>NC_091434.1:103449110-103762372 GCF_964237555.1 Oryctolagus cuniculus
TCTAATTGCCCTTCCTCCCATCTTTCCCAACTTCTAGTGACAACCATGCTATTCCAGACTTCTATGAAACCAAAGTAGTTGTTGTTCAGCTTTCATATGTGGATGAAATATGTGACTTTAGTCTTTCTGTGCCCAGCTTATTTCATTCGACATACTCTCTTCCAATTCCATCCAGGGGAACTCTTCTCATTAGCTTCAAAATTCTATTGATGACCTACATTGGATTGCAGCATCATTATCAACTTTGGTCATGCTTACTAGGATGAGATTATTAGAACCTAAATGATTTGATAAAGGATAAAAAAGATGAGAAGGAGGGTTGGAAGACAAGGACAAGAACTTATGTCTTCTCCAAGGAAGCTACTTTGGAAGTGAAGTATTATCAGAGCCTCACTGAAGTAAATGGAACCTGCAACTGTAGCCTAAAATGAAAGAAGTATGACTTAGAACATTTCCTTTTAAGAGTAGTTCAAGTACAATGCAAAGTCTCTAGGGTTTTACCTTTTGTTCCCCTTAAGCTACATGTTTCCAACTAAAATTTCACACTTCACATTATTTTGAGAGTTGTGTCCTGTCAAAATTCACCAGATAGCCTATTTCCTTTTATAATTTCTTCTTAGAATTTGTAACATTTCATTTAAATTGTGGCATATAATTTTTGTATTAGTCTAAAAAACCCTGTATCTTAGGATTGGAATATATAATTTATTTCAAATTACAGTCAAATATATAATCTGAATTGGCAAGAGATATTTCTGTACCTCAATTAGAAGAGCAAATATATGACCAAATGTATTCAATTCTAGTAGTTCAAATATGTATTACTAGAAGAAAGCCAATAGACATTTATTGTCACGTTAGTAAATACAGGAAGAAATTATCAGCATACAATAGACAATAAAAATAACATTTTACAAAATATAGGTAGTCTCCTTGACAAAGAGTGTACAAAGACATTTCCATTGAAACAAGAACAAGACTGGTATCTTCTTGAGCACTATTAGAGATTCTACAAGGTCTAGACAAACAAATAAAACCAAACAAAACATATACCATTATTTAACACAAGAGTATTTCAGAGCATTCAGGGGAAAATGAAACAAAACAATAAATTTAGTTTGGTACAAAAATAATTGTGTCTGTTGGCCATTTGGATTTCCTCTTTTGAAAAATGTCCATTGAGATCCTTGGCCCATCTCTTAAATGGGTTGTTTGTTTTGTTGTTGTGGAGTTTCTTTATCTCTTGGATTCCCACGCTTAATTTTTACAATGATCTATTTTCAGTATACTTAATGATCATACAGTAACTCTATTCTAAATAAAAGAGTTCAACAAATAGTATGAGGAAAAAGAAAACAAAACAAAAACACTCCTCCTCAATGGAAGACGCAAGAACTATAAACAATAATCAGTTCTCAAAATGTCAATTTTACTGCAATACATAACATTTCAGTTGTATGTTTCCAGGAATTCATCTATTTTTTTGGGTTTTCCCAATTTGTTAGAATATAGTTGTTCATAGTATCCTGACTTCTAATGAGTATCTTCCTTTGGATGATTGAAAAGACTATGTGTCCTCTTTATATTACCACACCATTGTACTTTGATGCCCTGGGTTTCCTTGACTGTCTAGCCTACAGTTCTTCCCTGATAAAGTCAATACCACTCCTTTTTCCCACTGAGTGTCTGAAAACCACTCTTGTATCCTGAGACAAAATATATAAAGGATCAACAGTCTTTTTTCCAGATTGTGTTAAATTGACCTATGTGTGTTTTCAGAATCCTTGTACTTGTGATTCTATTTTTGATACAATCTTCTATTCCTGTTGGGTAAGTCTACTTATTTCTGCAATGTTGTTTGAACTCAACATGTATACCTCCTTTATTTGTATTATGGGCTAAAAGTGGGTACAGATTTTAGAAGACGCATTTTGATAAACTCCCAAACAGTTGACATCTTTTGTAGTGACCATTTTCCCATCCTAAACTGCATTAGCTATAATAGTATATATTTTTGGCCTTTGCAAGCTTACATAGTAAAAAATAATACCTCAAAAAAATTTTTAACTGCAGATTAATTACATGTATTTATTGGTCATTTGAAATTTTTTCACATAAAATTTCCCTCTCCAACCTCTGTCACATTTTTTACAATTTTTGACAAAGATGCCAAGGACAAATATTGGAAAAAGCAGTATTTTCAATAAATGGCTCTGGCAAAACTGAATGTATATATGCAGAAGAGTGAAATTATATCCATCCCCCTCTCTCTCTTTTGTCATATATAAAAATAATCTCAAGATGGAAACTCCTGGAATAACAAGGAGGGAAATACTTCAATACATTTGGTGTAGTTGATGACTTATTGGATAAGACAACAAAAGCACAGGCAACCAAAGTAAAACTACCAATGAGATTATATCAAACTCAGAAGTTTCTGCACAGCAAAGGAAACAACAACAAAAGAGAGAAGAGATATCCAACAGAATGGGAAAAATATTTCAAGCAACTTATCTAACAAAAGATTAACATCAGAGTTCCAGGATATCAAATAACAACAACAAAAACTACCTATCTGGTTAAGAAGTGGGCAAAAGATAGATAATCCTCAAAAGTAGAAATACAAATGGTCAGCAAACATTTCAAAATGCTCAAAATCACTTCCAACAGGAAAAATGCAAATCAAAACCACATTGAGATATTATCTTATCCATGTTAGAATGGCTGTTATCAAAGAGAGTAACAAGTGCTGAGAAGGAACTGAAGAAAGGACATTATTTTTTTAAGATATTGGTTTATTTGAAAGATACACTCATAGAGGAGAGGGAGACATACACACAGAGAGAGTGTTAGTATAAGGGTCTGGTCTTATCTGTGGTGCTACCTTAAGCCCCCCACCTCCGCAACATCTTAGGCTCCGGACCCTGTGGCCATCTTGCACAGTAAGCTACAATCCTAAACCCAGCCTGGCTTAGGATTGAAGTCAGATGACCAAGTGCCCCAACCACAAGCATCAGCTCCACCCCTCACCCTAATGGGATTTGTTGTTCCCACTTCTCTACCCCCTGCAAGGCTATGACAGGACCTGCTTCCCACACATGCCCTCTCTTGACCTCTCTCTGGACCCCTTTTCCCTTTTCACTCTCTTTCGCCCTCTTCCTCCAGCCTGTCATGTTTCCCCAACTCTGGCAATAAGCCTTTCCTTTAACTCCAGTGTTTAGTGTGTTTTGTGCTGGCCTGTCTGGGGTGGGAGAAGAGGGAGAGAGCGAGAGCGAGAGAGAGAGAGAAAGAGATCTTCCATCCACTGGTTCACTCCCCAAATGGCCAGAAGCCACAGGCCAAAGCCATGAGCCAGAAGCCAGGAGCCAGGAGTTTCATCTGGGTCTTCCAAAATGGAATATTATTCAGCTAAAATAAAGAATGAAATCCTGTCATTTGCAGTGAAAGGAATGTAACTGGAAGGTCTTTAATGTGGGAGCTAAAATTTAAAAAATAAATAAATAAATCTCAATCTGAACACAGAATGTTGGTTACTACAGGCCGGGAATGGTGAGGAAGTTTTTATACAGAAGCAAAATAGAGGAAGCTGGGTGTGGTTCATTGTTACAAAGATAATAACAGGTGATGTTAATAGGGGAAGGTAGTGGGAGGCATTTGAGATCTCTTTGTAATACTACCTCACAATTTTTGTTTTGTAAATTTAAAACTATTCCAAATTAGTACCTGGTAAGGTGTCTTCCTCCCAGCCAAATCTCATTAGAGTTCAATAGTAAATAATCCATGATAATAGACTCCCATTGTTGAGGCCTGGAAGGCGTAGTAGGACTTTCTTTTGTCAATGTATGAAAGATGAATGGAGAAAACTTGACTGCCTGATTTGGGAGGGAAGGAACAGATTCTTTCTTTTCTGTCAGCACAAATATAAAACCAAAATTGGAAATATATCTTAAGAGCTAACAATAAAGACTTCAGGCTGTGAGGTAGCTGGGAACATATCACATAGGAAAATATTTGTACTACATTATATAGATCTTATTTAAAAAGAACATTTTTGTTTACATTTTGCTTTCTTATTTTGGCCTTTCCTAGTTTAAAAAAGAGCCTGGACATAATTTGGGTTGCAAAAAGCAATATGATGGGGTTGGCACTGTGGCATAGTAGGTTAAACTTCTGCCTGCAGCAACAGCATCCTATTTGGGCACCAGTTCGAGCACCAGCTACTCCTCTTCCAATCCAGTTTCCTGCTAATGGCCTGGGAAAGCAGCAGACAATCGCCCAAGTGCTTGGAGTTCTGCATCCATATGGCAGGTCAGGATGAAGCTCCTTGCTCCTGGCTTCAGAATGGCCCAGTTCCAGCAGTTGCAGCTATTTGGGGAATGAAGCAACAGATAGAAGACCTCCCTTTCTGTCTCTGTTTCTCCCTCTCTCTCTCTAACTCTGCCTCTCAAATAAATAAATAAATAAATAAAATTTTAAAAGGAAATCTGATATATTTTTACAATAAAATATGAGACATTAAGGTCATTTCTTGTCCTTGACTTGCAGCTTCCAACTACATCCACACAGTCATTGAGAACAACCCCCACAACTTTCTATTTCTAGGAGTGTTTTTGGAATGGTATGAAAACAAGGACTCAGATCCCATTTCACAAAATGAGAAATGCTGCAGTGCTTCAAATATGTCGATCATTACCTTCTGAATTTGGAGATGTACAATGGAGTCCAATGTTCCCCTCATAATTTCCCTATTCATTGGTTTTGAAACACTGCATTTTTCAGTGTTTCTTAGCCTATCCTTTTTTTTTTCCCTTGGCCAATCCTTACTCAGGGATCCTGAAACTTCTCCTAGCTCCATCTGTACTGAAATCCAGCATTAGCAAGAATCCTGCTAAGTCAGTCTAAAAGAAACCCTCCATCCTCCATGCCTGATCATCCCCCATGGCTAATCACGTTTCTCATCATCCCTATCCACAAGGTGATGTCAGAATCTCTCAGAAACCACTGATGTTGTTCTTAATAATTGCCCAACCACCTTATTCACACCCATCCTGTACTCTGAATCAAGCCCAGTTGTATAGTGAAGACTCATCCTCTACAGCAGTAGTCCTGAATACAACCTGTTTTTACTGATTTAACTACTGTCCAGCCCTAGGTTTTCTTTCATGCCTTCTGGAACTCACAGTGACTTTCATCTTTCCCTTATGTTAATTTGAGGGTTCTGATTCTCCTCTTCTACATAAATTGCCTTTCCATTTCTTTCTTGCACAGCTCATTTGCTTCATTAAGACCCATTTCCTCATGCACACATACAACTAACAAATGCTATTGCTTTCTTGCTGCAGTGATTTTCTTCTGAACTCTTTTCTTCTCCCATTCACCCAACAAGTCTGGCCTGTGCTTCAAAGTCCAATTAAAATCACCTACCTTCATAAGACACCTTCATTAAACGCCACAGCTCACCAAATTATACTGTAGTTTGTAGCAATAATATTCTCCAATTAACACAAATTTAATCTTCAATTATTTATTTGCATTCATATTATAATTATTGCTTTGACAAAATTGCCTTAGAGACAATGGTTACAATTTCTTTATAATATTTACCAGTCACTCCATGTTACACTCAATTACCATTCGATATTCCCCATGTAATGCTTACCAAAATCTTTATTACTGATCTTCTAGCAAAATGTGCACTTTAAAAGCAACAATATTTACAGTGAGAATTTTACTCTGTTGGAGAGGTTTTAATAATGTGTCTCTGGATTGATCATCACCTTGGATTTTTTATATTGCTCAATAAAAATGCATTGCTTGAAAAGAAAACAATAAGCACAAACTTCATGCAACAGATGCTAACCATGTACAGGTGGCTGAAGAGCTCATGGGATGCCTGATTGGATTTGAGACTTTTCACCTCGTGGTAATCAGTCTAGATTTGGCCCATGGCTGACAGGTCACCTTACAGCTGTTAGAGGGATGCCAGGTGTGATAAGCCCTCATTACTAGTGGGGTGGGCAGGTGTTTACATCACA
The DNA here is from genome assembly GCF_964237555.1 of Oryctolagus cuniculus. NCBI lineage: Eukaryota > Metazoa > Chordata > Mammalia > Lagomorpha > Leporidae > Oryctolagus > Oryctolagus cuniculus. The sequence continues at coordinate 103,455,146 of NC_091434.1, forward strand.
GTGAGCACCCTTGTGGCCACTTGCAGGGGCATCAGAGGCCTTGCTTCCTGGAAGGTGCAGCTACCTGTCAAAAACAATGTGGTCTTCCATGCATAATGATGATAGTGTTCCCAAATTATACTAGAAATGTTATAAAGTGTGCAGGAGCACCTCACTGTGACTTACTAAGATGTGATAAATGGCACATTTGGAAATAATATGGTGAATATTACAATTCCAAAATCAGCTCCTGTTGAAGCTCATTATTTTCTCTAAGTGAAATGACTTTTTTCCAAAGACTAATTTTTTATGTCCAAGAGACAGTTTCTTAAGAATATTTAAGATTAACATTGGAGTTTTCCATCTTGAATGTCTTGCAAATGAGGGGCTTTGTTTCATGGAGTGTCAATTGGTTACTTTTTTAAACTTCAAACCACAAACTGGCAGAGCCCAGGTGGTATATTCATTGCTTAACCACTGAGGTTTCTGGGGAAAGTCTCTTTACATTCAGTCTCTTGACAATAGAACCATCAAATAAATGTCCAACAAATTAATGCATGAATATATTTGATTCCTTTTCTAAATAGGTGGATTGAGCCTGATGATGCAAACATAACTTTGTGTTCTCAAATGCTGTCTGAAAATGCTCAGAAAGAACATTCCTGCATTGTGCAATCAAAATACCCCAATATGATATGGGCTGATTCTTCCATGAGAAGAAGAATACTGGACTTCCTTTTGCTACTAGAGCTCTGCTACTGTCTTCTTTTGTAGTCTTCTGAATTCCAAGTGCCTCAATCAGAAGTTCACAGAGTATGGCTCCTTCTCTTGCAATTCTGACCTTAACTAATACAGTTTAAGTGAAGGCAGGGTCATTCACAGAGCAACTGATGCACTCAGTAGGCAATGTTGTTAGCACATGAGGAAAGAGTGCATATGCGCATAATAGGACACTTGGAGTTGCCTGACGATTAGTATCTATATATTAATATAAGATCAAAGCAGCCATATTTTCCCTAGAGAACTTTCAAGGCCCTGTAGGGAACTCCCTTCATGTTTTTAGCAAGGTATTTAATTTAGTTAATTATCCTCAGCCATCACTATGTTCTCCTGCCCTTACACCAATATATAGGGAGGGCAATCAAGAAAATCTTGTTGACTTTGAACCTTAGGCAGGGCTTTCAGGTAATCTCTAATAGATGGGGAAGATCAGGCACATCACCTTGTGGTTGGATATTTGATCAGTTGCAGAAAGCACCCAATAACCTAAGGACCTAAAGCCAAAAGAAGTGCTCAAAGAAGGGCACAATGAGCTTGAAATGTGTTTTCTGGAGATGCATTCACTTAAAAATAACATCTTACATCTCTTGCCTTCCTAGAATACACCGAGGAAATTTGTCAGAACAGCCTTCCTTGGGAGAGCAGGAAGGGAGCAAGGTGTCTAGGAAAAATATATCAGCAACTTTTCAGAGCCCCAACACTCTAAGTGCCTTGTAGATCAGACCTTGAGTCCTTTCATGACTCTGTCATCAGAGAATGCGCTCCACCGGGAAACGGATTAGAGCATCCTCCACATTACCCAAATATAGCTCGTTACAGGAGGCCTGTTTTCTCACGCTACTTTCCAAACCCAGGGAAACTAGAACTAAAAGGTAAGAATAACAAGCCAGTGTTCCTGACAATTGGAGTCACACTACAGTTCAAGCACAAGCTAGGAGGGCAAGAGATGACGATTAAATTTTACATCATTCTTACTTGGCAATTTAAACTGAGAATGACCAGAAAGTTGTAGCTATTATGAATTCAGGAAAGAGGAATTTAGAAGAGCTTGTTTGAAGATGGCAGTTATTGGAAAAATCAAGCTGTTTTATATGTGTACCCCGCTGGGTCCCAACTGCAATAAACCAGGTGCACAGAATAAAAGGGAGCGTTGTATGGGGTAGAAAGCAAATAATAGGGGAGAAAAGAAGAAAAGTAGTTTTTATTTTATTTGAAAGGTAGAGTTACAGAGAGGCAGAGGCAGAAAGAGAGAGAGGTCTTCCATTTGCTGGTTCACTCCCCAAATGGCCGCAACGGCTGGAGTTGAGCCATTCTGAAGCCAGGAGCAAGGAGATTCCTCTGGGCCTCCCACATTGGTGCAAGGGCTCAAGAACTTGGACCACCTTCTACTGCTTTCCCAGCCCATAGTAGAGAGTTGGATGGGAAGAGGAGCAGCTGGGACTTGAACCAGCGCCCATATGGGATGCCAGCACTGCAGGTGGCAGCTTTACCCGCTATGCCACAGCACAGACTCCAAGCAAATGATTTTAAGAATGATGTTTATATCTATTAGAATCTCACTACATCAAGCATGGTATATGGACCAACAACGCCTGTACAACCTGGGAACCTCTTAGAAAAGCAGAACTTCTGGCTAGTTTGCAAACTATAGCAAAGCTTATCAAAACTGAGTGGGGCAGTTGTTGCGGCACTACACTTTAATCCTCAGCTGTGATGTGCCACTCCCATATTCAGGTACCTGGGATCTTGTGCGGCTTCTGCTTCACATTTCAGTTTGCTGCTAATTTTTACTCTAGGAGGCAACAAATGATGGCTTGTGTACTGAGGTCTGTTCCACCCATGAGGGAGTCTTAGATTCAGCTCCAGGATCCTGGCTTTGGCCTGGCCCAGCCCCACCTGTTGCAGGCATTTTGGGAGTAAAACATAAAATGGAAGACAAATCCCTTTCTCTCACTCTCTCTCCTTTTCAAAAAAGTAAAAATAAAATAAATACACTTTTAAAATTCAGTGTATATAGAATTATCTGGAAAGTTTGACAAAATTGTTTCTTTGGCCCAACTCAGAATTCCTGAGTTGGTAAGTTTGGATCAGACTCAGAGATTCTGTACTTTTAATAAGCTCCATAGTCATTTACAGACATATTCAAGGTAAATAAAGCAAGAAGAAGTTAAAACTTTTCATTATGTACACGTTTAATTTTCCAAATAACTAAAATTATTTAAATAGTAGAGCGATACAAAAGAGTATTTCTTTCTGCTTATTTCCATCATATGCAGCTTACCAAGGCTGAAGGACTAATCACCTCCCTTATTTGATAGAAATACTGTGGAATGCACACAAGAATATTTAGCCAAATGTAAAAACAAAGAAAACACAAACAAATCCAAGAAGATAATAATAATATGCCTATTCACCCTAAATTTCTTTCATTCTTCTATTCTCTTAGTCTTTGTGTGTATTATACATTTTCCCTAGCATTTCTGGTGGCAAGCTCCTATTATTTTACTGCTTTAATAAAACTCTGAGTATATTCTCTAAACACTTCTTTTTTTCTCTTTCATAGGATCTAAAGAAAAAATCTGTGACTGAGAAATATATAATAGAACTGAAAAAATATATAAAATCAGCTGCACAATTTACAAGAGTCCCTCTTCTATTTATTGTATGAAAATGTAAAGCTTGCAAACTTTTGTCATTGGTCTAGAAAATAAAAACACATAAAAATAATCATGCCATACCTATGTTATGAAAATCTGGTGCCCAGAATGAAAGTGACTGCCATTTGCTTTTTGTGTGAGGAAATGTTCAAAGAGACCCTTTGATGAGAAGTTGAGTAAGGTATCTGAGATAAAAGATAAGATGGAAAATTTTGCTCAGCCTACCCTGGCACACAGCAGTCTTATCTGAGCTTCTCCCTGGGAATCAGCTAATGCTTTCTCTGTTCTCAGCATGGAAGCGACAGGAGAAGCTGAAAGCTGGTGAGGCATCATAAAATTCCATCTCAGCATCTTGTTTCCCCATAGCCATCATTACCACTAACAATAGCTGAGGGTTTCTCCACTCTGCAGTTTGAACTCTTTGAAATAAAGTTCACAGCTAAGTATGCTAATTGACTACATAAAACAATAATTACTTGAGGATTCCAAAATAGCATCTGCCTTCTGCATATAGGATAGAAGTCAGACAAAAAAAGCTAAGGGGAAAATACCAGTCCTCAACATTTGTTCTCTATATGAGGCTAAATTTCCACCTGGATTTTTGACTTAGGAACATCCATGTTTTTCTTTAAAAGGCTGAAGATTAAGTCCCGTTTCTCTTTGAGAAAATGTTTGTATTTCCCCATGTCATTGTTGTTGCTCTTATGATCAGCATGTATTTCATAAACGGCTGGCGATTTGACTTAATATCTCCCCTCTTTGCCTCTTCTCTTCTCCAAATCACTCATCCCCAAGTTACATGTCATGCAGGTCTCCAATTCAGACAGCTTCTGTCCATTCTTGTTCCAAACTCAATACTAAGTAAAAACCATGATTCACATCTCTCAGAGTAAAGTTTCAACCAGTTGCAGCTGAAAAAGTCAAGTGTCCACATGGAAATATTAGAGCTATTTTTGCAACACAAGGAGACAACTTTGTTTGTCTCATTAAACCAAAGCTGCTATGCTAGAACAACCTTCATATGTGCCTCATTATATATGAATAGCTTTAAAATGAATGCTATATCTTTAATAATAGATTTGTATCTCCCCACCCTTATTTTATTTCGAGTAGAGTCCTACTCATAGGTCCTATGAATGGCAAAATTATTTATTTTCTATAACATGGATATTGCTGTTCTGCACCAGAGCCCTAATGCTTTTAGGAGAGAGCATACATTGACTTGACTGTCTTTTGATGTCATAAAAAAATAAACAAAGCATCCCTTTGAAGCATGCTAAGGGCTTGGTTTGGGGCCGGAAGGTGTAGCTTACTTTTTCCTATGCTTTCATTTTGGCTGAAGCCACTATCACTTTTGGACAGTCTATTGTGACAGTGTCCTGAGGAAAATAATCTCCCTATTCTATGCTGCTTATGTCTAGTCTGTTCTTCACATAGCAGCCGGAACACTCTGCTGTAAATGTAAATCAGATCATACGACTCGCAGGACCTCAGTGCTCCACGACTTTGCATTGCACAGATTAGACTCGGCATTTCTCATAGCCAACATAAAATAACCTTGAAGTACTTCTATAGTCTCTATTACTAGACCTGTTATTTATTCTGACTCAGTCTCACGGCCTTCAAGTCTTTTTGAACACAGTAATACAATCTACTCTCAAGATTTTTGTCCTTGTTGTTTCTTGTGCCTGGAATGATGTTCTCAAGTTACTTACATGGCTCCTTTCCCCTCTGGCCAGATCTCTAAATATTAGCTCCCCAGAAAGGCTTTCCTTAACTACTCTAATTAAAATATACCTGTCGCTCTTCAATCCCTTACTCAGCTTTATTATTTTCATAGTGCCATCTGATATAGTGTATATGCATTTGCTTAATTTATTGCTTATCTTTCTCAATGTAGTATATATTGTGGTGAATATTTCAGATTGTCTCCAGTTCATCCCCAGCACCTGGAACAATAAGTGGAATAATAGTAGGCACATGATAAAAGCTGAGTGAGTGGAAAAAGCTGGAAAGTGTATGTATTTGTGTGTGTGTGTATATCGTAAACACATTGGTGACAATGGTCTATTCATAGACACTTTATCTTTACTTGTGAACTAACTTATTATACTCTAATAAACAGACTTTCCAAACTCATCTTGAGAAAAGACACTGTCACTAATATTTGTTATTTGCTAGAGAATGCTCTACAGAAGCAGTTGATAGAAGTCCCATATTGTACCAGATGTCAGAAGTGTTACATATTTGAAAAAAAAAATATATATATATAAACATATATCCACCCTCCTAGTGCAGATCATATACCTAAAACCATAAATACATAATTAAATGCTCTTCTCCTTCAAGCCTTTCCAGCAATTCTGGAGTATCTTCTATAGGTTTTAGCATATTAAATTATTACTAAAAGGAATTATAGGGGCAGGCACTGTGGAGTAGCAGGTAAAGCTGCCACCTGCAGTTACAGCATCCCATATAGGCACTGGTTCTAGTCCCAGTTGCTCCTTTTCCGATCCAGTTGTCTGCTATAGCCTGGGAAAGCAGTAGAAGATGGCCCAAGTTCTTGGGCTCCTACACTCCCGTGGCTTCATATCAGCACAGCTCTGGCCATTGCGTTCAATTGGGAGTGAAACAGCAAATGGAAGACCCCCCCACCCTCTTTCTGCCTCTCCTTCTCTTTCTGTGTAACTTTGACTTTCAAATAAATCTTTAAAAAATTTTTTTAAACTCGAAATAACATATCTAAAACCATAGGAAACTGGAACTGAGAAGCAACCAAAACTAGGAAACACTGGGGCTCCTCTGAATGAAGAAACCATACCTGGTGAGATCTAAGGAAAAATCACTAGTCCACATGTCATGCAGAGAATAGAGATCAGAAAGAAAGTTGCAGGAGTATTTGATTGGGCAGCCAGGTGTTGGCGCTTAGATGAAAGCTAGAGGGCCCAGCGTATTGAGCTGCTGCTTGCAATGCCAGCATCCAGTTCTAGCCCTTGCTGCTCCACTTGGAATCCAGCCCCCTCCTGTTGTGTCTGGGGAGGCAGTGGAGGAAGGAATATGAAGAAGCTCCCGGCTCCTGGCTTCAGCCTGGCCCAGTCCAGGCATTTGTGAACCAGCATAGAGAAGATTCTCTCTGACTCTCCCTCTCTCTCATTCTGTGTAACTCTATCTTTCAAATAAATAATTAAAACAAAATTTAAAAAATAAAAATAAAAAAAGAAATATCTTGGAACCTGGAATTTGGGAAAAGAAATCCAGGGAAAAAAGGAGTTTATCAAGTGTGAGCACACATTCTCACATAAGCTTTCAGATAAATTTAGGACTGACATCTGAATTGTTCACACACAAGTGAGACTTTATAAAATCTAAGAGAAAAAAAACAGCTCTAAATGAAGAAATTTTTCACGAGAAATTTCAATTGCTGTTGGCTGCTGAGGAGACAGAACTTGACATTCCATTCATGAGGAATTGGTGAGCCCTGGTAACCACACAAGGCTTTCCAATGAATCCCCAGACGTTCTGTGTTTTATATTTAAACTTACATTCCGTAACTAAGGATTCCTTCTAGAACTGACAGAAAAGGGCAGATTCAGATTGATCCATATATGATGTAATGTAAAGCTAACCCTTAGCAAATCAAAATAACTCACTAATAACAGTCTACAGAACCAAAACGACATTTAAGATGGAAAAAAAAATGCAGTCTTCTCAACAACACATTGCTTAAAACATCAAAATAAAATAAATAACTGCTAGACAACAAAATATACTGGAAAAAGTTCTCTATAGACAGTGTAGAGAGAAATAGTAGAAATAGATGATCCACTTTTTGGAATTAGCAAACAAGGACTTTAATATAACTATATCAGTTGTGTTGCTGACAATGGGAAAGCAGACAAATCATTGGGACAACAGTTTTCAGATCTAGCTTGTGGAATCACTACAGAAGTGTGACGTCTGAGTGGGGGTGTGGGCATTGTATTCAGCATCTTAAACTCCAGGTTGAATGCCTGCCTCCCCCCAGTATATTAAACATCATAAAAACATTAAAGAGAAAAATGAGAAAATATTATATAAATTTTATGCCAATTAATCTGACAATTTAGATGTTATTGGCAACATCTTTGAAAACATTTTTGAACAATATAATTTACTAAATAACCAGTAAAAACAGAAACTATGATCAGTTCTACAGTTATTTTGAAAAACTGTATGTATGGTTAAAACTTTTTAAAAGTAAAATGCCATCCCTGTCCCACAGGTTTTCAGTAGCATATTCCATCCAACATTAAAAAAAAAAAAAAAAAAAAAAAAACAACTAATGTAAACTCTAAAATCAGGAAGATTATTCCAAGCATTCTTCATGAGACCACATAACATTAACACAAAAACCTATCAAAGTGTCACAAGCAAGGAAATGACAGACAATATTCTTTATGGATATAGACAAAAAAAATCCTAAACAGAATATCTAAGTACTGACTCTAGCAATATATATAAGAATACTATAATGGGACATCATGTTACTTAGCCATGACCTACTGCCTCACAGTATGCTGATTAGTATTTTTACTGCAATAACATAAAGCTGATTCAACATTCAAAAAATCACCTTATGTAATTTTATGTAATTAATCTTGGTAGAATAAATTTATGGTAAACTTGATAATTACAGAGAACGGGATTCAGCAAAAAATCAACACATTCATCTTTACAGTGTAGGCTAGGTGGAGTTGATGTTTAGTCTGGAGGTTAGGACTTCCACATCCCTTTTAAAAAAGGTGGGGGAGGGTGGAGGATGGGCAGCATTGTGTCACAGCAGTTTGTAATGCCAGCATATCATATCAGAATGCTAGTTTGAGTCTACTGCTCCCCTTCAGATGCAGCACCCTACCAATACACCTGGGAGGGTAGCAGGAGATGGCCCAAGTACTCGGACCCCTGCCACGCACATGGAATATCATTACAGAGTATCAGGTTCCTAGCCTAGTGCTGGACCAGCCTCAGCTGTTGCCATCTCTTGGGGAGTGAATTAGTGAATGGGAGATCTCTATCTTTATCTTTCTCCTTGTCACTCTTTCAAATAAATAAATAATTTTTGTGGGGAAGGGGAGAATAAGCTTCCCACATCCCATCTCAGAATACCTGTGTTCAAGTCCTCACTCTACTTTCGATTTCAGCTTCCTGCTAATCTGCATCCTGGGATCCAGTGTGTGATGGATCAACTATTTGGATTCCTGCCCCAATATGGGACACCTGGATTGTGTCCTCAGCTCCTGGTGCCAGCTTTTGTTCAGTCCTGATGTTACAGGCATTTGGGGTGTGAATCAGCAAATGGGAGTGCATTTTTTCTCTCTGTTTATTTCAAAGAATTAAAAACAAATAAATAAATAAAATATTCCCAAGGTATAGAACTCAACCTGTTAACATAAATCTTAAAACATTAAAATTAAAAATGTTACTTAACGGTGAAGGCTTTCCAAGATTGCAAACAGGGAAACGCTATCTCCTATCACATTCTCTTTTTGACCATGTGCTAGAGGCACTAGTCGATGAAATACAGTAAGAAAAACAAAGAAATAAAATTTAGAGAAAAGGAAAAACTACTCTTTTTACAGATGATGAGATGTTACACAGAAAATCCTAAGGCATCTACAAAAAAATTACCATGTCTTCACTGTCTTAGAGTAGAAAAACATTCCTCAGAGTTTAAAAATAGCAATATTAGGGAGGGGGGATGGTAAATTGGACTTCTGCTTAATTAAAATTTTATATCTAGCACAATGTTACTAAAATTTTTAATGTATAAGATCAAAATATTGTAAATTAAAGATAGACAAAAAATTGAGAGTCTAAAAATAGAACCACATACTTGTAGACAATTGATTTCAAGGAAAGTGATGCCAAACTGATTCAATGACAAAGAAAAGCTTTTCCAACAAAGATTAATGGAATAACTGTCCATTTCTGTGCAAATATTAACCTCAAACCTTACCTCAAGTGATGTGCAACAGTTAATGTGGAGGATCACATACCTAAAGATATAAACTGAAATTATCAAACCTTCAATGTAAATAATTGCAGATTATGCCTTTATCCTGAGGTGGCAACTCATAAACAGCACTAAGCACAAATGTTAAAATTTTTTTGCTCATCTAAATATATTACTAAGAAAATGAAAATATAAGCCACAAATTAAAGAAAACATTTGTAATACATATACAATGGAAAACTAATATGTGGGTCAAATAGGAGCTATTAAACATAATAATCCAAAGTCAAACAACATAATAAAAACAATGATTAATTCTCACCAGATACTTTAGAATTTACTCATAAGGATTTATTCAAATTTAATAGTGTTTTGTGAAATAGAAATGACTAATTAAAATACCAGTGAGATATGATTATCTACCCAGTGAAATGGTTACAATGACAAAAGCTGAAAATTTCAAATTTGCTAAGATATAAATCAACTGAAATTATCACACATTTTTAATTATTAGTTTCCTCTTGCTGTTATAAAATAAAAGCCTGGCTTAGTTTATAAAAATTACAGTTTATAACAACACAAATATTTGCTTATACTAAAAATCTGAGTCTAACATGAAAATATTTCCCGATTGTGTCCCTCTTTGAAATTTGAAGAGAACTCCTCCGGTGCCACGGCTCAACAGGCTAATCCTCCGCCTGCAGCGCTGGCACACCAAGTTCTAGTCCTGGTCGGGGTGCCAGATTCTGAATTCTGTACCGGTTGCCCCTCTTCCAGGCCAGCTCTCTGCTGTGGCCCGGGAGTGCAGCTACCTATACTCTGGTTCTTACCCTCTTCCTCTCTTCAAAGTATATTATTTCAATCTTTTCTATCATCATTTGACTTCTTTCTTACAAGGAATTGTGTGTAATCACATTGAGCCAACCAAGTAATCCAGGATAATCTCCCCAATTCAAAATCCTTAATCACATGTACAACAGCATCTTTGTCATGTGAATTACCATATTTTCAAATTTTGGAGATTAGACTATCTTGGGAATGTCAGTATTCTCTTTATCATAGAATGTAATGTAATCTTAAAAGTTTCTCATTAAAGCAAGCCTAAAATTAATCTATGACACAATAATTCTACTCTCATTTTTTCAAGAGAAATGAAATTGTCTATTAAAATATTTGTTCAAGAAGGATTATAAAATCCTTTTCTAAAACAGGCCCCATTTGGGAATAACATAATGTCCATGAATAAGTAAGTACAAAATTAGGGAGTGACAAATTCATAATAAAATACAGTAGTTATAAATAAAATAGAATGAACTACAGAAACAACTTGGATTCATATTTGAAAGCAGAAACACAAACATTATGCAGAATGAAGGAGGGCTTACATTCTGGATAATTTCTCTTACATCAGTTTCTACAAGCAGCAATGGAATGCATTATGATGGAAATCAGAGCAGGGAGGAGAAAGGCAGGGAGAGGAGGTGACTGACTGAAAAGAGGCACAAGGGAACCTTCTGGATCATAAAGACCTCCTGTGCCCTGACTAGCATAGTGATGATAAGAGAATTTACATTTGTCAAAACTCTCTAAACTCTACATCGAAAACTGTCACATTTTACTGTGTGTAGATTAAAATTAAGTCAACTGACTTTTCCTACTCGGCTGCATTGAGTTTTTAAGAGAAAATATATTTCCATGGTATTAGAAATCAAGAGGGAAAATCAATTGACAAAACTTCCAAAGCATTCTACACTTATGTTTGCCCTGCCAGAGCATATCATGAAAGAATGTGATTATGGCATAAAAGTACTGAACAGAAGACCCAGGATGTGGCAGAGATACTAAATATTTAATTCATAACCATGTCATTGCACTTGACCGTTAAGTTAAACTTTTTTTGTAGAATTTTGTGCACTGTGAAAGAAGGATTCTGTCCCTCTCAGCCTACTGCCTGTGAGGAAGGCAAGGGAGGCAGAAGTTTAGCCCCTCCTGAAGAGAAAGAGACAAACTGTCCAAGCTCTGAGGCTGCAAACAACCAGGTGAGCTGTTCTGAACTCCAGTCTACTCTGGGGTACAGCTGGAACCGCCTCAGTAGCTTGCAAATTGTCAGCAATCTGAACTTCCTCTATGACTACAAACTTCCTTTCTCCATCTCTCTCACAGAAAACAAGTTCTGCTTGTCTATATTTTGCCTTAGTGTGGCTTCTTGTTATAATCTCACTCCCTTTCCCCAAGTTATCAGTTTCTCCACCTTGCCTAAACTCCTTACTTGTAGAACTCAGTAATGCAGTCAACAGTATCTTTGAATTTTTTCCCTTGAAATTCTGTCCGAGGACAACAGTAAGCTACACCCTCAGAGCAGTCCTCAGTACAATTGTCCATTGGTTTCCTCAGGATTCCAGGGCTACCCACAAATATCAAAGTCTGCACATGCTCAAGTGTCTGATACACAGTAACATAGTAATTTGGATATGGCCTACACCCTTCCTCCTGTCTATTTTATGTCATCTCTATCTTACAGTGCCTAACACAATGCAGATGCTGTGTATATGGGTGACAGACTTTGCTGTACCCTCTATTATTTAGGAAGTGATGCCAACAAAAAGAAATTTGCACTGATTCAGTAGAAGTGCAATTTTTTTCCTAACATTTTCTCTCTATGGTTGGGTGAATCTGCAGATGTTGAACCACAGGGACACAGAAACTGAGTATATTTTTCTGTTTTCAAACTATTTCAATTGAATGTTCTTTGATTTATCTCTTGATACTTCACTCTCTCTACCTTCTAGCTGCATCCTCCCCACTGGAGAGGTTAAATATTTATTATTTCTCTAAAGCTCTCTCTTTGCAGGTATCCCTTCAAACTCTCATGGCTTTAACCCCGATACCTATGAAGAAGCCAATGGTGATACTTTGTGACTCATTTACATTAAAATAATTTGCCTTAAGTTTCCAAAATTTTTTCTTGTTCTGAAATCCCAAATAGAAAAATAGTTTCATATATATTTTTTAAAAATGTATCCCTATTGCAAATTAAATAACTATGTCTCAGCCAAGTCTGCCTTAATTGATCCAAATACAACTTTTTTCAAATATCTTCCATCATGTGGATAATTCACAATGAATTATTTGTTCCCCAAATCATAGAATTTTCTTACTTTGAGGACTTTGAGGGCAGCTGGCAAGTGTGGATATTGTTAATTATTTCTCAAAAAGCAATTTGATAAGTTTCAAGAGACTGCATTGCTGCAATGTTTTCATTTGTGGTAACCTAGGATTTTTTCTTTAGCAATATAGTAAGGAAAAAATAACTATAATTGTAGTAAAAAGAGAGAAGGAGGCTCAGACCAAAACTAAACAAATATTTGTAAATTAATTATTTTTTAATTTATCATAGCTTATTATAAAATAATTGCTCAAAACTTGGAAAAATTATTATACAACTGAAATACTTAGAGTTATCCAATTTAGGTGGGCTTTACACTCTGTACAACCTTATTTCTAACGTCAGAGTTTCCTTTCCTAAACAAATCACCTAGTGGAATTCTGCCTTCCCCTTTGGTTTTGCCTCTGAGCAGCATGAGAGGTCCTTTAAACTGGTTCTCAGAACTACCATATTTACCATTACTGCCTTTTCTATGCTGAACTTAGGATCTACTGTTTTGCATAGTTGCTCTTTCTCTGTTGGCCACTCCTTTTTTTCCTCTCTTCTTCTTCTTCTTTCTCCTCCCTCCCTTATTCCTTCCCTTCACATCTTATATTAAGCATCCTGTCTTTTGCAACAAAATGGGTGCAACTGGAAACCACCAAAATGGATGCAATTGGCTTAGTGAAATAATCCAGTCTCAAAAAAGAAAAGTATCATATGTTTTTCCTGGTATGTGGTAACTGACATACAGAGCACAAAAAATGTAATGTATACAAACAAAGTTGATATTTTGAGATATGATTATTGGTCACAATCCTTATCTATACTCTTGAGGAAACAGTGCTTTTTTCTGCTTATTACTTGTTGAATTCTTTACCTAGTGGAGACTTAAGCTTTTTTTTTTTTTTTTTTTTTTTTTTTAAAGGCAGAGTGGACAGTGAGAGAGAGAGAGAGAGAGAAAGGTCTTCCTTTGCCGTTGGTTCACATTCCAATGGCCACTGCGGCCGGCGCACCGCGCTGATCCGATGGCAGGAGCCAGGAGCCAGGTGCTTTTCCTGGTCTCCCATGGGGTGCAGGGCCCAAGCACCTGGGCTATCCTCCACTGCACTCCCTGGCCATAGCAGAGAGCTGGCCTGGAAGAGGGGCAACCGGGACAGAATCCAGCGCCCCGACCGGGACTAGAACCCGGTGTGCCGGCGCCGCTAGGCGGAGGATTAGCCTAGTGAGCCAAGGCGCCGGCCCTAGTGGAGACTTAAGCTTGTGATTAATTCTGTACATAATAAAATTTATTAACCTTATAGAAATAAATTTAAAATTAAAATAAAGTAAATTGAAAGTATATCATTGTAAAAATTAAAGAAAAATAAGAAAAAAGGAGGAGAGAGGGTGGGAGCTTGGGCAGGAGGAAGGATAGTGAGGGAATTATCATTATGCTCTTAAACTTGTATATATGAAATTTGTTCACTTTATATAAATAAAAAAATCAAAAGCTTGAGTATTTTTAACCAGAAACAATTGTCTTTCCTCCCTCTCTTATTTCCTCCCTCTCTCCAGATACAATCACCTTCAATTTTTCTGAGTATCTTTTCAGATATTTACATCTGTATCACTAAATAATAAATGTATCCTGATATGGGAGTATTATATATTTGATTGAGAAATGTTAACAGGGTGAGAACCTCGTACATTTCTTAATGGGAATTTGTGTAGATGACCTCACACAGCAGGAGACACAGGGAAATGCTACCAAATGGAGGTCTGACTTTCCAGTCTCTAGGACATTGGGCTGCCCATGATGCCATATTTGGCAAGTGAAGGATCCACCAAGAGGCACAAGGACCTTCTACAAATAGAGTGTCAATTAATTTCTCTTTCTACAAGTCGAGTGTCAATTAATATGCAAGAAATAGTCACTAAAAAAAGCCAGGGTTGAAATCACTCTGTGGTGATTTTAAGTGGGAAGGTCTCCTTGCAAAACAATTAGAAGATTGGCTGCTTTTTGCTTAGCAGCTTCTTAGTGTTGTCAGTGAGGGAGCCTCTAGCCTTCCCGGTATTTGTCAATCTGTGTATTGGTTTCCTGGAGTCATAAGGAGGAAGTACTAATCAATGACAATTTTATTCAAGACCCCAGTTCCCTACAGGAGCTCTCAATTTATAATCCACAAATGCCAAACATCTCAAGCCATAAGTCCTTTCAATTCAATTCCTTGATGGAATATAAAATAAATCTAAAGGAACTGGGAAATACTTGGATCTCAACTATTCCTTGACACAGTGTTCAAAGCACTGCTTTATTCCACCTCTTATATTATTCCTACCCATAAAAGCATCAGCAGTTTCCAAGTCTCCAATAGATTCCTTAGGAGAAGTCAATGCTTTTATTGGTACATCCCTTTCTGGTACTTTGGCTGGATTTCTTCTTCAGGAATTCATCACTTTGACAGTTGCATTCCATACATGGTGCAAGTTACAGGTAACCCCTGATTCTCATAAAAAGTGAATGATAAATTCCTCACTTCTATGTAGTAAGTGTGGGTATAAAATGTCTTCAGTATCTTCTATGGAAAGAAAAGTGTGTCCCAACCTTGCGCTGATGTTTTGGATCCAGATGTTGGTATAGGAATGCTTGGGTGTATGGATGCTGACTCTTAGATTCTCATCCATGGCAGACATCTTGCTTCAGATTTGAGCACCTGCTTAAAAGTCCTGAAATGCAGCCAACATTTTTATGGTTCATAGGCTGCAGTAAAAGCACCAGATGAGAAATTCAAAATAAATTAGTTCCTTACTAAATAATGTGGGATAGAATTTTTATAATTGGGTGTATTTGAGTTGACAATGAGAAACAAAGTAATGTCATCATTAAAACTGGGATTTTACACTACTAGTGAAAATATTTGATTTACCTGGGTTTTGGAAATCATATTTTCTGTTCCCAATAGGCCGGTGGATATTATAAGTTCAATAAAGTTTTCTTAGATTCTTTAAAGCTGACTGGTCTCTACCTATTACCCCAAAATCCTCAGGGAAAACTCTGTCACTAATGGGAGAGAGACTCCCAGGAGTAATACAATGAGGTCATAAGAAATCGTGTTCATAAAGTCTATGCATAAATGTGAGAAGATACTTGTAGAAAAAATATGAGAGGAGATATAAAGATAAAATATATTAAATAAAATCTTATTTTTCCTACTCATGTTAAAAACTCTTAAAATATATAAGCATGCTATGCAGTAATTACATTTTGATGATTATGAAAATTTTTTCTTTTCTAATAATATTTAATGAATATTTATGAATTTTAATTATTCATTAATTTAATAAAGGGTTTAATTTTACAACTTATATTGAGGACTGACTTCAAAGTCACTCCTCTTCGTTTTTCCTTCTAGTCTCCTCAGTTGAAATGATGTTTTGCTCTTTTTTAAAATCTAAAAAATCTGTTTTGGGGTAGCTTTTATATTGCATATCACATACTACCTTGTGGTTTAATTAACTGCTTGGGTGTTGTGTTTCCTTTTCCACTTAAGACCTAGCATTTAGTAGCATGTGTCTCACTATTCCCTACAGAGCCCAGTACAGTGTTTTGCATATAGTGGTTGCTTCTACATTTGTAAAGATGAGAAAATGCACTGTTTTTTTCCAGGCTTCACAGTGATTCTGGTAAGATGCTGGACAGACTAAGAGCACATTGCCTAATACTGATTTTTGGTTCCAAAACATCATGCTGTGAATGCTTCTCATTACAAAGCTCACCGTATTTATTAATCCCTGTAGGTAGGGACTTTTCCCATTTGCTTTTATCAAATGTTTATCCTTTTTTATCCATGTCTGTTGCCATAGCAGCAGCTCTAAGACAGAGCTGAACAAATCGAAAGAATTCTTACACGAGGGCTGGTAACTACAGTGGTGGCAGCTTGCTTACAGCACTGCATGAGTGTTTTCACAGCTCTGAACTGCCTCCTTCCTGCAATGCCAGATGCCTTATTGCCTTAATGAAGGTGCTTGTCTGTCAAAGCTTAGAGGAAAGTTAAGTAGAAAGATGCCTGCGACATCTACTAAAGTTCTGAGTCATTCATTTCAATGTTTTAAGCACCATAATAATGATAGTTTATCTTAAAATGCTTTTTATCAATTATACAAGTTCCTTATTGAGGCACAGTACATGTGAAATAAAGCTGCTTCTACATTTCCCAAGAGGAAAATGATCATGTAGCAGCTTACCACTCAGAGTCCTCTAGTCTTTGCCTCCAAAAAGGACTCGACTCTTCATGATCTGATACACACTCATCCTTTCCCTTCAGTTTTCCCAAGAAAGCAGTGCTGCAAGCCTCCTCATATGTTGTCTCTGTGATATTTTCCTAATGTTTCTCCCTCTGTATTTTCTTTTCTCATGTTCGATCTACTGGAAATGAGAAATTGGAAGAGTTAAAGGTCAACGATCATAGAATGTTCTGTGATGGAGAGGATTTCAGAGAATACCTATTGTAATATTTTCATTTTATTTGGTGGAAATCATGGCTTAGTGAGGGAAAGTTAACTTTCAGGTGCCATGAAGTGAATGAAAGGCATACTATGTTATAATTAGCATGGTTTGATTTCTAATTCAGGGCTTATGCTATTTGCTCCTTGTTCCTTGACATTAGCATGAATTTCTAGCACATAATTTAGATCTGTGTTAAACTAAAAATAAATAACAATAACAAATACACTTTCTGTATTGGACATCTTGGAGTTTGTCAAGAGAAAAATTGGGTAGCTCAGGGCATGGGGTGAATAATATAAAATTTCTCACAATTCCCTAAGGCATTATACATCATATGCCTTCATACCTTTCTCTCATTTACTGGGACACCCTTCTCCTGTTGTACTCCTAGTAACTTTCTCTTGGCATTTAAGCATCAACTCAAAGTCTAGCATCTTTCACATGCAGTCATTGAGCCCTGAGATACTTTTCCTATATACTTCTGTACTGAAGCACTTACATCAGTACACCAGAGGGAAATAGTTTATTTCCGTGTGTCTATAAGGATCAACTTACTGACAGATAGTACATTCAATGGGCAGCCATTGCTGAGTTGTTTCTCTAGGACATTTGATATTTTGGTGCTTATCATCATATGCGCTTGCTTCAAACTCATTTATAACAGGAGTCCAATTTTTTTTTTTATTTATTTACTTATGAATTAGAGAAATGGGGGCTGGGGGAAAAGAGATAGACAAATGGACAAAGATACCTTCCATCTTCTGGTTTGCTTCCCAAATGGCCACAGTGTTCAGAAACAAGCCAACTAAAATGGAGAGCTCAGCCCATGTCTCCTTTGTGGGTGGCAGGGATCTAAGTACTTCAGCTATCCAAGCTGCCTCCCAGGATCTGCACTGGCAGGGTATTGGAATGAGGAACTGGAGTCATGGCTCAAACCAAGGCATTCTGATATGACATGTGGGTGTCTTAACCACTATACCAAAGCAGACTCACAGTAGATCAATTTTAGAAATTGATCTATGATATCAGGTGAACACCCATGGATTAAAAGTGGTTTATATATTTAATGGATGGCTGGATACAAGAAAAATAATATAAATTAATATTAAGCAGATGTATGCTTTTATTTTTCTCTACTGTGACCTTTATCTGTAGTAATTTAAAGAATGAATAGAAAAAAGGAAACTCAGTAAGACACAAAAGACTTCAGACTTCCTACAGCCAAGAATGATAAATATAGGTAGAAGTCATTTGGATATTGTCTTCTTAATACTATTACATTTTTCTGATTGACAACATAAATGCTATAATATAAATGTATATTTACATATTTTTGTGGTATACAGTGTAATATTTTAACATAATTTATATAATATAAATTCATCAAAAAGACATACCTCATCTAGGTTGCCAGATATAGTCAATATGCATTTAAATAATTGTGCTTACTCTTCCCTATTTAATATATATGTTAATTATTACCAAATTAAACATTTCCCTAATTTTTATAAATAAAATTATAATGTAAATTGGGTGAAAAATATCATGTTCAAACATTTGCCTCATCATACATGCTGTTGATCTTTCCTTTAAGCAAAACCTATGACCATATATAAGTGATTGAATAAATATGACAAAACAGGATCGTGTTATTATAGCATATTCATGGCATCTTTGTAACACAACTAAATTATCAGAATTTGTTTAAAATTGCATGCATGCACATACACACATATCAGAGTGTGCACACACTTACATCAGAAGCAGCCATCATTTGCAACTCAAATGCAAAAAGTGAGACAATAATTTCATCCTGTATCATGAAACATTTGAAAACAATTAAATTATAGGCACATTATGTATGTTTCTAGGGAGGATTATTTTTGAGAGTGCATTGGAGCAATACATAATATGTAAATAATAAAACTGGAACCAAAACATTTAATTCTGAGGAAATTTTAGTTCAAATATCAAAAGGAAAAATAATTTATCTTCATTTTACATCTTTATTTAAAGTCTGAAGCTTCAATGCAAATGTCTGACAGTTAAAAATTAGGAAAATTTTTCCTCTGAAACAGGTTAGTTCAAACAAAATTATTCACAAAAGACTAATAATTTTAAGGAACAAAACAAGCTTAATGGGTCTTCAATTATAGGAAAAACTCAAATGTCTTTCTCAAGGGTTCCCTCTTAAATTTTCTAGCGCTATATCACTATCTTTCAAGAACAAAGTGGATTAAAGCACTATCATTGTCTTATTGAGGACCATATCTCAATAGACTGAACCTTGCAAGGAATCTAAAATGCCTTTTGTTTTTCAGTAATACGTCTTTAAAAATGAATGCTACAGACACATGCAATATCTGAAACACAACTGGAGTCAAATCTTGGTTGTACACACAATCTCTTGCCCTATAACTTAGTTTTAGAAAAATTTTAATACCATAATCAGTTTTCCTGGTGCCCCACACCTTTTGAAAAGCCTCTTCTCTACCATTTAGTTGATGATGGCTTAGAAAAGCTAAATCAATTATAATTTAAAATTAATATACTTGAGAAAACAATCTCAGTCTTTAAAAAATCATGTTATATTTGCAAATTCCAGGAAACACACAGCGCGTGCACACACACACACATAAATGCAAACAGTCCCATATAACATTATGGAGAGAAAAAAAGAACAGAAATAATCTCTCTCCTATAGCCTTCTATAACACTGGCTGTGCCTCTCTAGAGCATTTTGTTTTATACCAGATAGGAAAAGATTTAGAGGTAATGGATTTTGTAGAAAAGGTGGAAAGTTTAGGAGAATGCAACATGGGAGGCTAAGAAGAAGACATGATATTTGATGGAGCCCAGAATATAAAATATGACAATAAAAATACCATGGCTCTGTCAATTATCCATTCATAAAGTGGAATAGTAAAATTGTAGCTTTGATAAGGAAAATAAGGACACAAATTTTTATCTTCTATCTTTAATCCACTACTGTACTCTCTTAACCCATTTTCCCTGCAACCAAAACAATCAAAGAATATTTGGGATTTTCTTTCTTGTATGGCACAAGAATGAATTTCTAGAATAAGGATAGTGGATAGTGGAGTCAATAAGGTGTCTCCTAGGTCATGAAAAAGCTTAAGTCACCAAGTAGCAACAGAGTGATAGCAAACCTAAAACATTTAGCTACCAGACATAGACAAGAAACAGGCAGCATGGATTTCAGACATTATTCTGGATATTGGAGGTCATATAAGAAATAAAAGTAAAATAGAAATCAAGGTCCCCTTTTTGTGCTAATTGAGATAAAGAAGTAACTTTACAATAATCATAGCATCTTAGAACCCTAACGCAACAAAAGGATATTTCTCATATACTCTTCATGTTTAACAAAGGTAGGAAATTGATCTGTTCCACGCCATTAGTAGGGATCCATGCTAATAGATCTCTCTTTTGTTGTCAAATGATCTGGAATATGTGGCTCTCTTGAAAACTGCAAGTAAATATCTCATTGGCCTCAGCCTATCAGTGAAGTCTGACACGCTCTCTCTCTTCTCCTTCTCTCTCTCTCTCCCACCCACCCCTCATATTTCATTGCCTAGAAATTATCACTTAGTCCCACTAATGTGTAAGTGGCCTAAGAGATGTAGTTTTTGTAAGCCTGGAAGCAGAGATGAACTAGATACTGTTAGGAACTATATCTATACAAATTAGTGTGAAAAATACAGTTAACAAGCAAGCAAATAATTTTATTAATCACAAATGCTGTGAAGGCATACAGTATTTGATAATACTAAAGGAAATGACACATATTTTAGATAGGATAGTCAAGGAAGACCACTATGAGCAATTGACAGTTGATCTGAGATTTGGATGATGAGTAGCAGTAAGCCATGTAAAATTTTATGGTAAGTTGGGAGGGGTTGGGAGAACAGCAGGCAGATGAACTAGAAAGCTAGACAACTGGGAAATAGAAGGTGACATGGGGTGGTCATTTTGTGCGCAATATTGTCTAGCTTATATTTTTTTTTATTATTTTTACAGGCAGAGTGGACAGTGAGAGAGAGAGAGACAGAGAGAAAGGTCTTCCTTTGCTGTTGGTTTACCCTCCAGTGGCTGCCGCGGCCGGCGTGCTGCGGCCAGCACACCGCGCTGATCCAAATGCAGGAGCCAGGTGCTTATCTTGGTCTCCCATGAGGTGCAGGGCCCAAGCACTTGGGCCATCCTCCACTGCACTCCAGGGCCATAGCAGAGAGCTGGCCTGGAAGAGGGGCAACCGGGACAGAATCCGGTGCCCCGACTGGGGCTAGAACCTGGTGTGCCAGTGCCGCAAGGCGGAGGTTTAGCCTATTGAGCCACGGCGCTGGCCGTCTAGCTTATATTCTAAAAGAATTATTCTGTTTACACTCTGGTGTTGAGCGGTAAATGTGTAGAAGTGAAATTAGAACAATCAACTACCTGATTGCTATATCATTCTAAGGAGATATGACAGCTTTCTGGACTAGGGGGAAGTACTGAGGTTAAAAAGAAGTTTTATTCAAGAATTGTATGGTAGAATTGATATGATTTGTTAATACACTGAATTTTGGGTATGAGAGAAAATAAAAAAAAAAAATCATCCCAATGTGTGTTCTCTGTGAAACAGAGTAAATGGTAAATGTTGCTGCAATAGGGAGCAACAAGGGCAAGGAATACAGATTAAGCCTTCTCATTGGATGATAAGTTTTGGGGTATCTATTAGATCTCCAGATGGAGATATCTAGAAGTCAGCTGCCTATAGAGATCAGAATTTAGGGCATAAGTCAGGCTTAGCACAGCACGAGGATCATCAGTACAGCATGCTTTAAAATCCAAAGGTCAAGTTGAGATCACATAGGAAGAGAAGTAGATGATGATACTGGACCAGGACTATGATTTAGGTAGCACCGGATAGTCTAGATCATACAATCATAGACTAAATGACTACATCAACCAGCATTTCCACAAAGGTTTGCTATAGGTGCAAAAACAGAGAAGTTGTGAGAAATATGAAATACATCCATTCTTCCAGTGAACACCAAATGTTCTGTGTATACCTAAAGAGAGTAGAATGTGGATCAATATGCATAAACTCACAATTAAGATCAACAGCAACAACCAACACAAACAAATTAAAAAAGCATAAGGCTACATCCCAACAATAGATGATTTCATCTTCACGAGGAAGCAGAGAAAAACAACCTTTTCAATTCTGCCACATGAAATGTCACTGATGTGCCCGTTTTTAGTATCCCACACTTCCTGGACTCTGGTCATTGAGAGCGTGAATGAAAATAACCCACAGAACCCATGCAGTCAGGCATTATGGGAAACATAAAAATACACATTTTCAGAGAGGAAGATACCTACAAGAAGATGGAAATCTAATTTGATAGGCAAATATTCATAAATTAATCGATAAAATGCTCACTAATCTAACAGCCTGTGTTGTTGCATTGAAATCTTTGGTAAATTATGGTTTTCGTAAAAGGTACTGAAACAAAGCACTTTTTAAAAGAAATTTTTATTAACAATAAGCGTACAAATTTAGGGGTGCAGTGTGGTATTTCAACATAAGTATACAATATACCCTGGTTAAGATAGGGTAATCAACATTTCCCTTTCTTTGGCATTACTTCATGATCGAGGCATGTAGCTTCTTCCTTCTATTCATACACTGTATACTAGAATATTGTAAACTATAATCTCCCCGCTATGCTGTATAATACCAGGGACTTAATCCTTCTCAGAACTCTCATTTGCCTTTCTGGGACCTCCTTGTGAGACAGGGCATATGGACAATACTGTGATGCCAAGGTTAGTATGAAGGTAATATAACAATAATTCCAAAGAAGCTCTCTGTGAAACTGACAGCCAATTCAACATAGTTTTTTTATATAATATTGCCAGTTTGTCTAATGAGATCAGCAATGCAAACGGGGCTTTGAAACACAGATCTAGTCAAGTTGCTTCACCTTTCTAAACTTTTCCCATATGTAAAGAATTCTAAGTACCTTTCAATATGTAGTAAGGGTTAAACTACAAAATATATCTACAACATTAAGTTAACTCTCAAGTATACTATCTATTCAAATCTCTGATAAGGTAACACTGAAAATCCAGCTCTAAAAACTAAATGTTTTTTGCTTTGTTTTTATTTTTATTATACATTGACTGGCAACATCTGTCTTGACCTGAACGCCTTTGGCAGCAAAACTTGACCTGTGTTGACATGAAGCTGTTTACATTCTATTCATTCCATTTTAATGAATATTCATAATTTTCTAGAGAAATAGCATATTTTGTTTGGGCCACTGTTGACTTCACACTGGCAGTAATATGAAAACCATGGTTTGTACATGTATTACCAATATGAAATTCAGGGGATTACAATAAGAAATACAGACTTTTGCATAACAGTTGTAAAGCTAGTTTGCAGACAACTTGAACATCATGTGTCCTCATTCCTAAGTTCTTGTATCACAGATCCTGTGTGTGGAGTGATCAGGCTGGAGTAATGGAACAGGTGCAAAGATGATGTTCAAACAAGCAGCTTTGCCCACGAGTTTAGTTAGTCCAGGAAAAAAGCCCTCCAAGAGGAACAGAGTAAATAGAGGCTTATGTCATAGTAGGAATACATAACAGTAACATTTGATTTAACACCTGGTAGCTTTGTTTAAAACAGTTAGATTTGTGACATGTAGATATATGATATGTGGGGTCTACTTGTATTTGCACTCTTGGCCTGGACTGCAAGTGTTAGTGGGTGGATCTGTGCAATGATCATGTAAATACTGTCCCCTTGTATCCATTCCATAGTATGAAAAATGGAGGGGACTATGAGGGCAACATTAACGCTGTGAGGCACGTTAGTTTTATTTCAATATTTGTCAGTCCTGATGACTGTCAATCTGAGATCACAGACATTTAACCTATTTAGAGAACATACAATAAATAATATTCTTCATATATAATTGCCTTTCATATAGAAAATAACGAACAAGAGCAAACTTTTTTTTCTGTTTTTAGAAGTGATTTTAGCTATTAAAGCCATCTACCTACAAAAAGTTCAAGGAAAATACATATCGTGTAAAACTGCATGGATCTCAAAATGTTTTGCATCAAGGTACAAATATTTAATTCCATTTTTTCAAAAACTTTCTGAAGCAGGCTTAATTAAGCACACAGGCATGAGAATGAAATTCGACATTCTGAGAATTGAAGAGAAAATACTAAAAAATTCCTAGATATTCAATGAAATCAATCAAACCCCAAGCTGTCTACTACCCACTCTTACTAAAAGCAGTGTTATTGGCTTACACACAACAGAAATCACCTTAAGTGATTTACAATAAGTTTTTTTTTTTTTACTTAATATAAAGAACAACTCAAAATAATAAGCGTTTCCTCTGCAAATTTTTGAGTAAGAGCTGGTGGCACCTATCTTTAGAATATTAGAAGGTGCACTTATACTGGTTAACATATTGACAAGAACTGCAATATACATGGACTTAAACAGAAACAGATTTTGTTATTATCATCATGATCAATGCTGTTTAGATTTCTTGCATGTTTAGCAAGACTTTTAACATAGATATAACCTGCATGTGGGTAAGGAATCTATACTTAACTCCTCAAAGTAGTGTTTTGGATATCATTGATGATAATATGAAAGAAATATGGGTTATTTTTAAATGAGAATTATTGCTTTTTAATGAAATTAAAAGTCACTGGCCTGTATAAAGTCCTCCCTAAATAAAGCAGAATGGAGGATTCTGCTGTAATTGTTAATATTAAGACCTCAGCACAGATCCCAGGTTTAGGTATGCAGTAGACAGCTGATAACTATTTATAGAAGTGATTTTCATTTTGATTATAATCCTTTTTCAAGTACCATGACAAGTAATCAATTATTTTTGCTTCTTATTTTCAATATCCAATTTCATTTACACCAGTGCTCATATTAACATAATGTAATAGAAATATAATCGTATTTTGATCATTGATTTAAGCTTTTGTCAAAGGTCACACAAGAAGTTGCCACAGAAATCAATTATTACATTTACAGTAAAGACGTTGTTACAGACATCATTGATTACATTTCATTCATGTCTTTTTGATAGTAGCTGCTAATGAGAAATTACTTTTAGAACTGAGTATTATGAAAAAAATTTCTGATTGGGGAATGATTATACTCCCTAATTATTTGTACACAGAGTAGGTATTGTATATCTCTTATGTGAGTGCATAAAAAGATTGTATAAATGATCACAACTTATTGAAAAGATATTATTGTGAAGCTAGAGAAAAATTAGAACAATCATTAATTATTTATTGCTACAACATTTTAATTTTTGTTTCCTTTGATCTTGAATTTTTATTCATACTTGTATTTATATTTTACCAAATGTCTGTGGGTTTTTTTTTTCAGTTTAGTGGCATATTCTGTAGGAAATAAGCGTGTTTTTTTTTTTTTAATTTACTTGCATATTTCATAGGAAAGTAGTAAGGCAGAAACTTAAAATAAAAATAAAACTTGAAGCATGAAATACAAATAAAAGCAATTTGGGGGTAATTTGAGATAGAGTAATTATAGGTAATCTGTGACAAATTGCACAAACTAGCACAGAGTGAATTTACAATTCAGTATTTCTTTTGTTAAATATTTATTATTGTATTATTCCTTTTAGTTAATGAAATTAATTTATAATTCCAGCGTTCAGAAAAGAGAATGAGAAAAAGTCCCCAACAGAAGAGGAAAAATATTTTTTCTGTGATTGATAATCAAAAACAATAATTTATCAGTTTAATTTTTATTAGCCCCAAATAGCAATCTAAATTCCTTTTGTATGTTATTTAATTTGTGTGAAAAAATTATTTTTATTTTCAAATGAAACAAGACCAGAAGAATTCAAGTGGGTATCCTGAGATCACAAAACTAGCAAGTATTGAAGTTGGAATTCAAAATCAGGTAGTTCAATAGTTTTTAGTAAAAATCATATGGCCTTATTTTGCTTCAAATGGATTTTTATTCATTCAAAAATTATGTATAGATGGGTTGCTATTTGCCAGAGATAAAAATAAGCAATAATAACAAGCCAATAGTACATAAATAAGTAAATTAAGAAATTATTATACTTTATAAATTCATTATTATTCTTATTCTGTTTCTTTGTCTACCCATATACAGATTTAAAATGACAAATAATAAAATGTTGTCCATTAGATTTTAGTTTATTTGTCCATATGTATAATACCTTCTAAATAATACTTACCATGTGTTGGATTACAGACCAGACGCAGGCACCCACCAAACACAAGTTTGATTATTTCATATAGTTCCCTCCACAAATAAAACTTTTCCTTTTTGGTATAATGACAAATATCAGGTTAAACTTTCTTGTTGTTAGCTTGCATTGTTGGTCTTATATAAGTGAACTTGCTTTTCCCTCCCACACAATATGCCTTTCTGTAATATTCTTTCCAATTTTACACAAGAATGGATGCTTGTGCAATAAGTTTGAATGTGACTCTTTCAAACTAGCAAAGGCAGAAAATGAAAGCTTTTCAGACAGCTAGAAACTGAGGAATAAAGGAATAAATGAAGTATTCAATTTTGCCTTTTGATAAAGCAGTTCAGGTAGATTTAGATTGGTTCAGACTTGAGATAGTGACACAACATTTCTTATTAGGTAAATAATAGATAATTACTCTGCTCCATTTCCTACCTCTTCAATACTCAGACTACCTGTGGTGAACTTGTGTTGTGGGACCTGATAATAATAATCTTCATAGTTACAAGTAAAGACATTTTCAGACTTTGGGAGCTGATGGTCTCTGTGCGGTTGTCCTGTCTTGTATTTGATACCATTTTTCTAGCAACAGTGTCATCATCAAAGATCCCAAGCATTTTTTATTGCCTACTAATCGCATGCTTCCAAAACATCTTTCAGAAAGTTCTTTTAGGAAGTTTGTCTTTAATGAATACATTGCTTTTATAAGGTACTTATATGTTTTAGCAAGTTTTGCAATTGTTCTCAAACGCAGAAAATCTCTAACAGGGAATGCAATTAGTACAAATGAACATCAGAAAGAGGGAATTGGACATTTATTCAAGCCATATTTCAGTTACAGAATTTTTCCAAAATGGATAAGGATCTGAAAGTTTTTTTTTATTTTTTTATTTGTTTATGATCTTTTAAAGGAGAGATTTGGCAAATTCTGAGGAAAAATTGTTATGAAACAAACTGCCTGGTGTGAATTTATGTTTGATACAGCAGAAAGACTGTCAATATTGTAATGGTACTAAACCCTTGAATTTTGTTTTTAGACCATCAGAAGCATGGGTTTTTTTTGTTTGTTTGTTTTTTTGTTGTTGTTTTTTTTTTTTTTTTTTTTTTTTTTTTTTTTTTTTTTTTTGACAGGCAGAGTGGATAGTGTGAAAGAGAGAGACAGAGAGAAAGGTCTTCCTTTGCCGTTGGTTCACCCTCCAATGGCTGCCGCGGCCGCAGCACACCGCGCTGATCTGATGGCAGGAGCCAGGTACTTATCCTGGTCTCCCATGGGGTGCAGGGCCCAAGCACTTGGGCCATCCTCCACTGCACTCCCAGGCCACAGCAGAGAGCTGGCCTGGAAGAGGGGCAACCGGGACAGAACCGGTGCCCCGACCGGGACTAGAACCGGTGTGCCGGCGCCGCAAGGTGGAGGATTAGCCTATTGAGCTGCGGCGCCGGCCCCAGAAGCATGGGTTTTTAATAGCTCATTAAGAGCTTATTTTAGGCATGAAAAATCAAGGAAAGCAAGTATGATTTATGATGTATGTACCTTTCTGTTTCTGTCTCAATCATCTCATTCAACGATGTCTTCACTAAATGTAGCACTCAATGAGGTGGGAATGCAATCTGCTAGCCTTTGGATGTCCTTGGGACATTTGATGATTGATTTGCCAAGACAACCTGTGAGATTATTCAAATTGATGTAGAAGGACCTGTCCTCAGCCTCATTCCTGTCTTGCTGTCACCAAACCTATACACCATCAACCAATGAGAATAAAAATTTAGTCAGGTAAATTTGTATATAAATGCATTGATGACAAAAAAAAAATCTGTCTATGTCAATGACCCTAAAGGATAGTGTGCTCTTTCTGCTAAGCCTTTTGTACATTACTGTTAGTATTCCTGCTGCCTATTAACTTTCAAACAATGTGGATATCTGACAGGAAGAGATACAAGCCCAGTCTTTTTTCAGTTCCTTTTAAATAAACAGTTGTCTCCTTTCAGGGTTTTCCCTATGTGAGTGATCCGTTAAAGCTGCCTCTATGACTCTCAGTCATCCACCATTTCTTCATAAGGACAACTGATTCTTTCAAATCCATTATTAAATATGAATGTTGTCTGTGCTACAATCATTTTGTTGGAAACACATCAGCTGGGAACATACTGCCTTTAAAAACATGCACTTTGAATTCAGACTGGCTTGGGTTTTTGTTCCACCTGGTCACATACTAACACCTGATCTTGGGTATGTGATGGTGATTGAATAATTAATCCTTCATTTCTGTCCCTGTCTACACTGTGGGTCAAGTTCTATTCTCTTCAACCAAAAGGTAGGATTTTTGGTTATCCCACTGATGCTGGGCTATGCATGTGTGTGCATTTCTTCAGTGGGATATTCATGTCTGTGATATAAGCAGAGATTTGGCATGTGCTTACGAAGTTAGGCTTGTGTGTTGTTGTTGTTGTTGAACCACCACTATGAGAACAGGCCCTTGTTAGCACAGTGTTCAAAGATATATCCTCATGTAGGATCTCTGTCCTTAGTGTGCTGTACATTGAGATTTAATGCTATAACTAGTACTCAAACAATATTTTTCACTTTATGTTTCTGTGTGGGAGCAAACTGCTGAAATCTTTACTTAATGTATGCTAAACTGATCTTCTGTATATAAAGAGAATCGAAAATGAATCTTGATGGGACTGGAAGGGGAGAGGGAGTGGGAAAGGGGAGGGTTGTGGGTGGGAGGGACGTTATGGGGGGAAGCCATTGTAATCCATAAGCTGTACTTTGGAAATTTATATTCATTAAATAGAAGTTAAAAATAAAAAAAAAAATTAAAAGCAAAAAAAAAACCACAAATGCTAACAAGGATGAAAAGAAACTGGACCACTCAAACATTGCTGTTGGAAATGTAAAATTGTACAGTCACTATGGAAAGTAGTACAGGGGATTCTTTAAAACACTAAACACAATAACATGCAACCTAGAAAGTACACTATTGAGCAATAATCCCAGAGAAACAAAGATTTATCTGCACACAAACATGTGTGTACAAATATTTATAGTATGTTTATTCATAATAGATAAATAATTTAAACAAAAACAGATGAACAAGTAAACAAGCTGTGGCACATCCCTAACCATCAACTACTAGTTAGCAACAGAAAGGAAGCGAATACTGGTACATGCAGCAACCTAGATAACTCTTCAGGAAATTATAATGAGGGAAAAAAGCCAATCTCAAAAGGTCAAATATTGCATGATTCCATTTATGTAACATTCCTGAAATGACAAAATTACAGGAGTGGAGAACATATTAATGACTGCCAAAGTCCAACATGAGGAAGGGAGGGTTGCAGAGTGTGATTGCTTTTAAAGAGAAACATGAAGGATTTTTTTGGCAATGACTGTGTCCATGTCCTGACTATCTCAATGAATATATATATATATATATAAATATATATATAAAATATGTGTGTATATATATACATACAGAGAGAGAGAGAGAGAGAGAATCTTCCATCTACTGTTTCACTTCCCAAATGGTTGCAAAGTTTGGGGCTGATCCAGACTGAAGCCAAGAGCCTGGAACTCCATTCAGATCTCCCATGTGGATGGCAGGGGCCCAAGTAGGAACTCCATCCTCCACTGCCTTCTCAGGAGCATCAGTAGGGAACAGGATAAAAAGAGAGTAGCCAGGACTCAAATTGTTCACATCTGGGATGCTGGCGTCATAGGAAGCAGGTTCACCCACAGCCCTACAACACCTGTGCTTGTACAATAGTTTTGTAAGATGTTTTTATTAGAGGAAACAGAGAAAAATTTATGCTCGGTGTTTCTGGATTACTTCTTACTATTTTTTTGTGAGATGACAATTATCTCAAATAAAACATTTTATTAAAATATTTAAAACTTTTAAGTCGATGGCATCTGTACAAGTTTTTCAAAGTCCATTATAAATTAAAACAAGTATTTCCTCCACTGAAATGTTTTTTAGACTTTCAATTTTACATAGGTCAGGTTCTGAAAAAGTCTACTTTTTTTTTCTTTTCTTTCTTTCACCTTCATTATTATTCATCCTTTTCCAAAAGAGAGACACATCAGTTTGTTAAGTAGTTAGATCAGTGAACTTGCTGTTCAAACATCAATACAGGCAGTCACCTGCAAATGTAGCATCTCAAGGCTCTGGAAGGAGACCAGCATTTCATGGGGTCATTCACTTTAGGCACATTGTCTCCTTGGGCTGACTTCCAATCAGGGTCAAGTTTGTATTGGTTCCAGTTTTGCATCAAAGACTAATTCATTTAGTATTTGCTGAAGGAAAAGCTCTAATTTAAAAATTCATGGTACTTTCCCTCCTGAAGAGATTGGTATGTAAATATAGAAAAAAAATGAAGAATTATCTTACAGAATGGAAATTTCTGCTTAGCATATATTAAACACTCAATCCTTACTAGGTTTTTGACCTCTTAATGAGTGAGGTGTTTTATGGAAGTCATTCTAAAGGGACACATACTCCCAGATGCCTGAGATGATTTATTATATCAGATGCATCATCTAAATGAACTGATATCTTTCTTAGCCATCAGATTAAGGCAAAATTACTATTATTGCTTTAGATTCACAACTTCTCATTGTCCTTGATAGAGCTTTGAACCAAAAACATGCATACACCATTATAAAAAACTCCGTGATTTTTCCCTTTCCGTTTAAAAATATGATTTTGTTATTTTGTTATCATTCTTCTTTATGATACAGATTCCAGGGATTTTGTTTGAATATAATCTAATGTGGTTGGTCTTTGTCATGCTATTGAAACACACAAGTACAGTTTGTATGGCCTGAAAGTTAGTTCCTGTTGAGCCTGTATTATGGGTCAACTTTCTCAATTTTTTTCTAATTATGTGAACATTAGAAACCAGTTTTAATTCTATTGGCCTCAGTTTCCTAAAAAATTGGATTTAGGTGAATATAGCAGATATATTTTATTCACCATTTCACCATCGATTTCCCATATCTTTTCTCAGCGGCCTGCTTTGTGTGATCTCCAATTAATTTCAGTCAGGAACACAGCACAGTGCCATAGCACTTGTCCATGCTATCTACCTCTCACTATCACCACAGAGCTGTCAGTTGATGCTAACTCTGCTCAGAGGCCACAGATGTGAACTATGTATGGAAGAGGCAGGGAGTTAATAGACCTCAGGGAAATGTTCGGCCAGTGCAAAATGGAGTACAGTGGATAAGTTCTTCCTTCTTTCTCTCAATGGGAAGATCTGAGATGTAGTTCATATCATTTCTCAGAAACTGTGCCAAACGATCAAGGAATCAATTTCATATGCTGGTTGCCAGCTTGAAAACACATCTCCAATTTTCTTTTCCTATATCCCCGATTCTTTTCCTACGATGGTTGATTTTATACCAATTTGACTAGGTCAAAGAATCTTACTTAAGCATTTTCTCTTCATGTGTTGGTGAGGCTGTTTCTGGAAGAAACTACTTTGGAAGTAGTAGATAAATAAAGAAGAGCCACTCTCACTGATGTGGAAGAGCATCATATAATCCAATATTTGAAGGGAACAAAGTGTTGGAGGAAGGGTGAATTCTCTTTCTTCTGGAACTGGGCAACCACTTTCTCCTGCCCAGGCTTTAGAGCCCTACATTCTCAAGCTTTTAGACTCCAGAACTCCAATGTCTGCTCAGTTTCTCAGGCTTTGGCCTCAGATGGATTTCCAGTGCATGGAAGTTTGACCCCTCTCTCTCTGGCTCTCATTCTCACTTTCCCCCCACTTCCCATTACTCTGACTTTAAAATAAAATAACCATTAAAAAAAGAACATGGGGCCAGTGCTGTGGCATAGCAGATAAAGCCGTTGCCTACAGTTCTGGCATCCCATATGGGCACCAGTTTGATATCCGGCTGCTCCACTTCCGATCCAGCTCTCTGCTATGGCCTGGGAAAGCAGTGGAAGATGGCCCAGGTCCTTGGGCCCCTTCACCCATGTGGGAGACCTAGAGGAAACTCCTGGCTCCTGACTTCTAATCAGCACTGCTCCGGATGTTGTGGCCATCTGGAGAGTGAGCCAGCAGATGGAAGCCCTCTCTCTCTCTCTCTCTCTCTCTCTCTGCCTCTGCTTCTCTGTAGCTCTGACTTTCAAGTAAACAAATAATATCTTTAAAAAAAAGAACAATATTCTGAGGAATTACAGAATTCCATGAATCATTGGTATAATATTGTGGACAATATTGCCATAGACAATATTGCCATAGACCACACACATAGAGGTGTGACAGAAAATATTTTAAGACTCATTGCCAGTGGGATTCACTGGTCTCGCCATGTGAATCTTCACTGCACCTCCCCTTTCCCTGTTGTCCATAAAAACCTGCCTAATTCAAGACATGGAGGGGCCTGCTAAAGGGTCAGTTAATGTACCATTGACTCTCCCGAGTTTTAGGCCTTCATACTCAAACTGACTTACTCCCACTGCCTTTCTCAGCTCTTCAGCTTGCAGACAGCACATATGGGACTTCTCAGGTTTCATATAGGCCAATTCCCACAATAAATTCCTGCTAATATCTCTGTATATACCCTATTTATTTTGCTTCTCTAGAGAACTTTAGAGAATGCATTTCTTTTCCTCTAAATTCCTGGGATTGCATTTCTAATGAAGTGGTAACATATCAGCCTTGCCTCAGGCTCTGCTTTCTGGACAACCAAGGCATAAACAGTAAGTAAGAGGAGAAGCAATCAAAAGGCTTAGAATGGGAGTTAGGAGGAAGACTATTCAGCAGTAAGATGATAAAATCTCCCCTTTGCTTGTATCCTCACAGTGACCTAGCATTTCACCTGAGATTACTTGGAATGAAGTGCATTTCAAAGGTGTGGTGTGTGAATGTGCAGTGGCTGTGGAATGTGAACTGTGTGACAGCAATGATTAATTTAGGAACTGTAGAATTATTTGTTTAAACTTTTGTATTTATTAATTATCTTGGAAGTCCCACTTTCTAAAAATGAATCAACTGCCAACTGGAGGCAAACCAGGGTAGACAGAGAGCCTTTGACAGATACTCATGAAATGCACTTCCATGTTCTCCTTAAAATCCTCACGGGCCACCACTACTGCCTTCAGGCTGGCATTCAATGTCAATCCTCAGAAAAGCCCAAGTGTGTAAGTACAATTCTTGTTAACGAAAGAAATCACTCACACGGAGAAAGAACATTGCCTATAATGCACTGCTGGGACCAGAGGCGAATGTAGAAGTGGATCTTTTGTATTAGAAAATAGGGCTAAACTCTGGGCTATAGGATAATTTGCTTGTATGGATCACTCTCCTAAGATATGGGCTTCGATATTCTGACACAGGAACAATGTTGGTAACTACTTCTTGAAGTAAAGTTCTAAAGATGATCAAGAGTGATTGTCCAAGTCCTGAAAATAATACTAAGAAAGTAGTTATAGGGTCAGGGGAGGTGGGAATGTTATAATGAGATTATTTCACTATACTTGAGAACTCACTTCCTGTCTATGCTCCTCTAGGAGCCTACGGATACTCTCATTACTAAGGACAATAGAGAACACTTCAGTTTCTTTGAACAGTTCCATGGTGTCTAACCTTTGTATCATAATAGTTGGAGATACTGCCTTGATACTGGCCTCCCTAGTAATAATGGGGATAATAGATACTGGAGTAATAGTAGTGATCTAGTGGAGATAGGTAGTCTTCAGAGGTAAACACAGTTACCATTGCCCAGTAGCCATGAGGTCTCTTTGGTCCACAGGGATCTGTGACAATGAATAGCAAACCACAGCTTTCCTAAGAGTGAGAAAAATGGGCAATCTGACTATTGCTTGACTCATACAATAACAAGAATTTTAAACACTCAAATACCAGTGTCAATTGCCAAAGTGGAAACTGGAGTAATTCATCTAATTTCTAGATGTATTCAGATTCTAGACTTAATTTTTTCTAGACATAGAGTCCATTGGTTGAAGAAAAAGCCAGGAACTCTTCCAGGAGAATTTTGTAATGCGACAATAAGTAAATACAGTAGATCTCTACCAATCACTTCCTAAAGGAACTTGATAATATATCCAAATAATTGTGTACTGGGAAAAAGTGGACTATTTATACTTTTTTATGTCTGTTAGATATGAGATCTGAGATGATACTGGTTCCAGAAAGCTGAAAATGCTATCATGACTCTCTAGTTAAAGAGAAACTTATGGAAGCCAGACAATGTGTAGATTTGCAACATGGGTTAACCTCTACAGAGTCCAGGAGGTTTGTGTTGTCCGATTGTATAACTATCATAGATTCTAATCAGTTGATTACCTCTCTTCTTCTGAAGTGGCACTTCTATTGCAGCAGATCTGCACAGCCTCCAACATATAACTGTGGCTACTGATCTGACAAATAAGTTCTCGATCACATTATTAAGGAAGTTAAGGGCAATATAGCTTCACATGGCAGTGATGCAGTATATGTGCTCAATTGCTCCATAGAATTGTTAACACTCCTACTGTCTGTCATAATACTATTTGAGTGAACTTGATGATCTTGAATTCCACAGAATAAGATGTTGGTCCACTGGGTGATGAATAATATTAATAAGAAGTGGTGATAACCCAGATGGCACAGCAAGATACATATGTCCCTTTTGTGTCATAAGAGGTAAATGCACTTTATCAAAATGAAGAAGTTTCCCTCACAAAGTCTACCATATTTTGGTACATTTTAAGGAAGTGGCTAAATAAGGTATCCTAGGTAATTTCAGGTAAGAGAAAGAATAAATTGTTGCCCCTCGGAGGAACATACATTTCTCTTGGGAACACTGCACTGATTCATTTATAGGATTTCATGGGAGGCATCCGGATTTGAAGGGCAGAGAGAAAGTGAGAAATCTACAGCAATTTCAGGCTACATTGCAAGCTTTTCTGTCTCTCAGGCCAAGTATCTCAGCTAAGCTAATCTTGATAGAAGTGGTTTCTTTCATGCTTTAGTATGCGGTACAAAATATAAAGACCTCTAAGATGCTGGAGCAAGTCTATGTTCTCTGTGGTAGGGAACTACTCTATGTTTAAAAACAGCTCCTGTTTTACAACTGCACTCTGGAAGAGGCTGCCCATCAAGTGATGGGGGATGTGGGGCTTCTCATCTCTGGAAGAGCATTATCAGTTTCATTGTGTCATTGATAAGGCAGGCACAGTCACAGCCAATAGCACAGAGGAAATGGTGTAAATTGGATGGGGTCCATGAAGTTCTGAAAACAGGCCTAAATTTTATGAAAAAATGGTTCAGAATCCCAAAACACCAACCACTATTGCTCCAACGCCTTTTTTCATTTTGTTGTTATAAATTTATTGAGGCTTAGTAATAACCAGGTATTTGATTAGAAGAACTTCTTCTAGTCATATGTGCATTCATATTGAAGACTGTCCCAAATGAAATACTAGCACATTTTAGGCCCATTCATAGTAAAACAGAGTGGACTGTGGTTAGAAGATATCTTCCCAGTGGACAGAGCTATGAGCAATGCTCTTAGTCATCTGCTTTATGTAGAAAACAAAGTGTTTGGAATTGCATTTATGTATGGCCTCTTGTGAAGTTGCAGATTATTTGGTAGGTTATTTGGGGGCCTGGAAGCAATGAGATTCAGGGACCAGAAATAAGGAGGCCTAGGAAAATGTAGGTGGATTCACTAATTAGTTAACACAAAGTATGTGGATTTTTTTAACCCTATGTCAATATCCTTAAGTGAATATCTACTGTATAAAAGTCTGTTAACAATAAATTATAGGATGATTCATTTTGTGAAGCTCAGGAAGCTTTCCTTCCTGTCCGTGTCAGAGATAAAGCAATGGTTGTGTTAGTAAAGTGACCATGGTATATGATTATAGGTTATACACATGCTCAATATCACAGTCTTCCACTCAACAAGACTGATATAGCTACAATAATATCAATATAATACAATAATATCACTAAATAGAGAACATTCCAGGAGCATAAAACAAATATGGTTTCTCTATGTATCACTATCCTTCAAGGGGCCCAATCAGCCGTTAATTAATGTAATTAACGTATTGGATCCCCGCTCCTCTTAAGATAAAAGATGGCAATGATTTTCCAAAGAAAAACTGACATGTACTATGCTTACAGTATTGTTTTCTATACCAGAATTGCCAGAAGAGAAACAATCTTTCAGGCCGGGCATTGTGGGATGAATTGAGCCACTGCTTGGAATGCCTTCAAACCATTCAAAACGCCTGCAATTGAGTTCTACTTCTGCTTCTGATCCAGTTTCCTGCTAATGCAACAGGGAGACAATCGATGATGGCCTAAATACTTGGCTTCCTACCACCAATGAGAGAGATCTGGATGGGATTTCTGGCTCCTGGTTCCGGTTTGGCAAAGCCTTGACTGTTATGAACATTTGGAGAGTGAACCATTAGATGGAAGGTCTCTCTCCCTTTCTCTCTCTATCTCTCTCTATATCTCTCCTTCTCTCTGTCACTCTGCCACCAAAGTAAAAAAAAAAAAAAATCTTCAGAGGAATTACAGAATTTCTGAAGCAAGTGTTGACATGGTATTGTGTACAGTATTGCCACAAATCAGTAGACTCTTCATTGCAATGGAGGTGTACCAGAAAATATTTTGATTCACTGCCATGGGATTCACTGACTTTGTCATGTGACTCTTCACTTCATTTCCCTTGATGCTGTTGCCCATAAAAAGCTGTGCAATCTAAAACCAGGAATGTCCTGCTAGAGTTTCAGTTAACACCACTTCAAGGACAGTGTTGAAAAGGTGCTTAAATGACTTATCATACAATTGATAAAGGGTCCTGGGATAAATGGATCCAGAAGGGCAACAATCAGTCAGTCTTTTGACTATTTTTGTTTTGGACCTGAAATCTTAGGCTCTGCTAAGGTAAAATTTTATTTTCTATTTCTATGTATTTTCTATGTAGGAAGACTATACATTCACTTGGTTAACATGCAGCTTTAAACTGAACTTCAAACTGTAACTCCTTCCTGGTCTCTTTCAATTTGCCAGTCAAGTAAAGTAGCAAGAAAAGAAAAGAATGGTTGAACAGGCAAGCAATGATTCCTGACTACCATGAGGAGGTAGGTGTGCTGCTAAGCACTGGGGAAGAAAGATTGCAGTGGAACCCAGGTAATTCACCCACATACCACTTTAAGGTTTTTTTTTTTTCCCCACTAAGGGAGAAATTGATAACAGTTTATAGGTGAAAACACAGTAACCATGATCCAACCAAGATAATGCAATGAAGGCTCAGATGCCTTGAGGAGGAAATTCTCAGTTTCCCACTTAGACCAGCTGGAATGATAACAAAGGATACAAAAATCCTGAACTGAATGCAGCTGCAGAATATTACAAATATCCTCTTGCTTTGTGAAGTTATAGTGGAGAAGACTGTATGTCAATCACTCTACTAATCTACTGCCTTATAAAAATTCTACCTTAGTGAACTAGACTAAATCTGAAGAAAATATCAGTTTTATTCATAGATAAAATCCATGATATCTTGAAAATATAATTCCTAAAGAACATTTCAGTAACATTTAAAATAGTCTGTATCACTGCCTCATTTAGCTTTCAAGGTGCTTTTATTTCCTATTACAATTCTTTATAATGATTCCTATTAAGGACAAGTAAAAATAATTATTTTTTATGTTTGTTTACAATAGCACATGTCAGCAGTCATTATTTTCTACCAATATGTCCTTGCTTGCCTCTCACAGGATTGTCCCTGAAGAGCACTTGAGTCTTTCAGGAGTCAAGTGAGGGAATACAGAAAAGTATTTAAGGAAATTCTCATTTATATCCCCTACTAGTTTTCAAATGCCACAAAAATAGAATAGTAGCTTCAAACAACTCTCATCTATAATCTTACGGTTCCTACAAGTTAGAAATCCCGTAGGCTCTGCCATCACGATACTGAAATCAAGGTGCGGACAGGATTATATTCTCTTCTGGAGGTCTGGGGGGAGTCCATTTTATTGTTCATTCAAGGTTTTGGTAGAATTCATTCCCATGGAATTGTAGGACTGGATCTCATGTTTTCATTGACTGTTAGTTTCTGGATCTACCCACATTTTGCGGTTTGTGGCCTCCTTCATCTCAGAACCAGTAATGGCAGGTTGAATACTTCTCAGGCCTCAAGTGACTCCAACTTGTTCTTCAACCGATTGCATCTCTATAAGAGATTTCTTGCCTTCTCCTTTTTCCCTTAAACACATTTGTGATTATAGTGGGTCAATTCAACCGTCAAACCTTAAATTCCTTAACCATAATTTCATCAGCAAATCCCCCTTGTCTGTGTAAAAGAACACATGTGGGAATATGATTTGCTGATGTCATTCTATCAGACATGTTCTAGTTACGTTACATTTTTTAAAAGCATACACTCTAAAAGCAGGGAAAAATGAGTCCTATGAGTTTATAGGACCCTAATTAGTAATGAAATAAGGAGTCCTTTCTCTCTCTCTCTCTCTCTTTTTTTTTTTTTTTTTTTTTTTTTTTTTTGACAGGCAGAGTTAGTGAAAGAGAGACAGAGAGAAAGGTCTTCCTTCCACTGATTCACCCCTGAAATGGCCGCCACAGCCGGCGCACTGCGCCGATCCAAAGCCACGAGCCAGGTGCTTCCTCCTGGTCTCCCATGCGGGTGCAAGGCCCGAACACCTGGACCATCCTCCACTGCCTTCCCAGGCCACAGCAGAGAGCTGGACTGGAAGAGGAGCAACTGGGACAGAACCTTTGCCCCAACCGGGACTAGAACCCGGGGTGCCGGCACCGCAGGCGGAGGATTAGCCAAGTGAGCCGCGGCGCTGGCCAGGAATCCTTTTTTAGTATCCTGAAAATGTTATAAACTAAAGCAAAGAAACATAGTAACATGATAAACCCATGTAGAATGTCTTTCTTTTGTGCAAGTAAAATAGATTATGAGAAACCAAACAATTTATCAAAAGAGTTTTCTTTGAGCTGGATACAGCTATTATTGAAGATTGGAAATTAAATTTCTTAAAACTGTACCGTGTAAAATCTTTTGTACCCTCCTGTATTTCAACATGCCCTACTCACTTGA
Source organism: Oryctolagus cuniculus (assembly GCF_964237555.1). Taxonomy (NCBI): domain Eukaryota; kingdom Metazoa; phylum Chordata; class Mammalia; order Lagomorpha; family Leporidae; genus Oryctolagus; species Oryctolagus cuniculus. The sequence continues at coordinate 103,494,592 of NC_091434.1, forward strand.
AAATCACAGTATGAGCCGGCGCCGTGGCTCAATAGGCTAATCCTCCACCTTGCGGCGCCGGCACACCGGGTTCTAGTCCCGGTTGGGGCGCCGGATTCTGTCCCGGTTGCCCCTCTTCCAGGCCAGCTCTCTGCTATGGCCCGGGAGTGCAGTGGAGGATGGCCCAGGCGCTTGGGCCCTGCACCCCATGGGAGACCAGGAAAAGCACCTGGCTCTTGGCTCCTGCCAGGATCAGCGCGGTGCGCCGGCTGCAGCGGCGGCCATTGGAGGGTGAACCAACGGCAAAGGAAGACCTTTCTCTCTGTCTCTCTCTCTCTCACTGTCCACTCTGCCTGTAAAAAAAAAAAAAAAAAAAAAAAAAAAAAAAATCACAGTATGATGAAATCTTTAGAAAACATTCCACCTCAAGTACTTCAGCAATTGGCAATTCTGCCCCCAAATGAATGAGACATTACTTTTCAAGCTAATTATTTAAAGAAAAAAAAAGAATCTGTCAAGTAAAATTTTTCTGAGTAGAGCTAAAGCATTCATTATATGGGAATATTATAGATACAAATTAAAACTAAAAAGACTATCAATTAAAAATATTGCCCATATTCCCTGGTAAGATGATTAAATAACCAATATAAAGCATTGCCACTCAGGAGTATTAACTGAAAATATTACTATTCAGTAGATATTAATGCAGTCACTATAGAAAACAGTATGGAGAATTTTTTATAAAACTAGAAAAAAACTTGCTATATCATCAAGGATTCCCAACAACATAAATACAAAATACATGAGAGCACTGTGTCTGAAAGATACCTTCATCATCATGTTTATTACATCACTGTTCACAATTGCAAATGTATATAATCAATCATCGTGTCCATAATCAGATGAATACACAATGATGCATACATAAAATGGAATGCTATTCAGCAAAAGAAGAAAAGAAAGAAAAAAAAAGCAAAAATTTACCATTTACTTTAAAATGGTTGAAACTAGAAGACATCATGTTGAGTGAAATAAGCCAGATACAGAAAGATAATGCTCTCTCTTATATTTGGAAGCTAAAAATAAATGAGAGGGAGAGAAAGAGAAAAAGAGAGAGAAAGAAAGAGATTTAAGGCTTGGCGCTGTGGCATAGTAGGTTGAACCTCTGCCTGCAGTGCCAGCATCCAAATGGACACCAGTTTGTCTCCCAGTTGCTCCTCTTCCAATTCAGCTGTCTGCTTATGGCCTGGGAAAGCAGTAGAAGATGGCCCAAGTGCTTGGGCCCTTGTAACCATGTCCGAGACCCAGAAGAAGCTCCTGGCTCCAGCTGTTGCAGCCATTTGGGGAGTGAACCAGCAGATGGAAGACCTCTCTCTCTGTCACTGCCTCTCTCTGTCTGTAACTCTGCCTCTCAAATAAATAAATAAATATTTTTTAAAAAGAGATTTCATGGATATAGTTCAGCTGAATTGTATTAACTTAATCCACTATTGAGATCCATATCTGATATTATAATCTCAATGTGTATTAGTCATGGGCAAAGCCTGTTGGCACTTTCAAGATAGAAAAATTTTTCCAGAGAATCAAGGTAGGTTACAAAGTTTAGCTTTGGATGCACTGTTTATTCATACTTTCCCTAACTTAACCACACATGTTCTGGTAAACTCTTTAAAATTGACCACGAAAAAGCTAGAAAGACATGTATGTTATTGTAACACGAGGATATGAAATTGTCGGTTTTCTCAAGTCATACTGTTTAGGTGATAAGTGCATTGATGATAAGAACAAATAGTGCCAGCACTGACTGGTCTCCTTGGGTTGTAACTGGATTCTTTTCTTCATTGTTTACTACTGGAGAAAGCTATGGTGCCTACACCTACACAGTCCAGTAGGGGAAATACTGACCACATGGATTGCTATGCACTTGAATTACTGTTTGTATGAACTGAGATGGTTTGTGTGTTTAAAATGTACAATAAGGGCCAGGCTTTGTGGCACAGTAGTTTAAACCGCTGCCCGAGACTCCGGCATCCTATATGGTTACTGATTCCAGTCCCGACTGCTCCAATTCCAATCCAGCTCCCTGCTAATGCTGCTGGAAAAGCAGTAGAAAATGGCCCCAAGTGCTGGACCCCTGCACCCATGTGAGAGAATTAGGCTCCTGGCTTCAGCTTGGCTTAGTCTCAGAAGTTGCAGCCATTTACAGAGTGAACCAGTAGATGGAAGATCCTCTCTCGGTTTCTCCCTTTCTCTCTCTGTAACTCTGCCTTTCAAATAAATAAATATTTCAAAGTACTAAACAATGAATTTCAAAAATATAGTACCAATTAAATAAAGGATGTATTTCATTAAAGCTTTTTTATATTGATTACATATTGGGTAATAATTTTAAATTTTAAATACAGTTGGGTAAATAATGTATAATATTGATATTAATTCCTCATTCTTTACATATTTTCATATGGCAAAAAGAACATTTAAATTACATATTATCTTAGATTATATTCCTATTGTTTAGTACTAGTCTAGACCATAAGTCTCAAAAAATCATACATTCAATAATACTATGTAAATCTCGGCAGCTTTGTTTTGTGACAAGTGCTCAATCTTAATAAAAGTCGTTTTCTTGCTGTACTACCCATCAGAAGGAGAGCCACAGTAGCCCACAAGACTAGTAGTTCAAAAGAAATTGCTGGTCTCTCATTATCTTAGTTTTTCTAACACCCACTTAGAAAAATTTAGGGCTTAATTATTATTTGTACAAAGTTTGCCTAGGGAGATAAATAAAATTTAGTGATATTTGAAAAACATTTCTGTGATCAGGTCTGCCTAGGCAGTGTGAGGTTTTTAATCTTTATTTTTTAATCATAGTACTTGCTCTTCATAAGCAAGCTGACACTTGCTCACCTTTCTTCATTTCCCAAGATAAGAAAACCACAAGCAAAATTTATTTTTTTCTGTATGAGGATGAATTGAATATAATTAAAAAAATAATTAGTACTGAACTGCTTAAATCTTCAGTACAAAGTAAATATGAATTTCATCTTTGATCAGATTGTTATCTATAACTTCTGAATGACTGCTTCTCACATACTAGTTCAGCCTGGCACCTTAACTCACCATGAACACGGACAGAAGCTGACCAGGCTGCTTGGTATGCAACTATGACCACTGGCAGACTGAGATTTGTCAAGCAGAGAAAGGAAAACTTGCAGTCAAAATATAGGCAAGCTTATTTCACTATCTTTCCGGAGAACCTTCAAAATTACTGAAGTTTATAACAGAGAAAGTGAATGACACAGCACTGTCCAGTAGAAAAGACCCTGAACTCACACTGAAAGACATTCTATATGTAACAGAATGCACTATAGACCTGTGATTGGTGTATGGGCACAGAAATATTAACAAGGCAAGTATTTCACAAATCTAAGGAAAAAGAAAAATGCATGGTGGAACAAGTTCTATTTAATAATATGAGAGTCTGGAATGAAATAACTTTGAACTATGCATACACAGGCAAAATCAAGCAAGAAGTCAGAAGCTAGACATCAGAACCAGACAAGATGGATGATAGGACTGTGCACAAAGAGGGAGCCAAGTGATTATCTGTCTACAAGTAATTGAACAGGTAAGTTGAGAGGAAGAAACAGACAACAAAACAAAGTGGTCATCTAACATCCAGGAAAAAAAAAAATCCACCAACCAATCATCCAAAAACAAGGAAGTTATGTAGGAACTGATGTGACTATTAAGGCAAGAACATTTCATTTAGGGGACTGCATTGTGATTTAGCAGGTAAAGCCACTGCCTGTGATGCTGGCATTCCATCTGGGCACAGATTCGAGATCTGGCTGCTCCACTCATGATCCAACTCCCTGTTAATGCACATTGGAAAAGCAGTAGAAGATGGCCCAGGTACTTGGGCCCCTGTACCCACGTGGAAGACCCCAGAAGAAGCTCCTGGCTCCTGGCTTCAGCCTGGCCCAACCTTGACTGTGACATTTGGGGAGTGAACCAGCAAGTGGAAGACCTCTCTCTCTCTCTGCTTCTCCCTTTCTCTCTGAAACTCTGACTTTCAAATAAATAAATAAATATTTTAGGAAAAAAACAAAAAAAACAAAACAGCACTGTGGTTCAGCGGGTTAACGCCCTGGCCTGAAATGCCGGCATCCCATATGGGCACAGGTTTGAGACTTGGCTGCTCCATTTCTGATCCAGCTCTCTGCTGTGGCCTGGGAAAGCAGTGCAGGATGGACCAAGTCCTTGAGCCTCTGCACCCACACTGGGGTCACAAGGAGGCTCCTGGCTCCTGGCTTTGGATCAGTGTAGCTCCAGCCATTGCAGCCAGTTAGGGTGTGAACTACTGGATTGAAGACCTCTCTCTCTCCCTCTCTCTCTCTGACTCTCCTTTCTCTGTGTAATTCTGACTTGCAAATAAATAAATAAATCTTTAAAAAATAAAAAAAAATAAAAAAGCAAATTTCATTAGCATTCCAAGGAAATTTTCATGTAACTAAGATACATAATAATATCCCTTCTTTCCTCTATTTTTTGATCTTTAACATGGACTGCATGTTGTATCATTTTAGTATATCCACTCATTCTTTCAAAAATCAGCATGCATTTACGTGTATTTACATATGAAGCAAACTGAACTCTTCTTTATACTTTTCTTTATTGTTTAAAGTATTTCAAACAGAAAGAAAAAAATTATGAAAGTTAATTACCAAAAAGGTACATGCGCTATTACAAAGGAAGAATCTTAATACCAAAGTAAATTCTTACAGGGGCAGAAGTGAAATGTGATCAATCTAAAGGGATAGCTTGGGGCAAGATGAGGCTGAAGTGGCAGGTGAGGATTAAAGTGGCTGATCCTGACACTTAGAGCTGTGCAGAGTCTGGGACCCAGCTGGCCTGTCACCTGCAGAGCTTTCTCGATATCCCGCAACTTGTCAGAAGTGTTCACTTTTACCAGGTCATGGAAACCCGCAGGACACGGTGGAAGAGTGTTGTGCAGGCTGCTGGGCTAGGTTGCACTTTTTCTGTTTACTTGAAAATACTCTGGGTGATCATACATTTACTGACATGATTTTCTGTCATGTTTCAACTGAAGAGGTGGATGTTTTCAGGAATCTGCAGCCTGGTTTCGTGCTGTTTTATCATTAGTCGTGAGTATGTGGTACATAAACAAATGGCAGATAATCAGGGGTGACAAATACATAGCTAGAATCTACAGCAGAATTGCAGTGTAGAGATTAACATTATACATAAATTCTTGGCTCATACTGTACAAAAAGAAACGAAGGAGCTTCTTTTTCATATTTGGTACCTTCTTAAATAAATAATTATGTCAAATAAAAAGATAAAATCTAATAAATCAAAAGCACATTTTATGCTACAACAAAATTTATTATTCGAATTTCTTTTTTTTTAAACTTTCATTTAGTAAATATAAATTTCCAAAATAAAGTTTATGGATTACAATGGCTCCTCCCCCCATAATGTCCCTCCCACTCGCACCCCTCCCATCTCCCGCTCCCTCTCCCATTCCATTCACATCAAGATTCATTTTCAATTTGCTTTATATACAGAAGATCGATTTAATATATATTAAGTAATGATTTCATCAGTTTGCACCCACACAGAACATAAAGTGTAAAATACTGTTTGAGTACTAGTAATAGAGTTAATTCACATTGGACAACACATTAAGGACAGAGATCCCACATGAGGAGTAAGTACACAGTGACTCCTGTTGTAGACTTAACAAATTGACACTCTTGTTTATGGCCTCAGTAATTACCCTAGGCTCTTGTCATGAGTTGCCAAGGCTATGGAGGCCTTTTGAGTTCGGAGACGCTGATCATATTTAGACAAGGTCGTAGTCAAAGTGGAAGGTCTCTCCTCCCTTCAGAGAAAGGTACCTCCTTCTTTGATGGCCCGTTCTTTCCACTGGGATCTCACTAGCAAAAATCTTTCATTTAGGGTTTTTTTTTTTTTTTCCAGAGTGTCTTGGCTTTCCACGCCTAAAATATTTTCATGGGCTCTTCAGCCAGATCCGAATGCTTTAAAGGCTGATTCTGAGGCCAGAATGCTGTTTAGGATATCTGCCCTTCTATGAGTCTGCTGCGTATCCCACTTCCCATGTTGGATCGTTCTCTCCCTTTTTGATTCTATCAGTTAGTATTCGCAGACACTAGTCTTGTTTGTATGATCCCTTTGACTCTTAGACCTATCAGTGTGATTAATTGTGAACTGAAATTGATCACTTGGCTAGTGAGATGGCATTGGTACATGCAACCTTGATGGGATTGTATTGGAATCCCCTGGCACATTTCTAACTCCACCATTTGGGGCATGTCCCAAATTGTACATCTCTTCCCTCTCTTATTCCCACTCTTATATTTAACAGGGATCACTTTTCAGTTAAATTTCAATACCTAAGAATAAATGTGTGTTAATTACAGAGTTCAACCAATAGTATTAACTAGAACAAAAAAAAAATACTAAAAAGGATAAAGTATTAAATTGTACATCAACAGTCAGGACAAGGGCTGATCTCAGTGTCCCTTTCACTTTAACAGGTTTCCTTTTCTGTGGTTGGTTAGTTGTCACCAATCAGGAAGAACATATAATATTTGTACCTTTGGGACTGGCTTAATTCACTCAGCATGATGTTTTCCAGATTCCTCCATTTTGTTGCAAATGACCAGTTTTTATTGTTTTTGACTGCTGTATAGTATTCTATAGAGTACATGTCCTATAATTTCTTTATCCAGTCTACTCTTGATGGGCATTTGGGTTGATTCCAGGTCTTAGCTATTGTGAATTGAGCTGCAATAAACATTAAGGTGCAGACAGCTTTTTTGTTTGCCAATTTAATTTCCTTTGGGTAAATTCCAAGGAGTGGGATTTCTGATTCTGTAGTTCTGGGGCAAGGTCCAGGGATGTACATTCCTAACATGTTTCAGCTTGTGCACACATACTGGCCCAAAGATTACATTTTAGAAATTATTGACCTAGTCAGTGAGCCAAACAAGACTCTAACTCTGACTCCTCCTAAATTTTTTATATTTAAGTGTTCTACAAAGAATTAAGAGAAATAATGATATATTTACATATATAGAGAGACTTTGCCATTTTTCTAGACTTAAGAAGCAGAAATCACTTAATAGTTCAGAAAAGTTTGTTTCCTTAGGGAGTATGAGTGAACTGGTTTGGCAAGACTCAAGAGTCCCCCATGTGGGAAGGAAAGCTGAGAAGACTGCTTGTAGATGTCACTAAGAGTGCTTGCTGTCTCTCCTCTCCTATAATTTCAGGACTGCCAATAGGATAATGTGGATTACACTTCAGCAAGTCACTGTCTAGATGTTACATTAGAATATGTCACTAACAGGGAATGGAATCTTCTGTAAGAAATGATAGGCAGTGCTGGCCAAAGTCTGTTAAAAATAGATATCTTCCTTAGCCAGACACAAAGAAAGATAACCCTGAATGTAGATTAACCCTACAACACACAGACTTTCTTGATTCTGTCATTTTCATTAGACAGTAAATCCAGAGAGATTCAAAGCAGAATTTTTTATGAACATTTACATTCTATTGAATCCCTCTTGGAACTTGTGAATATTCGCCCTTTGTGTCATGTTAAGGCTTCAGGCATAGCAATGTGGAAAATCTGAATGCTACTTGGGAGCATGCAGTCAAAATTTCCAAACAGAAGGTCTAGGTGGCTTTATTATTACCATCATTAAAAATGTATATACCTATTTTCTTGTGGCAAGATGACAGGTGATATACAAAAATGATGCACCTATAATCCATGTCCTTGAGGATCCTTAATTCAGGACAAAGACAAATGCTGGTTACAGACAATAGTCTAATAAAGCAGCTTGAAATAAGATAGTTTTTTAGTACAAGCCTGAAGTGAATAATAGCACACTTTCATGCTTTTTGAGTTTTGGGTTTTGGGGGGAGGGTTTATTATTTTATGAAACAAGTAGCTAGTGAGCAACCTCTCCTTTGGGTGGAGTTTGCAATTCTGATTAGTGTCTAGCACATAGGTGCTGTCTATCCTTTCACTAACTCTTTTATTTTTATTTTTTAAAAGATTTTATTTATTTATTTGACAGGTGGAGTTAAAGACAGTGAGAGAGAGAGAGAGAGAGACAGAGTGAAAGGTCTTCATTTCGTTGGTTCACTCCCCAAATGGCCACAGTGAGCTGTGCCAATCTGAAACCAGGAGCCAGGAGTTTTTTCTCAGTCCCCCACGTGGGTGCAGGGGCCCAAGCACTTGGAACATCCTCTACTGCCTTCCCAGGCCACATCAGAGAGCTGGATCAGAAGAGGAGTAGCCAGGATCAGAACTGGTGTCCATATGGGATACCGGTGCCACAGGCGGAGTATTAATCTACTGCACTATGGCACTGGCCCCACTGACTCTTCTAATTAGTCTGCCCAGGTATCTTGTCTTAGGGTGAAGGAGTGAAGGGGAAGGAATATTTTAGTAAAGTTTGTGATAGATATACAAGCACTATTTTCAGTTCTACCATTGGCTATATTTTGCAAAATGAATTGGGTTGCAGAATCCCTTGGCAACTCTTAGTACTGTATGTGAAAGAATATAGATAGAGTAAGTTAAACTTCAGAACTAAAGGTTATTTGTAGTCATCGGTCCCCTAAGAACTCATCTTACAAGGGCAGAATTGGAAACTCCCATGGCCAGGGTCTAAAAACCTTGCTGCTAAGGAAGACACATGAGATCCCCAGATGTCCTAGATGAGTTCTCTTCCCATTTCAAGAAGAGGATCCCATCAGGACCAATCTATATAAAAACATACATTGAGGAGCCAGCGCTGTAGCACAGTAGGTTAATCCTCTGCCTGTGGCACCAGCATTCTATATGGGCGCCGGTTCTAGTCCCAGCTGCTCCTCTTCCAATCCAGCTATCTGCTTTGGCCTGGAAAAGCAGTAGAAGATGGCCCAAGTTCATGGGCCCCTGCACCCACATGGGAGACTGGGAGGAAGCACCTGGCTCCTGGCTTCGGATCGACACTGCTCCAACAATCGCGCCTATTGGGGAGTGAACCAACAGACATTAAGAAAGACCTTTCTCTTTGTTTCTCCCTATCACTGTCTGTAACTCTACTTCTCAAATAAATAAATAATCTTTAGAAAAAGCATACATTGGGCTGGCACTGCGGCTCACTTGGCTAATCCTCGGCCTGCGGCACCAGCATTCTTGGTTCTAGCCCCAGTTGGGGAGCCGGATTTTATCCTTGTACCTTCTCTTCCAGTCCAGTTCTCTGCTGTGGCCCGGGAGTGCAGTGGAGGATGGCCCAAGTGCTTGAGCCCTTCACCCACATGGGAGACCAGGGGGAAGCACCTGGCTCCTGGCTTCAGATTGGAGCAGCGTGCCAGCAGTAATGGCTATTTGTGGAGTGAACCAATGGAAAAGGAAGACCTCTCTCTCTCTCTCTCTCTCTCTCTCTGTGTGTCTACCTCTGCCTGTCAAAAAAAAAAAAAGCATACATTGAGCAACTAATATTTCCAAGTTGTGGGCAGTCAGGATACCTTACACAGAAAAATTACCCCATGCTCTCAATAATTAGAATTTATAGGGGTGGTCCCAAGATGGTGATATAGCAACAGGACCATCTTAGTCACACGGGGCAAAATAGATGGTTAAAAAGGAGAGAAAAGCTGGCACCACAGCTCAACAGGCTAATCCTCCACCTAGCGGTGCCGGCACACCGGGTTCTAGTCCTGGTCGGGGCGCTGGATTCTGTCCCGGTTGCCCCTCTTCCAGGCCAGCTCTCTGCTATGGCCCCGGAGTGCAGTGGAGGATGGCCCAAGTGCTTGAGCCCTGCACCCCATGGGAGACCAGGAGGAAGCACCCAGCTGCTGCCTTCAGATCAGCGTGGTGCACCGGCCGCAGCGTGCCATCTGCGGCGGCCATTGGAGGGTGAACCAATGGCAAAGGAAGACCTTTCTCTCTGTCTCTCTCTCTCTCTCTCACTGTCCACTCTGTCTGTCAAAAAAAAGGGGGGGGGAGAAGATTCACATTAGAGATAGAGCCTTGGGAAATTCTCAATGGGAAGCCCAGGAGGGTGACAGAGAGAGGGCAGGTCTACGCTGAAAGAGCAAATAAGAAAGGGAAGCAGCGGACACTCAGACCAAGGAGGTTGGCACCAGCCCCCAGAGGACCAGGTAAGATGGGAAATCATGCGTTCATAGAGCTGCAAATAGCAGTGGGAGGGAGAGCTTAGTGAACTTATTTTGAAGTTCCATGTGGGGAAAAAAAGAGAAAGTATAGAGGAACAAACAGGAAGAGCATCCCTCTGCCCATCTCCTCCCTTTCCCCACCCCACCTGGATCTGCAACTCTCTGGGAGAAGCCATTTTTTTGTTTACATTTTCGAATGTAGGCAGGGGACTGCCTCCTTTGCCTCCCATGCACACGCCTATCAATTGCAGGGCCACCTCACCACACTATCTGGGAATGAGGACCACAGCATTTCAGAAAAATTTCTTCCCCACCAAGCAAGCAGTACAACAAAGAGAAGTTCTGAATATCTAAAATTTCCAGCATTGAGAAGCGAGCCAGGCTCTAGTAGGCAGGGCTCTGTGTACTGGTGCTCATACCTGCCACCACCAAGATTGATCAGTGAGCTGGGCTCCAGTAGGCGGGGCTCCATGCATCTGCTTGCAATGCAAAGACATATAGCAGCTTGTAACAGAGGGAAACCTCACCCACCACAAGAAAGTCTGCACAGATTAGAGGCACAGTCCTTTATGGAGGGCAATATGACCCTGAATACATCAGAGACTAACACTGGGGCATCCCAAAACTGTGAGGAAAAGGGTGGGTCACACCAACTGAAATGAACAGTTTCTTCCAACCAAAGACCAGAGGAAAGCTAAAAAGCCCCATGAGGGCCTTACATTGGATACTCCCTCCACCCTGGAGCACAGGACACATCCAGCACTCACCTTTTTGAACTCCCTAAAAATATAGACATCTCACTAAATCACAAAGACACAAAGAGTAAAGCAACCCAACAAAAAAAAAAAAAAAAGAAAGAAAAATATGCAAATGGTTAAAAACAAAGAAAAAATGCTAAATAACAAAAGGAAGACACTATGGCACCCAAAGGAAAACTACAACTCTTCAATAATAGAAGGTGAAGATGAAGAGATAGAGGATATGCCAGAAATGGAATTGAGAAAATTAATTGCCAGATTACTTAGAAGCAATCAGAAGCAAATTTGTGATCTAAATGAAAAGTTCCCCCAAGAAATTGAGATATTAAAGAGAAGTCAAAATGAAACACTACAAATGAAGAATTCAATAAATCAGGTAAAAAGTGCAATGGGAATAGAATAAATAGATAATAATAAATAAATAAATAAATAAATAAATAAATAAATAGATAGAATAAAGAATATCACCCCAAAGCCACAGAATACACATTATGTTGACCAGTGCATGGAACATTCTTTAGGATTCACCACATATTAACCCATAAGGATAGTCTCAGCATATTCAAAAAATTGAAATCATACCATTCATCTTATCAGACCACACAGAAGAAAAATTTCTGGAAATATTACAATCAAATTAAAAAAAAAAAAAGAAAAAATTCAAAAGCTAAAAAACATGGTTAGAGATCTACAAGATACTATCAAATGACCAAAAACACAGATTCTAGGTGTTCCAGAAGGCAGGGAAATAGAGTAAGGATTAGAGGGCCTTAATGAAACAATAGCAGAAAACTTTCCTTATCTGGAAAAAGAAAGATACATTCAAGTACAGGAAATACACAGAACTCCCAATAGATACAGACAGAAAAGATCTTTACCATGACATATTGTAGTAAAACTCCCCACAGTAAAACATTGAGACAATATCTTGGGGCCGGCACTGTGGTGCAGCGGGTAAATGCCCTGGTCTGAAGCGCCAGCATCCCATATGTCCTGGCTGCTCCATTTCTGATCCAGCTCTCTGCTGTGGCCTGGGAAAGCAGTACAAGATGGCCCAGGTCCTTGGGCCCCTACACCCACAGGGGAGACCCAGAAGAAGCTCCTGGCTCCTGACTTCGGATCAGTGTAGCTCCAGACATTGTGGCCAATTGGGTAGTGAACCAGGGGATAGAAGACCTCTCTCTCTCTTTTTGGCTCTCCTCTCTCTGTGTAACTCTGACTTTCAAATAAAAATAAATAAATCTTTAAAAAAAGACAATATCTTAAAATGTTCATGAGAGAAATGCCAAATCACTTTCAGAGGAAACACAAATAGACTCACTGCAGACTTCTCATCAGAAATCTTAAGGAGAGAATGGTGAAATATATTTCAAGTTCTAAGAGGAAAAAAACTATCAACCCAGAATATTGTACCCTGCAAAGCTCTCATTTATGAATGAAGGAGAAATGAATATCTTCCACAGCAAACAGAAAATGAAAGAATTTGTAACTACCTGCCCAGCCCTGCAAAAGATGCTAAAGGATGTACTACACACAGAAATAAGAACATCACCATGAAAGAAAATGAATTTAGGAAATGACCCAGTAAAAGTACAAAGGTAACCCAAAGTTAAAAAATTGGACTATTAATGAAAATATGGCAGGGCAAAATCAATACTTAACAATAGCCACCCTGAATGTAAATGGTCTCAACTCTCCAATTAAAAGACACAGACAGGCTGAATGGATTAAAAAAGAACAATCCATCTATATACTGTCTACAAGAAACACACTTTACCTACAAAGATGCACACAGACTGAAAATGAAAGGATAGAAAAGATAATCCTTGCTAACAGAAACCAAAAAAGTGCTAGTGTAGCCATCCTAATAACAGAAAAAATAGAGTTTAACACAAAAACTACTTAAAGAGACAAAAGAAGTATACTGTAAGATGATTAATGATTAATTCAAGAGGAAGATATGACTCTCATAAGTGTATACACACCTATCTACAGGGCACCTGACTATGTAAAAGAAATGTTAATGGATTAAAAGGGAGATATAAACTCAAATACAATAGTAATGGTGGACTTCAAAACCCCACTTTCAGCGATAGATCAATCAGACAAAAAAATCAATAAGGAAACAGCAGAGTTAATCAACAGTATAGACTAAATGGATCCAACATATACCTACAGAACATTCCACCCCAAAGCCACAGAATACACATTATGTTGACCAGTGCATGGAACATTCTTTAGGATTCACCACATATTAAGCCATAAGGATAGTCTCAGCATATTCAAAAAATTGAAATCATACCATTCATCTTATCAGACCACAATGCAATGAAGCTGAAAATCAGCAACTCAAGAATTTCTAGAGCATATACAAACACATGGAGACAGAACAGAGCTTCTGAGTGAATAGTAGCTCATCGAAGATCAAAAGAGGAAACAAAAAAAAATATCTAGGAACAAATAAAGATGACAATACAACATATCAAAACTTATGGCATACAGCAAAAGCAGTGTTAAGAGAAAAGTTTATATCAATTGGTGCCTAATGCAAGAATTTGGAAAGACACCAAATAAATAAGCTGTCAATGCATCACAAGGATCTAGAAAACAATAGCTCCTGGCTTCCAATTGTTTCAGCTCCAGCCTTTGTGGGCATTTGGGGAGTGAACCAGTGGATGGAAAATTTCTCTCTCTCTCTTCTCTGTCTATAATTCTACCTCTCAAATACATAAATAAAATCTTATATTAAAAAAAAAAAAACTTAGGTCTCAGTTGAGTCATTGCCTTGGTCGGAGTTGGACGTGCGGTGGCTGTGCCCACTCTTCATGCTCTTCTTTTTCTCTGCCTGTCCACTATGCGCCGGCAGGATGGCTCACAAGCAGATTTATTACTTGGACAAGTACTTCGATGAGCACTACGAGTACCGGCATGTCATGTTACCCAGAGAACTCTCCAAACAAGTACCCAAAACCCACCTGATGTCTGAAGAGGAATGGAGGCGACTTGGTGTGCAGCAGAGTCTGGGATGGGTTCACTACATGATTCATGAGCCAGAGCCACATATTCTTCTCCTTAGATGACCTCTTCCAAAAAGAGCAACAGAAATGAAGTGTGCAGGAGACGTCGGACCTTCCCAATTTACTGTATATGTGTATATAAGGTAGTATTCAGTGAATACTGGAGTGTACAGATCTTCATCCATGCCTGTGTGGCAGCTGTATTCTTCACAGCTCAGTTAATGCAGCTGCAGTTAGTTATAGTTAGAGAGGTGTCCCCTGGCCCATCTCCTTGATGGAAGTGCCTGGTTGACTTCCCTGTTGTGTTAAATGAAGTTTGTATGTTGCATGTTAAAAAAATAACTTACGGGATACAAAAAAGCAGTGTTAAGAGGAAAGTTGAAAGCAATTGGTGCCTACATTAAGAAATTGGAAAGACACCAAATAAATGAGCTATTAATGCATCTCAAAGACCCAGAACAATGACAGCAAACCAAGCCTGAAACTAGAAGGAGAAAAGAAATCATCAAAATTAGAGAAGAACTCAACAAAATTGAATTAAAAAAAAACAATACAAAAGATCAGCAAAACAAAGAGTTGTTTTTTTGAAAAAATAAAAAAATGACAAATAATTAGCCCAAGTAACCAAAAAAGGAGATAGCAGACCCAAAGTAAAAATTTTGAGATGAAAAAGAAAATTCAATAACAGATACCACAGAAACAAAAAGAATCATCAGAAATTACTATGAAGAGCTGTATGCCAACAAACTGGGAAACTTAGAGGAAATTTATATATTCCTGGACACATATATCCTAAATTGAACCATGCAGACATAGAAAACCTAAACAGACTCATAACCAAGTCAGAAATTGAATTAGTAATAAAGACCCTCCCAACAAAAAAAGCCCAGGACTGGATGGATTCACTGCTGAATTCTACCAGACATTTAAAGAACTAACTCAATTCTTCTTAAGTTATTCAAAACAACTTCAAGGGAGGGAATCCTCCCAAATTCTTTCTATGAAACCAGAATTTCCTTAATTCCTAAAACTGAAAAAGTTGCAACAGAGAAAGAGAACTACAGCCAATTTCCCTGATGAACATAGACACAAAAATCCTCAACAAAATTCTAGCCAATTAATTCCAACAACACATCAAAAAGATCATTCACCCAAAGTGGGATTTATCCCTGGTAGGCAGGGAGGGTTCAATGTTTGCAAATCAATCAATGTGATAGACCACATTAACAAACTGCAGAAGAAAAACCATATGATTATCTCAATAGATGCAGAAAGAATTTGATAAAATACAACACTTTTTCATGATGAAAACTATAAGCAAATTGGGTATAGAAGGAACATTCCTCAACACAACCAAGGCAATTTATGACAAACCCATGGTACTATTGAATGGGGAAAAGTTGGAAGCATTCCCACTGAGATCCATAACCAGACAATGATACCCATTCTCACCACTGCTGTTCAATGTAGTCCTGGAAGGCTTAGCCAGAGCTATTAGAAAAGAAAAAGAAAATCAAAAAGATACAAATTTGGAAAGAGGAAATCAAACTCTCCCTATTGGCAGATGACATGATTCTATATATAGTGATCCAAAGGACTCCACCAAGAGATTATTGGAACTCATAGAAGAATTTGATAAAGTAGCAGGATCTAAAATCAACACACAAAAAACCAACAGTCTTTGTATACACAGACAATGCCATGACTGAGAAAGAACTTAGAAGATTAATGCCATTCACAAAAGCTACTAAAAAATCAAATACCTTGAAATAGATTTAATCAAGGATGTCAAAGATCTCCATGATGAGAACTGCAAAACATTAAGGAAAGAAACTGAAGAAGATACAAAAAAATTGAAAAAAATCTTCTAAGTTCATGGATTGGAAGAATCAATATTATCAAAATTACCATTCTTCTGAAAGCAATTTAAAGACTCGATGTGATACCAATCAAAATATCAAACACATTCTTCTCAGATCTAGAAAAAATGATGCTGTAACTCATATGAAATTACAGAAAATCTCAAATAGCTAAAGCAATCTTATACAACAAAAACAAAGCTAAAAGCATCACAATATCAGGTTTCTTTTTTTAAAAGATTTATTTTATTTATTTGAAAGAAGAGTTACAGAGAGAGGTAGAAACAGAGAGAGGTATTCCATCCATTAATTCACTCCCCAGATGGCCACAACAGCTGGAGCTGCGCTGATCAGAAGGCAGGAGTCCAGAGCTTCTTCCGGGTCTCCCACATGGGTGTAGGGGCCCAAGGACTTGAGCCATCTTCTACTGCTTTCTCAGGCACAGAGAGCTGGATCAGAAGAGGAGCAACTGGGACTAGAACCAGCACCCATATGGGATGCTGGCGCTTCAGGCTAGGACTTTAAATCGCTGAGCCACAGTACTGGCCCCACAATATCAGATTTCAAGACATACTACAAGGTAGCTATAATTGAAACAGCCTGGTACTGATTCAAAAACAGATGGATAGACCAATGGAATAGAATAGAAATGTCAGAAATCAATCCAAGCATCTAAAACCAACTTACCTTTGACCAAAGAGTTAAAACCAATCCCTGGAGCATGGACAGTCTCTTCAACAAATGGTGCTGGGAAAACTGGATGTCCACATGCAAAAGAATGAATTAGAGCCCCTACCTTACACTTTTTACAAATACATTAAAATGGATAGAAGATATAAATCTATGAACTGATGCCATCAGATTAATAGAGAACATTGGGGAAAACCTGCAAGACATTGGCAAAGACAAAGAGTTTTTGGAAAAGACCCCACAGACACAGGAAATTAAAGCCAAAATCAACAAATGGGATTACCCCAAACTGAGAAGGTTTTGTACTGCAAAAGAAATACTCAGGAAAGTGAAGAGGCATCTGACAAATGGGAGAAATTATTTGCAAACTATGCAAACCGATACAGGGTTAATTGAATATATAGAGACTAAGAATCTCCACTACAAAAAAAAAAAAAAAAAACACAGTTAAGAAATGGACAAAGGACTTAAACAGAATTTTTTCAAAAGAGGAAAACCAAATTATCAACAGGCACATGAAGAAATATTCAGGATCACTAGCTGTCAAGGAAATACAAATCCAAACTGCAATGAGGTTTCACCTCACCCCAGTTAAAATGGCTTTCATACAGAGATCAACAAACTGCAAATGCTAGTGAGGATGTGGAAAAAAAGTTACCCTAATCCACATGTTTATTGCAGCTCAATTCACAATGACTAAGACATGGAATCAACATAAATGTCCATCAACTGAAGACTGAATAAAGAAATTATTGGATATATACTCTATGGAATATTACACATTGGAAAAGTAAAATGAGATCCATCATTTGCAAAAAAAAAAAGGATGAATCTGGAAAACATCATACTTTGTGAATTAAGCCAGTCCTAAAGGGACAAATACCATATGTTCTTCATGATCTGGGTTAAGTAATAGAGCGCCTAAAAGGAAATCTGTAGAAGTGAAATTGATACTTTGAGAAGCAATGACTTGAACAGCCCTTGCTTGACTGTTGAGGAACAGTTTTTTTTTTTTTTCTTTTCTCTTCCTCATACTATTTGCTGAACTCTTTACTTAACATAGAGTTAATCATTTGTGTATAAAGTCAATTGAAAATAGAGCTCAGTAAAAGTAAGATGATGAATAAGAGAGGGAGGAGTAAGTTTGTAACTGTAAATTTATTCCGCATACATTCCTACAGACTTCCATCAATGTATATAGTTTAAAAACTTGCTATGGGAGCCCAAATCCCATTAAGCTGGGTGGTAAAAATGCCAGCTTAAGCATTAAGTGTTAAAGTGATCATATAGATAAGATTAAGTATTAACAGGATCATATAAATAAGATCAAGAGTCTGATAATAATAATAATAGATAAAATTAAAAAAGGAGACAATGTACCAACATGGGAAGCAGTCTACACAGCAGACTCATAGAATGACATCCACTCTGAACAGCACTCTAACCTCAGAACTTGCCATTAAGGCATTCTAATCTGGCTGAAAACCCCATGAGAGAATTTCAGGCATGGAAAGCCAAGACACTATGGCAAAAAACTGTCATACATGAAGGATCTGTGTGAGAACCCAGTGGAAAGAAGTGCCCATCAAAGAAGAAGGTATTTTTCTCTGAAGGGAGGAGAGAACTTCCATTTTGCTTATGGCCCTAAGTATTGACAGAGATTGTGAATTCAAAAGGCTTCCATAGTCATGACAGCTCATGTCAAGAGCCTTGGTTGATCACCGGCATCATACATAAGAGTTTTAATCGTTAAATTAAAAGCAGGAGTCACTGTGCACTTACTTTCCATGCAGGACTTCCGTCCTCAATGAATTGTATTATGAGAATCAATTGTAAACTTGTTCTGAAACAGTTTATTTGCGTGTGTGTATGTGTGTCTGTGCAAATTGTTAAAAACTTTACTTAGTATAGAGTTGGTTTACTGTGCACAAAGTTAATTGAAAATGAATCTTGGGGCCGGCATTGTGGCGTAGTGGGTAAAGCTGCCGCCTGCAGTGCCAGCATCCCATATTTGCGCTGGTTCCAGTCCAGGTTGCTTCACTTCTATTCCAGCTCTCTGCTATGGCCTGGGAAAGCAGTAGAAGATGGCCCAAGTCCTTGGGCCCCTGCACCCACATGGGTGACCTGGAGGAAGCTCCTGGCTCCTGGCTTTGTATCAGCGTAGCTCTGGTCATTGAGGCCATCTGGGGAGTGAACCAGCAGATGGAACACCTCTCTCTCTCTTTCTCCTTTTCCACCTTTCCTTCTTTATCTGTAAGTCAGACTTTCAAATAAATAAACAAATATTTTTAAAAAAGAAAATGAATCTTAATGGAGAATGGGAGATGGAATGGAAGAGAGAGGAGGTGTTGGAGTGGGAGTGAGGGTGGGAAGGTGGGTATGATGGGAAGAATTACTATATTAAAGTTGTACTTATGAAATTTGTACTTATTAAATAAAAGTTTTCTGTGGGGAACAAAAGGAATAGATGTGATTAAAAATATATCTATCTATCTATATACCTATATATACTCAAAAGATTATACATTAAGTATATTTTTTCTGTAAAACACACAAACAAAAAAGAATTTATAGTAGTTTGTGCTTCAAGCCAGCAAGTATAATTGACATTTGAGATAATCAACTAGAACTACTACAGTCAAAACTTCTCAGCTCTTATTATTGAGAATATTCAATGTATTTATTAATGATGCAAGTGTTGTTCAGACCAATGAAGGCATTTTTTACAGCGATGGAAAATTCTGTTTGTTCTATTGATACCTTTTTTCTGGAAGCATTAAAGTTATTAAATGCAACATCCACACAGAACAGGTTGTTTGCTTTTTGAATAACTTTAACATAAAGAGATATTTGATGAATTAGTAATGTGTTTGACCTTGAGAAACTGATCAAAATATCTGGTTCTTTGGTCCTTTCCTTTGATGCCTCAGTCGCTTTTTAAAGCTGAATTTTACAAACCCCTTAGCAAATTGGTTTTGCAATGATGTTTTCCCTTGTATCTGATATATTTCCTGGATTCTGACAACCTGCTGGAAAGGAAAAAACTGAAGGTCTCACTAGCCAGTAGCCTCTGCAATCAATATGGAAGCCTAGTGGGTGTTTTAATGTCCTTTAATTGAAAACAAATTATGTAAATCCACATATGTGTGATGAAAATTTACAATAATAATTTCAAAAACTGAAGAATCAGACACATCAGCAGAGTTGAAAGTTAACTTCCAAGACATTAAAAGATGTTCCTAGGTCTGTAGCTTCCTGTTCTATGTCCAAGAAATTTATTTTCTAGACAATTACCTCTATGGGGAGCACCCAGGGCTGGAGGGAACAATTTTACAGAATCTTACTGTTATTGAGTCAGCACTGCTAGCTATTAAATAACAGGTGGCAAGCAGTGATTTATATGCACAAGTTGCACTGTGCAGTCATCCCATCGAGGCCCCGGCCCTCAGGAAAGAAAGGCGAAGATGGTACATCAATTACGATAAAACACAAGCACCTTGCTTCTCAGTACAAATATGCTTACCTATTAAGTTATAGAAAATATAATCCAAGATACAAGATACAAAACCACCAGGGGACACTCACTCTAAACAGATAATGGTTTAGAGTCCTATCATCACCTTGACATGTCCATCACACATGTACAAATAGTTCTCACTGCCTTTTATAAGAAATGCTAGGCACTAAGGGATGTTTGTGGCAATGAGCCAAAAGGAATCTGGATCAAATCTTTTCATTCAGTAGATAAGTCTTAAAAGTTTGTTCAAAAATCAGTATGATTTTCTTGAGATATTTTTGTTTTACTTGATATTTGATATCCTTATTTTAGGAACATTGAACTTATTCCATGTTTGATATAATTTTTTTCAGATCACCAGTGTCTTGGATATTATAAATATAATACACTAAATTTCTAGCCAATCTTGTACAAATGTTGTTTGTACAATCTTGTACCACTGTTGAAATGCCTGAGTATTCACTCCTCTGAGAAATAAAACAACAATTTTTTCAAGGTCCTTATCTCACCAAATCGGCCCTGATCCTGTTATGGCATAAGGACCTATTTTACTGTGAAGGTAAGATCCCAGTGTAAAATAAGACAAAATCAATTGGTTTCCACACTAAGAAATGTTGTTGGTTACCAGACATAGTCCATGGTGTGAAAAACAGGAAAATCCCAGATAAATCAGAAGTTTTAAAAACCTGTACAAGGAGGCCGACACCGTGGCTCACTAGGCTAATCCTCTGCCTTGCGGCGCCGGCACACCGGGTTCTAGTCCCGGTCGGGGCACCGGTTCTGTCCCAGTTACCCCTCTTCCAGGCCAGCTCTCTGCTGTAGCCTGGGAAGGCAATGGAGGATGGCCCAAGTGCTTGGACCCTGCACCCCATGGGAGACCAGGATAAGTACCTGGCTCCTGTCATCGGATCAGTGTGGTGCTCCGGCCGCAGCGCTCTGGCCGTGGCGGCCATTGGAGGGTGAACCAATGGCAAAGGAAGACCTTTCTCTCTGTCTCTCTCTCTCACTGTCCACTCTGCCTGTCAAAAAAATAAATTAAAAAAAAAAAAAAAAAAAAAAACCTATACAAGGCAGGTGCCGTGGCTCACTAGGCTAATCCTCCACCTGCCGCACTGGCACCCCAGGTTCTAGTCCCGGTTGGGGCGCCAGTCCTGTCCTGGTTGCTCCTCTTCCTGTCCAGCTCTCTGCTGTGGTCCGGGAGTTCAGTGGAGGATTGCCCAAGTGCTTGGGCCCTGCACCTGCATGGGAAATGAGGAGAAGCACCTGGCTCCTGGCTTTGGATTGACACAGCACACCGGCCATAGTAGCCATTTGGGGAGTGAACCAATGGAAGGAAGACCTTTCTCTCCGTCTCTCTCTCTCACTGTCTAACTCTGCCTTTCAAAAAAAAAAAAAAAAAACTTATACAAGATTCAAACTTCCCAATACTCCTTTCTCCAGTTCCAGGCTGCCTCCCTCAACTTGACAAAGATGAGAAATAAGGAAAGAACATTATGAGGGAGGCCTATAGTATCTATCCCTTGTCTATCTTCCTTGTGCTGTGTACTCTTGGCATTGTATGACATACAGCATCCATTCACAAATCCTGAAGTATCAGGTTATTATTAGATATTTCACAGATGTTCAGTTGTTCACAGACATACTGTCATAGCACATTATGGCTCTGCTTTTGACTTTAATATCATTCGTTATAAAGGAATGAATAAGCCATGGTAGATTGGAAGTTTATTGTTCAAAGTCATTCTTTTTACAGTTAACATGCAGTAAATATAAATAATTATTTATGTTTAAATCAACACTTACTGAGTGTGCCAACCTCTAGCAATATGGCCATTCTTTCCTGCTCCTGTTACTGTACAATGTCTAGATTATAGACCAAAATAGTATTTTTTTTTTTACTTTTAGTCAGAGACCCATTTCAGAAATTTCAAATGGGATTTACTAAGAAACCAAAAATGTAGGTTTCTGAGTCTAAGAAGCTAAATACCATGTCTTACTTGATCCAATTTACTAGACACAGAGATTCTTGCCCATTTATTCAGTATTTCTAAGGAAATCCAAATGTCAAGCAATATTTATATTGCTCTATGTTTAGAGCTCCCATTCTCTCAGTCTCTCAAGCATTGTTCATATCTATTTGTTTCTACTTCATTTAGCAGAGCAGTTATAATACTGAATCTCTGAGAACTTTCTGGCTTTTTGATTATTTCTTGGCTGTTCAAAATCTTGAATGAGAATGATCCATCCAAAATGAATTCACTCCATTCTGAAATTTAATTCATCCTAAATTGTAGGCATCTTGATTTTCCCTTCTGAAATTCCCAAGTTCAACAAAGTTTTAAAGTAATATTTGACATATTTTATCTTATAAAATAGGCAGAGATTCACAATGCTAGGAAAGAATGCATTTCAGAAGTGTTTATTATTACAATCTTTTCTGCAAGTAGTGAAGTAAATTTTTTTTTTTGACAGGCAGAGTGGACAGTGAGAGAGAGAGACAGAAAGAAAGGTCTTCCTTTTGCCGTTGGTAGTGAAGTAAATTTTGACATGTATATGTTACATTAGAATTCAGTCTCCTGGTTGATACTATAAGTGATAATGAACTTGGTACTATCTAGATACTTCCTTAATCTCCCCTCCATCTTGGTGTCATACTCAAATTCTTGTAATCCTTCTTAGGAAAGACATGCCACCAGTAGTAGTTTAATGTTCTTAGATTTTCTCTGAAATTCTTACTTACTGATGATACATGAAACATAAATGATATATGAACATAAGGCCTGACACAAATTCTGACCACGTGATGTTGAAAATAATCTGAAACATTCAGTGAAATTCTTCCAACATTTCCCTGTGACAGTTCATATTAAGACATGTGAGTCTCCCAGAGATGCTGTCCTGGAATAGGAACTGCCTCACCCCGCCTCTATGGACATGCTCTTGCTTTTAATAGCATTTTGGTTTTGCTCTAATATCAAAAGAATAGATTTTAGGACCTCTAAACATGACAGTCAATTACATATACCATCTGTAAAAGTCAAGATGAATTAGTTTACACTGTAGTAATGAACTCCAAATCATAGAGTGGCTCAGCACAAAAGATTTCTTTGTCAGTCTCATTTTGTATCCAACATGGGCCAATAGATCTCTAATCATTTTAGATCCAGGCTGATGTAGGCCTTACCTCTCAACACAGGCTTTGTCACAGAAAGAAGAGAGCAGTGTATTGCCCCAAGGAGTTAATCAGGTTTTCTTCTTGGAGGAGGATGCAGGCAATTTCTGGCACTTCTTATCATGTTTCATTGTCCAAAATAAGGTTAATTTCCTCCAAAAGGATGAGAAAGGCCAATGTTAATAAGGCCAGAAATAAGAGAACAAGACTGTCTGTGAAGAGGCCTGATGGCTTAACTCTCCAGCAAATACCTGACAAGGGTGTCTATCAGTAGCCAGAAGCCTCAGAAACTCATGGTAGTACTACCCTGATTTCTGTTTCTGCTGAGTCCTTTCACATGGGGATGAATAACAACTATAAAAGGTGTTTGTTAAGATCTGTTTCCATACATGGCATGCACTTTAAGTATATTAGCTAAATCAAAGAAGAAATGTTTCGTTTCTTTATCGTGAAGTTTCTATTTTTGATTTGTAACCCTAGAGCAAAAAGAAATATACACCTAATTCTCTTCAAGACATTATGGTAACTAGAAAAACATCCCCTCTTTTTTTGTTCCTTACCATTCCAGGAATCCTTTCTATCCCAAGACCTTTACCCTTGCTCTCCATTAGCATGTCCTTAGCAGCTTCTTTCAGAACCTGCCACCTCCACCAGTGGTTATACCGACAGCTATCTATATTATGGACTCTCAGAGCACCCCTCAGACTCAATGCCAGTCCTCCCAGGTATCCACTTTGTCTCTTAGCTCTTTTAACACTCCTTCTCTATGCTAAGTACAGCTCATCTGAGGAAAAAGAAACTAATTGCTGCAATTCCCATATGGGAAGCTGCAGAGATTGTTAGAAACTGTTCTCTAGCTCCCGGCTACAAGTGCTTCACTGCGTCTTACATGTTTGTTTGACAATCTCACAGCAGGAATCACTCTTGGGAGAGGGGGAAAGTGAAATAACAAGGAGATGGGATGTCAAACTCTTTTTTATATCAGCTCTCCTAATAAGAATATCTATCGTCCAATACTGAAGACTAAAAATTTGTCTGTTCCATATCTTGCACAGCCTTGGAATATGAGTCTCTCTTCCAGTTACTGCAGCTCATTGATTTTTTTCAATGAAAGTTACTACCTTATCATCCTAGACTGTTGTCTCAGCAGTCACCTGTGGATTACTGCCAGGGTCTTTAAGCTCTCCTCCTGCCTTTCCAGACTATCTCTCATCCGGTGGATCCTGCTGACAAGAATTAACTTGCTTAAACACCTGTAACAGGGTAATTATTGAGATGTTAATTTTATTCTGCTGGATAGTGAAGAGGGGAATTAATTAGAGGTGGATTTTATGCTCAGCCCCACCAGCCTTTTGTTCTGAGCCAGGGCTACAAGGCAAGCTATGATTTCTGCCAAGCAGGACCAGAAGCAGACAGCCGGAGACATCCAGAGCACTTTCCACCATGTTGCAGCTTTCATGCAAGTGAGTTCAACGGGAAGAGCTGATGTTTAGGGTGAAGAGAGCAGCAGTGGTTCTACAGTGATTGACATCCCGTCAGTAAGATGGTGGAGGGGCCAGAGCCCACAGTTTTCCACGGTGACTTGAAATTTTCTCTCTACTGCAAGTGCTAAAAATAGCAAAAGTCCCTCACCAAAGTGGTAAAACACAAAAAGGCCATAGTGTTGGAGCCTTGGAGAAAGAGCCCTTCTTCACCCTTGGAACATGAAGAATACAGCAGGCTGCTTTGAGAGGACCACGATGGCTTGAGGAAGAGCCTCACAGGAACAGCCACAGTAAACCCAGATTAGAGGGCTCCTCCTCACTGGAAACTTCTGTGTGAACCACCAGCAGGGTGAGGCTCCCTCTATTCACAAAATACTTAAGTATGCCTGAGACTTGGTATTGCCACTTCTTATTTGTAGAGGAAAAGCCTGATTGATCTGATTTAGAACATAAATTTGAGTGCAGTTGTCTTCATTTGAAGGATTTACTTTAAAGTGGAAGCCACTGTAGATCTCAGCTTTTACACTTGTCATCTCAGAAATCTTACAGGATCAGATTATTTACTGTGTTAAATTGAGCCCCACGGAAGAGTGTTCAGAGACATCTATAGTTGGCCTCTCCCTTAGCCATGAAAATTTGTTTCCTCCTCTTGTCAAATGCTCAGTATGTGCTCGAGTCTCTGTCACATCTTTACTTTGGCATCATGGACCACAATTTTGTTTATTCCCTGAACTATGAAACACTTATCTCCATGCAACTCTCTTTTTTTAATTAAAGATTTATTTATTTTGAAAGTCAGAGCTACATAGACAGAGAAGGAGAAACAAAGAGAGAGAGAGAGAGAGAGAGAGAGAGGTGTCTTCCATCCACTGGTTCATTCCCCAGATGGCCTCAATGGCCAAACTCATGCCAATACAAAGTCAGCAGCCAGGAGCTTCTTCTGGGTCTCCCCCGCAGGTGCAGGGGCCCAAGGAGTTGGGCCAACTTGTACTGCTTTCCAGGCCATAGCAGAGAGCTGGATCAGAAGTGGAGCCGCCAGGACTTGAACAGGTGCCCAAATGGGATGCAGGCACTGTAGGCAGCGGCTTTACCTGCTACGCCACAGCGCCAGCCCCCATGCAACTCTTACATTTAAAGTAAACCAGTAGGCTTATACCTTGAGTTATTTATAATTACTTCATTATGGTTAGAGTTCTTAATGAAATTAAAGACTCCTCTTGTACAAGGACCAAGTGTATTTTTATTACCCTCATAGTGTCTATGAAAGGACTAAAAACATTATATGTAAATGCTTCTCATGTGCCATAGTGTCTGGTCCAGTATCTTATTCAAGGCCAGTATATGCTGCACAGGATAGCTAACTGACATAATGAAATTTATCATGGTGGAGAAAGACAAAATATAGAACTGATTGATTTTTAATCCATAGAACATAATTTAACTAATATGGCAAATATGAGAATTAGATTGACTAACTCTACACTTTCCTTGGCTTTATCAAGCACAAGTTAGTGTTTCCTGGCTGGTGAACATTGATATTCTAGTTATTCAGAGAGAAAAACAACACAACAAAAAGAACCAAATGTTCAAATCTCCTAACAGGAAGAATCAAAATATCAGATCTTGATGTTGTACATTTATTTATTTATTTGGAAAATGCAGTTACAGAGGAAGGAAAAGAGAGAGAGAGAGGGAGAGAGAGGTGTCTTCCATTCACTGGTTGATTCCCCAAATGGCCACAACAGCCGGAGCTGGGCAGATCCAAAGCCAGGAGCTAGGATACTCCAGGTTCCCATGTGGAGCAGGGGCCCAAGGTCTTGGGCCATCTTCTACTGTTTCCCAGGCTGTAGCAGAGAGCTGGATCGGAAGTGGAGCAGCTGAAAATTGAACCAGCATCCAAATGGGATGCCGGCACTGCAAACATTGTCTTTAATGCTATGCCACAGTGGTGGCCCCTATACTTTCTCTCAGTCCTAACTAAGAATTATTAAATTAAGGTAAGTAAAGTCTTGGGGGTATATTTAGGTGTCGTGTCCCTCGACCAGCAAGGAAGACACAACCCGAACTCTTCTTCAAGCAGTTTATTCAGGAACCTTGAACAAGCTTCTTCTTCCGCCTCCTTCCCTCTCCCATCCCTCTTATAGCCATCAGCACACCAATCAAAAGCAGCCAAGTGGCAAGGATTGATAGGTACAGCAATGCGGAAGCCAGAAGGGAGCTCAGCCATCTCCTTATTAGGAGTTGTTTGTTTCTCGCCAGTCCTTCCGGGAGAAAGGAGCCGGCGCCATCTTTAGGGCGCGGTGCAATGGCTCCCCACATTTAGGGATACTATAGAAAGGGGAAGACAACAGGTAACTGAAAGAGAAATTATTTTGCTGCTTGTTCTCTTTGGGTGAAAACAATAGGAAATTCTCCTTTGCATTGCAAGGGCAAAACCAGAGAATTCTTCCTGTTCATTGACCTAATTTTTGTGTAGAATAACATTAAGGATATCTGTAAACTAGTAACTGGCTAGATTACTAATATCAAGCAAATGTGCCCTGAAAATAAAAGACCCAGAGATCTCAATATTTCAAAAGACATAAACATTTTAAAGATGAAACCAAAGAACTCATCTTTATCTTGATGCTATAATTCAATCTTCATTAAAATTCAGAAAATAAAAATTAGTATTCATTATGTCTGGTTTTACTATGCCCACTCTATCACAAGAATTCTGTAAAAATGACTAACTCTCACAGGTCTCCTGTTTTCTGCTAACCTTTCTTGTTATGAAAGGCACAAGACAAGAACAGTCATTGATTGGGGAATTGAAGTTCTCCCATAAAAGATGAGCATGTCAACAGAAATGCCATCAGTTCCCCAACACGCAGGTCAAATATTCCTTAATCTCACTTCCGTCAAGGGATTTCCTGACCACCCTCAGACAAGGACAGCCACGGTTGCCTGCACTGGGAATAAGACATGTTAAAAATGTGTGGAAAAGGGACAGAGTGAAGTAAAGAACAGCAGTGCCTCCCTCAGACACCCATAATCAGGACTGACTATATGGTAACACCAAGCAAACTATATTTTTGATTTTACTGTCTGACATTTACCAGAGGGAAAAAGATACATAAGTAATGAGGCAAAAGGGCATTGCAAGCCAGGTGTGTATTTTCCCATTACATTAAGAAATGAACTTAGCAAACATTGCACTTTGAATTCCAAGTAAAAAAAAATGAATTAAATGAGTATCCTTCACATTTGTCACAGCATGCTCAACAAATCTGAGTTCTTAGTGGATACATGCAGTTGATCATTTTTAATGCCTCACCCTAGCAATATTACCTACTTGTTTTGACTGTGATAAGCTGCACATTATTTTAGGTGAGTGTATAAACACTGGCATCAGTTTCTGCTTCCTCATAACAACAGCTGTCCTTGTTATCAACTGCATTTGCCAGGCATGGTATTAGTACTCTCCATGCAAAGAATAATTTAAATTTTAGCAGGAACATTATATAATGTATGTTTTCTACATCATCTTACCAAGGGCAATGCATTCAGCCAGGTTATACAGCACTTCCAGTGGTGGAATTCCTTCTGAAGTGCAAAATCAAATCTTTCTTCCTCTCCAGCCTCTTTTTCAGAGACCGGCATAATGTTTAACCTCCTCTGAGTTCTCAATAAATGCACTCACTGAGTGAACTTGTTGTGCACTTGAACAAAACCATGGCTGAAGCATAATTGCTGTGGTTGCAGGATGGTAACTACATAAACCATTAGGTCAGTCAGTTTGCACCAGAATAACTTCACACACACACACACACCCCACACGCATATACCTACCTGCATACATGGGCTGCATATTTGACATTAAACAGAGCGAGTCCAATACCTAGCCATGCAGAATGTAATGATTCTTCTTTCAATTGGGAAGTCACCTGTTCCTGATACTCAGTGGACTACATGTAACCAAAACTGTAGTGCATTCTGAGCCAATACCTGTAAATATTGCTTAGTAATGAATAGTTGTTTAATTTCTGGACTTGTACAGTTCCAAATATTGACTGTCCTCTTGGGGTCTTCCTGTCTTGGGATCATTGGTGTGACAGTGAGAACTGCTATATACAGTTGAAAGGCACCTCTATGATCTCGCATGGCTCCAAACACTTAGACTTCTTAATGCTGTTTCAAATAAAGAAAAAACTCCCTAGCACCTATATAAGGTGCTTAAATCATCATTATCACCTGTAATTACATGAAGAATCCAATTGCCAGAGGTACAGAATCAGATTGCTACTTACGGTTTGTACATGATGACCATATCAAAAGCACACATAGTGGGTGATTGTGTGCATCTTATATAAAACCCTGAAGTGCAATTGGGATCTAAAAAGTAATGTGTGGAATAAGCATAAATTAGTTTCACTGAAATAATGGCACTTCATAAGTTTTAGTTTAAAATTTCTTTAGCTTCAAAGACATAGAAAAGATAGTTATCTTCAAAAGCAAAATTCCATATAACATGTTGGAGTAAGCATGAAATATAACAATATGACACCATAACAATAGAGATGTATTACACTTATCCATGCACATTGTGCAGACTTGACTTATGTTGCACAATGCAATATGAAGGTCTTCCACATACTCTGAGAAGTTTCTGGGAACAGAAGAGTTATTCCGACAGGTGAGTGTTGGAATCAGTAAAACAGAGCCATGCAAAAGCCTTAGGACATTCATCATAGAAGTTACATAAGTTACACTAAATTATGATCCTTTTTCTTACAGACAGTGGAGTGATAAATGCAGAGCTATCTACCTGCCTATTATTTGGTCCAGAGCATTGAAAGAAATGGAAAATGACAGGAATAAATAACATAATCTGATCAGTTAGTGGCACAAAAAGACTTCTGTAACTGTGTCTTGTGTGACAGTTCCTCATCTCCTGGGAGCTCCCTTGGAAAGACTGACTGTTGTTACAGATGAGTTCAATTGTGTGAAGGACAAAAAGCATTCATTTTTAGTTACTAGTTAGGCTATTGCGTATCTTCCTTGCCATATGAAGTAAATGGATTTGATATCAGAGTTCCTCGATGTAAACTAAATTATGTTGAATTTAAAAAGGCAAGTTTGCTAATTGAATAATAACTATTTCATGAATAAAGTTTGTGACTTAATTTCTTTTTAAAATATCTAAAAATATCTGTAGCTCTAAATGATATGTGATAAATACTCCTTGTTTAATTATATGTACATGATATGAAAATATACAAAATAGCAATCTAGTCTCATGAAATTTTGCTGGTATAGATGCAGGCAATAATATGACTTTGAAATTAAAGTAAGTGGTAAATATGAAAGGGCACACAGAAATATCATGTTAAATTTAAATACTGATTGGTTTATTTTAAGCTTTAATTTTAAATTGTAACATCTTATTTTAATTTTTGTAAAAGATTTGTTGATTAAAATTGATACATAAAGGTTACACATATATTAAACAAAAACAATTTGATTAGGTTGGACATGGCAAACACTGGTGAAGACAACATTAAGGTTCTAGTTTTATTCATCACTTCCCAATATTGCCTAGGAATTCTCGATTGATTTTTCCATTTTTATTCTTTGAAGTGCCAAGCGCTGTGGAGACTCTCTTTTTTAAAACTTCCTTCTCTCTTGTCCTTGTGACATGACTTTCTCTTAGTTCTTCTCTGACTGTAGACCCTTTTTTCAGTCTTCTTTGCTGACTCCTCTGGAGATAGTCCTCCTCCCTCTCTGAATTGGCTCTGGCCAATTTCAGACACTTCTGTCATTCTATCTTGATGCATGTAACATGGGTTTTTTCCTTTTATGCTTTTTTAAAATTACCTATTTACTTATTTGAAAGACAGAGTTACAGAGACAGAGAGAAAGAGAGAGGTAGAGAAAAAGACAGACAGAGAGAGAGAGAGAGATCTTCCATTTGTTGGTTCACTGTCCAAAGGCTACAACAGCCTGGGTTGGGCTGAGCCAAAGCCAGAAACCAGAAAATCCATCAGGGTCTCCCACTTGTGTGGCAGCGGCCCAAATACTTGAACTATCTTCTACTTCCATCTTCCAGCAAATTAGCAGGGAGCCATATTGGAAGTGGAGCACATGGAATTCATACTAGTGACCATATGGGCTTCAGGCATTGCAAGTGATGTTTTAATCTGTTATGACAACCATGGTTATTTTGATATACTCATATCTTTCTAGCCAAATTTCAATTTACACCAGAAAAATAGTCTTAATTGCTTAACTGGACAAATCCTTTAATGATTTGATTTTCTCTGTTGCTTAAGATAAAAGCCATACTTCTAGTTAAGATTCCCTGGTTCCTCCCCAAATTTGTCTACTCCCTTCTATTTTTACTTCACCATCTCCTGTCTCTCTCAATATCACATATTGTATTTTATCAAATGCAAGCACGTCATTCTTCAAGGTTTAAAATAATGCTTTATTTCTTATCTTCCAGGCAAACGCATCTCCATTCTTCAAGATTTTGATCAAATATTCATCTCTGAAACTTTTTTTTTGAGGCTTTCCCTGTGCTTCTGATGACTTCTCTGTAGATAACTGTTATGGGACTTGCTGTACCATCTGTGGGTTATTTATCACTAGGCTATTAAATTGTTAAGGCAAGAACCTATTTCTTACAGCATTTTTCACCTTCTTAATCTAGCATGCGGTACTGTTTGCTGACAATGTAATCCATGCTGGTGTTTTTAAAAATTTTGGGAATTGCCAGTATATATGAGATGGCAAAGGAAAACATGTCCTGTCTCTTTAGATGGTTTGGTAGCAAAAAACTAGTTATTTTTGTATTGTTATAGGAATGAGAGGAAGGGCAGAGCGCCAAATGTTTTTATTATTCTATTTACTCAGTCACCTTCTTTCCATGAATATTTCTTGAAAATGTCCTTCATATGACACAGTAGTTAAAGATTTATAGAGCTGCACGATCTATATGATTATAAACAAGATAATCTATGTGGGAAAATATAAGGTCATAATTTAGTATGTGGTCATATGATGGAAATATACCAACTTAGGCACTAGAGCGATTTGGAAAAGGAACTCAGGTCCATTTGGAGAAGTTCAGGGATGCCTTCATAGCAATAGTAACACTGAATTCAACCCTTCGTACCACAATAAGGTTGCCTCACGTGGAGAATGACACAAGGGTTTGCTACCACAGAAAACCATGTGGGGTAAAACACAGGAAAATCTGAACCAGATTTTTGTAAACTTAGTTAAACAGTGGAATTGAAGGGCATAAAAGATAAGGGCTAAGGTGGAGAGGCCCACAAGAGGCTCACTGCAGCCTGAACTTGAGTTTGGGAGCATGAACCACATAAGCAGGAAAGCAACATCATACAGTTATCTTATGAGACCATGAATATGGGAGTTACTTTCAGCACATTTCAGAGAATATTGAATTCAAAGACAAACTATTACATTAGTCCACAATACAAAGATAAAAGTGGCTGAATTAAAGTATTTTTGTAGGTGTGAAAAGTAAACAAATTTTAATTTATTCAACAAAGGTGTAGAAAATTAATTTTAAATGTATTTATTTGCATCGGATTTAAAGTGAAAGAAAATGCTATCATTGTGCCTTTTACATAGTAAGAATTTTATTTAAATCACAAATAGAGCAGTTCCTATTGTACACCTACAGTTCTATAAACGTCTTTATAACCTATGACTGCACAATACCATGCGTATATTGAAAAAATCTTTATCACAGCAGATTAACTAAGACAAAAGTTTCTGCAAATAAATTAAAATAGCCCTTCAATATTACTAATTGAGTAAGCTCAACAATTTTTCTTTCAGCCATTTTCTCTTATTGGTGAAACATTTCCCTGCATGTTTATAGGCAATAAAACAGCATGCAGTATATCATCAACAGCATAGAATTATGGCTTGGAATTAGGGAGCTCACTGTGTTATATTTCTGTGACCTTGGACAAGTCAATTACCTCACTTGTCTTGAATACAACAGAATCTTAGTCAATTGTAGCACTAAAATCCTCCCTCTCTCTATGTATTTAACTACAGGCTCTGAAGATTTTAACATTTGTTAAGTGCACATAATGTCTAGAAGAAACATAAATTTAATTTAATTTGAAAGTATTTCATTAATGTAACCACTCCATTGTCTCTGATTGAAAAATGAATAAAATCTCTTAAATGAATGATAAAACCTTCCATTTTCCCCAAGGTATTCTTAAATAGAGAGAAGGTTGGTTCTACATTCAACATAAGCCGCAGCATATTTAAATTCCTTTTCCTATAATCTCTTGAAAGTACAAAAATTAATGTTGCATTTCTTATGAATAGAAAGTTTAAGTTTCACAAAAGGATTAAAAGAGCAAATGTCTGTAACATACTTAGAATAGCCACTGGAACACAGAGCACATTATAGAAGAATTTGCTATTACTATCATCACTATTAACAGGAAATGATTCATAATCTTTCACAGGCCTTGGAGAAATTACCTGTTACATTCTGTTTACATAGGTTAAAATGTTCTAGAAATAGGTTCTGGGTCAGAGGCCAAATTATAAAAGCTACATTAAGAGACACAGCAAATTAGTCATACTCGTGAAACTAGCCTTGACATAACTTCTGCTTCAAAGTGCAGGTTTCCTGAGGTGAAATAAAAGTAAATGTAGGGCAATGGCCTCATTAACTTTATTGAAAAGAACAAGAGCAGACAATTGAAGGCAAAAAATTAATAGCATTTACACTAGTGGTCATTCATTCTTTCCGTCTTTTTTGTTGATGTTTAATTTTATTTTGTTTGCATTCAATGATATAAAATGTTGAACTGAATTTATTTATTTTTTTAATATTTATTTACTTATTTGAAAGGTAGAGTTACAGAGAGGCAGAGGCAGAGAGAGAGAGAGAGGTATTCCATCTGCTGATTCATTCCCCAATTGCCCATATAGTCCAGAGCTGGGCAAATCCGAAGCCAGGAGCCAGGAGCTTCTTCCGGGTTTTGCATGCGGGTGCAAGGGCCCAAGCACTCAGGCCATCTTCCACTGCTTTCCCAGGCCATAGCAGAGAGCCCAATAGGAAGTGGAGCAGCTGGATCTTGAACCAGTGCCTATAAGGGATGCTGGGGCTTTACTCACTAAACCACAGCACTGACCCCCTGACCTGAATTTAGAAATGCTGATTGCTATGGGCAAAATTCTTGCTTCCCTAAAATTCATAGGAAGTCCTAACCTCCAACACTTCCAAAGATGGCTATCTGTTGAGGTATAGCCTTGAGAGGGCTGAGTAAGGTTAAGTGAGGTCCCTGGGTTGGGACCTCATCCCCTGTGACTGATCTTGCAAGAAGATATTGGGACAGAGACATACCCAGAGGAAAGACCACGTGAGGATATGGAAGAAGATGGTCATTACAGGCCCAAGAGAGAGGTCTTGGAAGTCCCAATCCTGTTGACATCTTCATCTGACTTTCAGCCACTTTGAGGGGATAAACTTCTGTTGTTTGAAGCATTCAGGCTGTGTTACTTTGTATGGAAGCCCTAGAAAACTAACATACTTGTCTAATAACATTTTGAATACAGGTTTATAGTACTTTTCAAGGCAACAAAGGCTCAATAGCAATTAGATAAAGGACTAAAACTTTTAAGAGGCCTCAGAGCTATATTGAGCCATATCCAAAGCATCAAGCAGATTTATAGTGTATTCTGTGATACAAGATCAGCTGAGCTTAGAGAGGTTAAATAAATTGCCCAATGTCATACAAATAGGAAGTGGGGGAACCACTAACCAAATTGAGGCCATTTAATTCCAAAGGCTTTGATCATAACCAAGACGGATGAAAATACTTGAGT
Organism: Oryctolagus cuniculus; assembly: GCF_964237555.1. Classification (NCBI taxonomy): domain Eukaryota; kingdom Metazoa; phylum Chordata; class Mammalia; order Lagomorpha; family Leporidae; genus Oryctolagus; species Oryctolagus cuniculus. Next base: position 103,529,159 of record NC_091434.1, read on the forward strand.
CAATTTAAGATTTTAAAGTGAATCAGAAATTGCTGCATGGAACAAAAACAATTCTTGAAAAGAATACTTCAAGCTATAAAAGAAAACAAAAAACAAAGACTACTCCCTGAGGGACAAGCATGCAGAATAATGGCACTAAGTCAGTTTTCCTTCAGCCTGTGACTCTAGCATACAGTACTTTGCATCATAAAAAATACACATATAGGGGCTGGTGCCTTAGGCTGTGGTGTAGTGGGTAAAGCCGCTGCCTGCAGTGCCAACATCCTATATGGGTGCCCGTTCGAAACCTGGCTGCTTCACTTCTGATCCGGCTCTCTTCTATGGCCTCAGAAAGCAGTAGAAGATGGCCTAAGTCTTGAGCCCCTGCACCCACATGGGAGGTCTGGAAGAAGCTCCAGCTCCTGGCTTCAGATCAGCGCAGCTTCGGTCATTGCAACCACCTGGGGAGTAAACCAGTGGATGGAAGATGGAAATCTCTCTCTCTCTCTCCCTCTCTCTCTCTCTCTCTCCTCTCTCTCTCTCTTGCTCCCTCCTTCCCTCCCTCTGCCTTTCTATAACTCTGTCTTTCAAATAAATAAATAAATCTTTAAAATATTGTATAAATATATAGTTTACACAAAGAGAGAAGAAAATCAACCAGTAAGCAAGTAGGGTTGCCTGAGTACTAAGCATGAGAAAATCAAACCACACTCATAATTAATTAGAATGGAGTGAAGACAAGGCATTGCTGCTGTAGGTAACATCATGGGCAGATTCTGGTTGTGGGTTTGACCAACCAGAACAGAGCACTGGCTTGGACCTTGGACAGTCAAACAGGGAAACAAAAAAAAGTGGGCTTTCATAGCTCTGTAGAAACATGTATACTTGAGCATTGTGTATTTAAGAAACTCTGAACAACAAAGATACATTGCCTCTCATGCTGCCTGTGATTGGAGTTTTCCTTTTCTCGGTATGCTGTGCAATTCCAGCCCTCCAAATTCCCATGATGACAAATGATCAGTGTAAACTAGAGCCTTCTGGATCTCTGTAGTCTGCGCCTTCTCTCATAGGAGTCAAAGAGAGCCCTGAATTTCCTCAGGCCTGATTTCGAGTGCGTGACGCTGCATGACATTATAATTTAATCTATGGCTAGAATTCTGTTCAGATAGAATGATTTGAGGACACTACCTAGCTAGGAATCAAGGTCAAACTGATTGGGGAATATTTGGGCAAGGGAAAAAATGTTCTCACTCCACTGACATAGTTCTTTTTTTTATTTTTTATTTTTTTCTTAATTTGGCAGGTAGAGTTACAGACAATGAGAGAGAGAGAGACAGGGAGAAAGGTTTTCCCTCTGTTGGTTCACTCCCTAAATGGCTGCTACGGCCAGCACTGCGCTGATCCGAAGCCAGGAGCCAGGTTCCTCCTCCTGGTCTCCCTTGTGGGTGCAAGAGGCCCAAGCACTTGGGCCATCCTCCACTGCCTTCCCGGGCCACAGCAGAGAGCTGGACTGGAAGAGGAGCAACCAGGACCAGAATCCGGCGCCGCAGGCAGAGGGTTAACCAAGTGAGCCACGGCACCAGCCCCCCACTGGCATAGTTCTTATGAACAAAAACATGTACTTGTGTGTATATAACATATCTATATATGATTAAAATATTTAAATGATTAAACATTTTATTATTCAATCATTGTTTGTTTTAAGTGTTTTTTCTTCAAGATTTTGACATAATTTGTAAAACCTTTTTATCCTGCTGTATATAAATATTGTTTTCTTGAAAAATCCTGTGTGTTATAAACAGGCAAATGTATGTTTAAAAGTATTGTGCTGTTCCTGCACGGGACAAATGATACTGAGACTAAAGAGAATTTGCCTATCACTTTTCCCCTAGCCTTGAGTATCATGAATAACATTTCAACACACATTTATGATTTCTCACTGCCTTTTATGTTCCAATCTCAAACACACTGTAAACATTCATTTTCAATAGCAGCATGCTGAAAGAAAGCGCTACCACCTGCAGCATTATTATACAGAGCAAGTTGAGCTAGAATGACTACCCAAGGAAACCCACAGGGAGGGTGGAGAACAGACCACCTTCTATTGCCAGCAACAGCTAACCTGAGTGAGCCACCAACCAGCATCACATTGAAACCGACTTCATTTCCACGTTAGCTCCCAATCTGGGGAGGCATCTTCCATAATTCCTGGAGAAGCTTCTTTCCTTCCAACTCCCCTTGCAAGGCTTAGTTGTATATGATAATTGGGACATATTACTCAAGAAAATATACAAAAGTCTTTGTGACCTGCAGTGACCACCTGAACTTCTTACCCAACTGTTGCCTTTCTGTGGCAGCATCCGTGATTCCATATCTAATATTCCTCTGATCATATTTCTATCTCCTAATCACCTAACTCATCATTTTTCTTAGTTGTCAGTATGAGCAATGTGAGAAGTGCATAAAGGTCCGGGGTGTAAATGTATCCTTTTAGGCTTTTAATTCACATAGTGATTTGCTACTTAAACCTAAGTGAAGGAGAAAATACACTGCAAGTTCTTTTACAGAAGATTTGAAATCTGAAACGTAACTTTAAAAGAATCACTCCAGCTATGTGCAGGTTTGTGTAGCTTGGGTATATGAAACCAATTCAGAAGCAATTCTGAAGGCCACAGGAATGGTGGTAGTGTTGAAGTGCATTAAATCTGTCTTCTAGCTGATACAAATGATAGGAAAATGCCTACAACAACGTTTTTTATAACTTAGAGATTTATTGAACACGGAGCACCAGGGAGAGAAGAGAGAAAGAAGACAATCAGGCTTCTGGAGACATACAGCTGTGTAGGTTTTGCCACCATGACTGAACAAACCCTCCATGAGTTAACTATGAGCTATACTAACTATACAGAGAAGATATAAGCCTTTGCATGCCTCCCTCAATCAATTTGCCTTCAAATTATTGCTTTGAACTTTTGTTCAGAATGCTTTCACATACTTCACAGGTTACCATCTTGCCATATTTTTCGTTCACCAAAAGGGTCACAGCAGAATAAAATTTGAAAAGTTAGAACCTATGATACAGGAAGAGAGGAATCGCTGAGTGATGAGGAGGAGTTGGTTTCTCTGGCACTCGTGTGAGACACAGAATGAACTGCTGGAACATGATGCTAACTTTTTCTTAGACCACATTGGCCCAGGGCACATTAACAAGCAATTTTTGGTGAAAATAATAATGTGATCTTTTTTTTTTTTTAACAGGCAGAGTGGACAGTGAGAGAGAGAGAGAGAGAGAGAGAGAAAGAGGTCTTCCTTTGCCTTTGGTTCACCCTCCAATGGCCACCGCAGCTGGCGCGCTGCGCTGATCCAATGCCAGGAGCCAGGTACTTATCCTGTTTTCCCACGGGGTGCAGGGCCCAAGCACTTGAGCCATCCTCCACTGCACTCCCTGGCCACAGCAGAGAGGTGGCCTGGAAGAGGGGCAACCGGGACAGAATCCGGCCCCCCGACCGGGACTAGAACCCGGTGTGCCGGCGCCGCAAGGCAGAGGATTAGCCTAGTGAGCCGCGGCGCCAGCCTATAATGTGATCTTATGACTAAACTTGATATAGTCTACATACCAGTTTAACATCTTCCTCTCTCAGGGTTACTCCCTAATATTGTTGAAGTGCTTCTATATACACACTCATCATGCTCAGCCAGAAACTTAAAGGGACAGCCACATGGTTTTCCTAAGCATAACTAAACTTTAAAAAATACTAATCCGGCCGGCGCCGCAGCTCACTAGGCTAATCCTCCGCCTTGCGGCGCCGGCACACCGGGTTCTAATCCCGGTCGGGGCGCCAGATTCTGTCCCAGTTGCCCCTCTTCCAGGCCAGCTCTCTGCTGTGGCCTGGGAGTGCAGTGGAGGATGGCTCAAGTACTTGGGCCCTGCACCCCATGGGAAACCAGGAGAAGCACCTGGCTCCTGCCATCGGATCAGCGCGGTGCGCCGGCCGCAGTGCACTGGCTGCAGCAGCCATTGGAGGGTGAACCAAAGGCAAAAGGAAGACCTTTCTCTCTGTCTCTCTCTCTCACTGTCCACTCTGCCTGTCAAAAATAAAAAAAAAATAAAAATAACAAAAAAATACTAATCCACTGGATGTGCATGAAAACTACATAATCATAATAAATTATGCTTTACTTCACAATCCAACTTCTATTTATATTTCCAGTGCTCTAGTACCAACTCCATGTTATCCTCAATATTAGTATATTCCCTAGTACTTGCTGTAACATTCTACCAGGTGATATCTCTTTGAGTCCCAATATTGGAGACATAAGAAATCATATTATTTTCCCCAATCAAGACTAAGATGGTGCTGTGGTGTAGCAGGTAAAGTCACCGCCTGCAGTGCTGGCATCCAATATGGGCGCCAGTTCAAGACCCCACTGCTCCACTTCCGATCCAGCTCTCTGCTTTGGCCTCGGAAAGCAGTAGAAGATGGCCCAAGGCCTTGAGCCCCTGCACCTGTGTGGGAGATCAGAAAGCTCCTGGCTCTTGGCTTTGGATTGGCGCAGCTCCAGCCATTGCAGCCGTTTGGAGAGTGAAGCAACAGATAGAAGACCTCTCTCTCTCTCTCTCTCTCTGTCCCTCCTCTCTGTCTAACTCTTTCAAATAAAATAAATAAATCTTTAAAAAAAGACTAAAGCTTCTCTTGTCTCACTTGTTAACGCTTCTATTTCTTTTTACAATGCATGACAATTAGAAAAGCTAAATATCAAACTAAAAAATCATTAATGCATTTAAAACCTGCATATTTAATGATTCTCTTAAGAGTGCATCTGTTGCTAAGAATTGAAAATAGAAGATAGTGATGACAGTATGGAAAAATAGCTTTTCTGTCTTAAAATTCATAACTGGATACAATGACTCTTTTACATGTGTATGTTTGTGTGTGTGTTGTTTTATTTTGCTTTCCTTTTAAGGGTGTTAAGCAAATTTACATGGTTACACTATTATGCTATTAAGAACTGAAAAAAAAAAAAAAAACAAGCTACATCCTGTTAAAAGAGAATGAATGGAATCAGTGTCTCCAAGACTCCATCCATGAAGCCCTACCGATTATTTGGAATCAATCATATCTTTGGAACAGAAGTCACCTTCACTCCTCATCAAGAAATGAGATCTTGTGCAGTACATGTGCTTGCAGCCCAGATATTAAAACTGAAGGAATTCATGTGAGATGCCTGTAAAACAGGAAACCCATTGCAGCTATCTTCCTTTCTTGATGGCCACAACAGAATATTAAGAGCCTTGAAAATCCTAGTAATAATCTACCTGTTGCACCTTATCAACTAGGTTGTTATTAAATTTTTAAATTCACATTACTTCCTTCTTAATATTTTTCAGAGGGCTTATATTTAATGTCCATGCACTCTTAAATGTGTCAGAGTGAATAAGTATTATTTTTTTTCATTAATGGAGAAGGTTATCTGCAGAAGCCTTCCCTTGAGGTTTGTGTAACTATGACTGCAGGGTTCCAAGTAAGAAAATACTTAAGATGAAATGTAGGCACACAGACATAAGTGCTGCTGGAGTACCTCCACTGCTTATGGGGAAAATCCTTTTTCCAGAGCAAAGACTGGAATTTCTAGAGTCTATTTTATCAGTATAAGTTGCAAGGGTTTTTGCATTCTATATGCACTTGGTGCTTGTGATAAGCACCTGTGAGCTTTGGATGCTCTAGATACCCAGTTATTTTCTGGAAGTTCTGATCTAGGAACTCAATTAGATTTGCTTTCAATTTACTTTGTTTCAGAGAAACCATAATATCTACTAATTTTTTTCTTGTTACTTCCTTTACTGCCCTTTTCTGAAAGAACTGAAGACTGAGCAATAAAACCATCAAAGAGCATGAAGTTTTCTACTCCTGGTTGGTGTGGAAAGCTGTCTATGATTGTTTTCTTTTAAATTCACTGATATGGCTTATTTGCTAAAGAATAAAATATAATTCCTAGAACACTGGCCAAGAAAAAGTAGAAAAAAACATATTCATTTCAGAATTCTCAATTCAGGCTCTATTGAACTTTTCTAACTCACCAGTGCCATTATCACCTCTCACACAACCAGTAAAATAGTAAACCTGGAATTTGAACTCACATCTGTGTAGTTCCAAAGGCCAAACTCAAAACTAACTACTAGATGCAGTTTCCCCTCCTCTTGAGGCTGAAAATGATGCCTTTCCTAGTGCTCTCTGTGATTCTCTCTCCTGTCACTTACACAGGGCAGGGCGGGCCTGGTCACTTGTGTATCATGCTACTGCTTCGTGAATTTATGGGCCAAGTAGGTTCTGGTTTCCAGTGACTTCTTGGTTCCCAGCACAGTGCTGGACATATAGCAGATGCACAACATATATTAGATGCTTCTTCTTTATGGCCAAGGAACCCCCAAAGAAAGAAATTGCTATAATGATCATAGTTGAATCTTTTGGACACCTCCTTTATGCTATTCGATTACATTTCATTGTATTATTTCCTCTTTAAAAAGGCATATTACTACATGTATCATGGCACTAATTTGAATATAGTACTTTAAAAATAGACTAACCTGTAGAGAAAAATAATCCATTTAACTCTTTAATAGGATTTTCTGAAAATAATGTAGATTACTGAGTAGGTAACCCTCTCTCATTCTTATGATACATACTTGATATTCTCTACATCCAATTTCCATTGACTGCACAACTTTCAAAGTATCATCCACTATATCAGAGGCAGCACGGTGCTTTCAAACAGAAAGGTAATGTGTGTTTAAAAAGATAGATTTCTAAAACCTCTAATTATTTTGGTGTCATCAAATGCCTGTTTGTTAACACCAAAGTTTATTATTATTTGTGTTTCATCTATTGGATGAAGAAGAGGAAAAAAACAATATTTGATAGTACAGAATACAGGTAAATTTCAGCTCTGACATCTGTTTGAAGATTGGCATTTAATTTAATTTTGTACCATGATCTGTAAATAATAATCATATTTTCTAGCCACAGCAAAATATGAGATGAATAAGAGAATTAGCCAGTGGGCAGTCTTGGAACACACTCATATTTCATGCCTCACTTCTTGAAGATATATTCAAGTAATGTTGAAAATTCATGAGGATAGAAACCCAATTTCCCTAACAAAATCATAATAATTTTTAATAAAACTATTTGGAATGGGTTATAATAGCATGCATGTATAATATGATTTATAGCAAAAAGTGGTAAGAATCTCACACTATTGAGAAAATGAGCTTTAAGGAATAATCCAGATGGCAATTCTAGTAGATACAGGATTTACATCAAGAAAGGACATTTTCTTTTAAAGCTTTCACTATTAAGGAGCATTTTCCATACTATGAATGTCCAACTCTTCCATCTTTAATATGCATTTCTAACAGCTCTTCCTACATATCAACACATTTATAAAGTAAAATGTTAATTATTCATCATGGTGTTTGAGCTACTTTACATAAAATGAGCAAAAATTTTAAAATAGCTCCAACATTTGCAAGAATAAAATATAATTTCCAATTTTGGTATATAAGTATACCAAATATATATATATATGTTTATGAATATATATTATATATATACAGGGGATCATGTGAATGTGAATGAAAGGTCAAATACTGCAAAAATCGTATAGAATTGAGGACCCTAAGTTCTTATCTTTAAAACAAGACAGTTGGCCGGTGCCGTGGCTCACTAGTGTAAGCCTCCGCCTTGCGGCGCCGGCACACCAGGTTCTAGTCCCGGTCGGGGCACCGGATTCTGTCCCGGTTGCCCCTCTTCCAGGCCAGCTCTCTGCTGTGGCCAGGGAGTGCAGTGGAGGATGGCCCAAGTGCTTGGGCCCTGCACGCCATGGGAGACCAGGAGAAGCACCTGGCTCCTGTCTTCGGATAGGCGCTGTGCGCCGGCCGTGGTGGCCATTGGAGGGTGAACCAACTGCAAAAGGAAGACCTTTCTCTCTGTCTCTCTCACTGTCCACTCTGCCTGCCAAAACAAACAAACAAACAAACAAAAAAAACAAGACAGCTACATGAATGTGAGCAAATCTCTAATAACTTTATGCTCCGTTTTGCTAGAATCCTAAAACTGAGAAAGTTATGCAAACACATCTTGCCCACTACCAACCTAATGTCCAGTTATCAATGGGGTTTGGATGCTCAAATGCCTCCGTAGTCAAGCAAGTGACATCAATGTATGAAAGTATGTGACAACAGGATGGAATAAAATGACAAGTGATGTGAACATTGACTAATTCAAATGTTCATTTTTATCTAATGTCATTCAATATTCAATGTCATCAAATTCATTGTTGGCCAAATCCTTGCACTTCTCTGTAACATTTCATTTTCATGGTTTTCTAGTTTCTGTGTTAAATACAAAGAGATACTATATTTTGAGTCCCGTTTGCAACTCAATACTAAAAAAAAGAAATTAAATGAAAACATGAAACAAAGAGAGTGCTATCTCCAACTGAAAGTGCTGAAATCTTTTAATAATACAAATATCTACATCTAGATATCTCTTTTCTAGACCATTGTTCCTCTAAGTGTGGTGTCTGGAGCAGTAGCACTAGCATTACTGGGAACATTTTATAAATGAAAACTGAGACCTCAATAGACCATCTGAATTGAAAACTGTATTTTAACAGCAGCCACAGAGACTGTGCATTCATTTTTTTAAAGGGCAACCATTTGTTTCTTTATTTTTTTTATTTTTTTTCACTTAGAGAGAGAGAAAGGGAGAGAGAAAATCATTTGCTGGTTCGCTCTCCAAATACCTGCAATAGACAGGGCTGAGGCATGCAGAATCTGGGAACCAAGAACTCCAACTAGGTCCCTGATGTGGGTGGCAGGGCCCCAATTCTATTATTTGCTGACTTTCTTGGTACATTGGTAGGAAGCTAGATTGGAAGCAGAGGAACAGGACTAAACTGACAGTCCAGTGTGAGATGCTGGTGTCTAAAGCAGCAGCTTAATACATTGTGCCATAGGAACTTCCAGTCCATACACTTTAATATTTGGGAAATCTTACACTAAAAGATGTAATATAAAGACACTTCAAAAAGATCACAGAAAAGTGGAATTAAAAGATAACCTGATTTTGGTTCAAAAATGTTTGAGATACATGCATAGATTGTTCATAATAATAATGTATGAGAAACGGTGACTTGATCAGCCCTCACCTTGACTGTTGATGAGCAACTTGATATGTTATCCCTCTTAGTATTTTTTTTTTGTTTGTTCTACTTAATACTTTTGGTTGAATACTGTAATCAATACACAATTCTTCTTAAGTGCTGAAACTTAACTGAAAAGTGATCACTGTTAAATATAAGAGTGGGAATAAGAGAGGGAAGAGATGTGCAATTCGGGACATGCTCAAGCTGACTTACCTCAAACGGTAGAGTTAGAAACATACCAGGGGATTCCAATTCAATCCCATCAAGGTGGCATATACCAATGCCATCTCACTAGTCCAAGTGATCAATTTCTGTTCACAATTGATCATAATGATAGGACTAAGAACCAAAGGGATCACATAAATAAGAATAGTGTCTGCAAATACTAGCTGATAGAATCAAAAAGGGAGAGAATGATCCAACATGGGAAGTGAGATACACAACAGACCCATAGAATGGTAGATGTCCTAAACAGCACTCTGGCCTCAGAATCAGCCCTTAAGGCATGCAGATCCGGCTGGAAAGCCCATGAGAGTATTTCAGGCATGGAAAGCCAAGACACTCTGGGAAAAAAAAAAAAAAAAAAAAAAAAAAAAACCTAAATGAAAGATCTCCACGAGTGAGATCCCAGTGGAAAGAATGGGTCATCAAAGAAGGAGGTAACTTTCTCTGAAGGGAGGAGAGAACTTCCACTTTGACCATGGCCTTGTCTAAATATGATCAGAGTCAGTGAACTCAGGGGGCTTCCATAGCCTTGGCAGCTCATGACAAGAGCCTAGGGTGATTACTGATGCCATAAACAAGAGTGTCAACTTGTTAAGTCAACAACAGGAGTCACTGTGCACTTACTCCTCATGTAGGATCTTTGTCCTTAGTGTGCTGTACATTGAGATTGAATGTTATAACTAGTACTCAAACAGTATTTTTCACTTTATGTTTCTGTGTGGGAGCAAACTGTTGAAATCTTTACTTAATGTATGCTAAACTAATCTTCTGTATATAAAGAGAAACGAAAATGCATCTTGATGTCAATTGAAGGGGAGAGCGAGTGGATAAGGGGAGGGTTGCGGGTGGGAGGGACGTTATGGGGGGGAAGCCATTGTAATCCATAAGCTGTACTTTGGAAATTTATATTCATTAAATAAAAGTTAAAAAAAAAAGAAACAGGAAAAAAAGATATTTTTAACTTCAAATAACTTGGAACATTACTTAATGTATGTGATCCAAAATAAAACAATAAACACAAACTTTCCACTAAAAAAAAAATAATGTTTCGTAAACTATTTGAAGACCTCTCATATGTATGGATTTCAAACTTTTTATACCAAATAAACTTATATTTTAACCTTACTTTCTATCTTTCTTTGAAATAGGCCCACCTAAAAACTGCTTAATCTGCAGAGAAATGAGTCATCTGTTAGTTGTGGCATAGAGAATTGAGAAATGAGGCATTTTAGAATTTATAGAATCTTTACTGTAATTTGAGATTTCGCAATTATTTCCTAAAGTCTTACCTTTCTGCTGTGGATTAAGCACATCCATTTACAAAAATAAAAGGGACAGGTTAATGACATCTTATTGTGGTCCACTCCCGCAGACCCAGGATCACCTGTGTTAGCTTGAAATTCACTGTTGTTTAAATGACTGCATTCACATAATAGGTTTCAATTTTTCCTTTCTTTGTGGGAGTGAGGAAAGGTTGAAAGTTCGGCTTTCATTTACACACACAATTTAAACCAAACACTCCACAAGACTATTGGTTATAAGGAGAAATATTTCCCAGGCGTTAGAGGTAAAATTGAATATTCTTAGTAAATATGAATTCAGATCTTGGATGAACTGAGTGCTTCTTAACCGTTAATCAGTTATAAACCTGAAATAGCCCTGTTAGCATACTTTCTCCATTCTGAATCTTTTAGAGTAATTTTGTGTATAGAATTTCCAAGTCCTCTGCAGAGCAATATATTTAGCAAATCCTGAAACATATTCTTTCAATATCAAGTACAAGATCAATCTTGAGTATCACATATAAAAACTGAGAATACCATCATATTTTAAAAATTCACCAACCAAACACTAAATTCTATGTAAATGACCATTTTTTAAGTTAATTGTAAGTCTTTCTTTTTACGATTAAATTTAAAAATGAACCAATATATATCATTTTATATTTAATATTTTACCTATTAGCTACTATTTCCCAGCATAGCACTTGAGGGTACAGATGGAAGAAGTGTCGTGAATAAATGTGGCCCACAATCACCCCAATCACTCCTACCTTGGAATGCAGTTTGTTATTGGCACATTGTATATATTGAAAAATGAACATCATTCTAGTAGTTAAACTGAGTGATTAATTACTTAAGACAAAGTAAATTCAATCAAGATAGTCAATAATTATATAACTGGGGCTGGCACTGTGGAATAGTAGGCTAAGCCTCTGCTTGCAGTGCCAGCATCCCATATAGGCTCCAGCTCATGTACCGGCTGCTCCTCTTCTGATCCAGCTCTCTAGTATGGCCTGGGAAAGCAGTAGAAGGTGGCCCAATTACTTGGGTCTCTGCATCCACGTGGAAAACCCAGAGGAAGATACTAGCTCTTGGGTTTGGATCTGCCCAGCTCCAGCCATTGTGGCCATCTGGGTAGTGACCCAGCAGATGGAAGACCTTGCTCTCTGTCTCTCCCTCTCTCTCTGTCTGTGACTCTACCTCTCAAATAAATAAATAGACTCTTTTTTTAAGAAATGATTGTGAAACTGTAACTTTAGGAAAATTCTCTAAGTAGCTGAATGGAGAAGATTCATATGGATGCCATATACAACAGGAATTGTCTGGGAGCCAGCTGGAAAGACAGCATTTGACCTTGAAGGCACAATAAACCATTTTTCCTCTCTCTAGTCATTGTCTATTTCAATAGGCAAAAACTACTTATCATTGCCCAATTTTCTCATTTTAAACTTTGTTAATCTACAGTTTATTGGGCATTGAGTAAGATATGTGAAGAAAACTAGTGCTTTTGTGGAATAATAATGAGTTTGTATAATATTTCTTATGGAAATATTGCCATTGCTCAGCAAAAAGTTTTGTAAATAGGCCTTGACTTTCATCATTCTGAAGAGGAAACTATTTTTGTTAAGAAAAAAGAAGAAAATTTGCAGTTGTATCTAAAAGAATACGTGAGTCTATTCATTTGTATTCAAATTTGAATACGAAGTGAAATAAAATGTCTCCACTGTAACAAGGTGGCCCGCCAATACAAATCACCTTGTACACACACGCACACACACACACACAAACACATTTTAGGTCGAGAGTTGTTTGAATCCTACCTGACCACTTACTTTCTCTGTTGGTTTCTCTGGTGATTCAGTCAAGTGAGGAAGAAAAAGAGGTTTGTGTCTTGGATGACAATCCAAAATGTGCAGTGTCTGGAGTTATCTATATTAATAATTTTGTTACAGGCTTTCAAACATCTGCTGTGTATTGGTACACACAATGGGCTTTACAGTGCACACTTCTACCAGTGATGCTAATGAATATAAATTCATGACAGAGTCATTCACTTAATAGAATCCTCATAAAGAAAACCAACCTCATCATCCTCAAAAACACGGTTTGAAATTCCAAGTCTCTGTATTTCTAAATGTGAAACAGAGTCTTCACATAAACAATTTAAAATGTTCACTAAGCTAATCCCTGATTCCATATGATTGGTACCCTTAAAAATGGGAAAGTTAGAAATATGAGGGAGAAACATGTGTGAAAGAAGGCATTATGAAGACACACAGAGAGGATGCCACGTGAAGAAGGCATAGATCAGAGAGATTCATCTACAAGCAAAAGAACACCAAAGTATTGCCAGCAAACCAACAGATGCTAGGACAGTGTCATGGGACTCAATATCTCTCCAAGAGCTTAGAAGAATCAACCCTATAGATGTCTTTCTTTCAATATATACTCACCAGAATGGTGACAACACATTTCTACTGTGTAAATCAGGCATATATGGTACTTTGTTATATAAAACTATATAAATAAACACATACATGCACACATTCATATTTATTTTATATTTACATTTGCTCCCTAAAATCACATATTGTGCCGCACAATACTCTATATTGTTTATTTCTATAAAGCACGTGAATGACTTCCTGCAGTATCACATTCAGATTAGATCATATCAGGTCTCTTAAGCTGTGCCAAGTAGGGGTTGTGCACAAATAAAATATCTCTAAGTAAAATACAGATAGTATAAAAAATACTCTCAGACACTCAAAATATAACATTTGTATTTAACAGAATAATAATGACAGGCATGAGCATTTGACTTATCATATCACATTAGAGTGCAGGTTCAATATTAGGCCCTGACTCGTTTCCTGATAATGCAGACCTCTTAAATCTGTAGCGATGGCTCAAGTGGTTGTGTTCCTGTCAACGATGTGGGAGACCTGGGTGCCTTCTGGCTATCACCTTCAGCTCCCTGCTTCACCCCATTTTGCCTCCTCAGCCCCAGTCATGCCACTGTAGGCATTTGAGGAATGAACCAACCAATGGAAGCACTCAAATTCTCTCTCTGTGTGTCTCTCTGTCTCTGTCTCTGCCTCTCTCTCTACCTGCCTCAAAAACAAATAAAATATTTTAAACAATAATTACTACAAGAATATTTTTTTTTTTGGACAGGCAGAGTTAGACAGTGAGAGAGAGAGAGAGACAGAAAGAAAGGTCTTCCTTCCTCCACTTTGACTATGACCTTGTCTAAATATGATCAGAGTCGACGAACTCAAAAGGCTTCCATACCCTTGGCAACTCATGACAAGAGCCTAGGGTGATTACTGATGCTATAAACAAGAGTGTCAATTTGATAAGTCAACAACAGGAGTCACTGTGCACTTACTCCTCATGTAGGATCTTTGTCCTTAGTGTGCTGTACATTGTGATTTAATGCTATAACTAGTACTCAAACAGTATTTTTCACTTTATGTTTCTGTGTGGGTGCAAACTGTTGAAATCTTTACTTAATATATACTAAACTGATATTCTGTATATAAAGAGAATCGAAAATGAATCTTGGTGATGTGAATGGAAGGGAAGAGAGAGGGGGGAAGGGGAGGGTTGCAGGTGGGAGGGACGTTATGGGGGGGAAACCGTTGTAATCCATAAGCTGTACTTTGGAAATTTATATTCATTAAATAAAAGTTAAAAAAATTATTATAAAAAAAAAGAAAGGTCTTCCTTCCATTGGTTTACCCCCACAAGTGGCCGCTACAGCTGGTGTGCTGCGCTGATCAGAAGCCAAGAGCCAGGTGCTTCCTCCTGGTCTCCCATACAGGTGCAGGGCCCGAGCACTTGGGCCATCCTTCACTGCCTTCCCTGACCACCGCAGAGAGCCGGACTGGAAGAGGAGCAACCGGGACAGAATCCGGCACCCCAAAGGGGACTAGAGGCTGGGGTGGTGCGCCACAGGCGGTGGATTAGCCAAGTGAGCCACAGCGCCACCAAGAATAATGTTTAATCCTTATCAAGCTGTTAATATTTAATACCATAGGATTGAGTTTAAATAAATTACATCAAAATACTAGATTGTGACAATCTGCATGCAAGTTTGTTCACTGTAGTAAGTTATAAAAGGTTCATGAATGTGCTAGATTTAAATATCACAATAGAATATCATTTTGATTTGTATTAATTTCTTTAATACATTATAGTGTCCATATATTCCTTCAGAGTTTTAAAAAAAGAATTATTTGTTTGAAAGGCAGAGTGACAGTAAGAGGGAGAAACACACAAAGGGTGAGAGAGAGGGAGAGAGAGGGAGAGAGATATATCTTTCATCAACTGGTTCATTCATGAAATGGTTGCAACAGCCTAGGCTGAGGCAGCTAGAAAGTCCTTCCTGGTGTCCCATGTGGATGGTAGGGGTTTAAGCACTCGGGCAATCTTCCACTGCTTTCTTAAGTGCATTAGCTTGGAGCTTGATTGGATGCAGGTTTACCAGGACTTGAGCTGGCGCTGTGATAAGGAATGTTAGCTTTGTAAGCAGCATCTTAACCTACTATAGTACTATGCTTGCCTCTTCTTCAGAATTTTAATCTTTTAAATTTAGTAATAGATAATTTCTCTTTCTGTCAATCTCTCAAATGAATTGAGAACTAGACTACATACAGTTATCTAATCTACAATGAAATTTGTTCATACTATTAAGTTACACAAATTCATCAATTAATGACAAATAAATGTTATAAGAGGACAGTTTTGTCATGCTTTATAAGACACTAAGATTTTTTAATTGCCAAAATTTGAGAATGGCAAAAGCTATTTTATGAAATTTCTTCTCAATATATGAAGACTTTTATAAAATAACAAACCCCCAACAATGTAAAAGACTTCTGTAGGCAGTAGTGAAATTCAGATTGTAAAAATCTTTAAGCAGAGTTTTAAACATCCACATGGAGTTGTTGTAGAAAGGATCCTGATAGGGGACTGATGACACATGAGTTTTGTTTCTATTATAAAATTCTGTGAGTCAGCTAATAAGTGCAATATGAATACTCAGCAAACACTATTTGAGAACCACCGAACACTTCTTATGGCTAAGCTACCTGGCCATCCCAGAAAAGACCTGATCAATTTCAGCAAATTCTGAGAGAAAAACTGCATTTGTGTGGTCACCTCAAGAGCATATATCAGCTTACATTAGCTCTAAGAACACCTGAAAACCCAGTGATGTTGGAAATGGAATTTTGACCACCCAGAGTCCCCACAGCAGAACACAAAAAAATGACCAAATTAAAGAATACAAGGGTTGAGAGGAGTAGATTCTACTAAATGGGAAAAGGCAGGAGGTGGAGAGAAAAACAGATTTCTGAACTTCAGAAAAGGGGCATCCTACTGTCAGCTGGTACCCTGTTATCAGGCAAGCGCTTTCTGAAGAATAATGAATAAAAGATTAAAAATCCCTTTTCAAAGGTTGAGCTCATACCAGCTCTCTAGGGATAGTAGAAAGGGACATAGCTGCTATGATGGCAACTTTGAACATGTCAAGCACTTATCTAGCACCCTGCTGGGCCTAAAAGACCAAACTAAGTCCATTAAATACTTAAATTTTAAGAGTTCCTTAAGTTTTCTTTTCTGAATGTGTGGATTATAGTGGCTACTTGGCAAAGATAGATAAATAGTTCCTAGTGGTACTCAGATATACAAAGTCTATAAATGTACTATTACTCACAACTTAAAGTACCTAAGTACCTCTCAAATAAATTCATTTGCACTCTAACATTTAAAAAACAGCTTGTCTAGAAGCAAATCCATTTATGTTTTTGTAAGTCAAGAAGAAGGAGATTCATGAATGCCATAAATTTACAGGAGGATATTCCAGTAAAGGACCAAAGGAACCCCAGAGTATTATTAATAAATTATGTGGTCTATCATTTCAGAGATGAAGGGTGTAGCACAGAAAACCATAATGTGTATAGAAAGATCAATTTATGCATCATTGTGATCATTTCACTTCCATTTGATTAATTTTTAGTGCCACCAACAGTGAACTAGGTTAATGCAGCAAAATGAAGAAAATAAACCTGGTGAACACCTATTATCAATTGTAGGTAAATTGATAAATTTAACTTTAAATTGATAAAATTGCCTCTGGTACATTGGTGTTCTCTCTCCTTTCCTCCCTCCACATCTTCCTCCCTCTAAATGACTAGGCATTGATAACAACATGCTGTAACTGTGTTCTTATATAAAATCACTTTCCACAGATGGTAGGAATTTCAGCATTGAGCATTCTTTGCGTGGTATGCCAGGATGTGCGGTCGAAGAACAATAATGAAGTATTGTAGGGCTCCTCAATTTTAGTCACTACCTCCTGAGTCCTTGCTCATTATCTGATATGTGTCAGGTATATTTGCTTCTTCGTTGTTCATTGTCGAAATTTCTAGCAACCCAGTATAGGATATAATCTACCAGCACAGCATAAGTGCTGCACCCAAGTGAGAAGTCAAGATGAACAAGTCATTTCCCAGAAGTTCACTTCACATACACAGCTTACTATTTTTAACATTAGATAGTTAAGGAATGTCACAAATGAGTTATTTCTACTTTCTGTCCCCACAGGTCATTTTAACTATCCTAATTGCAATGACTCCTTAATTATTTTAGTCATTATTCCCCATTCTACCCTAGATCTTAGCCAAAAGGCAGAGAAATGATCCTCATATATTTCTGAACATTCAATCCTATTACAGGGTCTGAGAATCATGATGACCCTATAAGAATAAAAAGAAGTTCAAATTGCCTAATGTGTGTGTGTGTGTGTGTGTGTGTCGGCATGTGTGCATCAATTATTTAATAGTTCTGGTTTGTCACGTATCCTTACCTCAATCTTTTTGTTGAGTGAAGTATGATTATGTTAGGCTGGTTTTGAACCTTATGATAGAATTTAGAAAAACACAGAAGTGATTGAAATTGCCTTAGTTGGATTTGTCTTGTTCATTTTTATATCACCTTTCTGAGATTGCAAGCTAAAAGCAAGGTGGGATCTTGATGATAGACATGCCTTTGCTGCCCAGTTGGGGCATATACAATCAGTGAATCCATCATTTCTATTGCTTATAAATCAATGGGGTGACCACATCAAGTACCACATGAGTTGAAGTATAGCGACCACCTCGTGAAGAAATGCACATTTTCATTTGTTGCTGCTGAGAAGACAGAGTGAGTAAAACAATTTACCCACAGTCATTTATCTGGCAAGCATTTAACAATTGTTTGATTCAGAATTTCGACATTCTAGTTCAGTGAAGCTTGAAATCACAGTATTAGTTCTCATTTTCCTCATATGTTATCTGTATGCTTGAATGTACTACTAAATAGATTTGAATGTGAATTATCAGTACTAGGTAGAAAAATTTTTTTGCATAACCAGAGCATCTTTCATGTAAATATTCTGGGTTGTGCTAGACTATTGTGTAGCACATGTAGGACTGTTGTATCCTCAGTATTTTGAAGAATTACAGAGAGCATCAACAATTTAGTTAACACCACAGGAAAATACATTTTCATTTATAAAACATTACATTAATTTATTAATTAAGTGTCACGTATATTAACAATTTTGTAATATTGATCTGCAAGCAAGACATCATCTGAGAGGGGTCACATATTATCTAGAATTAAATGTCAAATTACCAGTTTGTTCTGAGCTCCCAGTCCTGCCTGTTGATTCACAATGCCACCAGTCGCAGTCACTCAGAAGCTGCAGCAGCTCACAGATGCACGGTTCTAATATGGATAGCACACTGTCTTCCTTCTCATTAGGTCTGTGTCCTCTAATATATCATGTGCTTGGGTATAAACCGATGAGGCTCAAAAAACAAGCAGGAAATCAATAAATTGGAATACAACAGTGAGAGTAATAAACACTGAGTATTTTAGGTAGAAGGCATCTTGAAGATGTTTTACTTCAACCTTCTAATTTTATTTTTAAAGAGTTTCATAGAGTGAAGAAGTTAATGAAATACAAGAAAAAAAAGCTTTAGGTGAGTAAGAAAAGTTGTGGAAGAATGACAAAACCATAAATTTGCCCTTACAGAGGAGTAGGGAAGAGTTTAATAAACTTTGTCCAAAAGACGTGTAGCACATTGCTGCATAATTTTACCTGAGATATTTTCAGAAAGGACCAATGGAACATCTGGTGGCAAGTGCATGACAGCACAATTTGCAAAATTTTGAAGACAAGTAGATGTTTCCCAGATCCTGTGATCATTGGGAAATCATGTTCATGTTTTTACCCACGATCCAAACCAGTGGGTAAAAATATGAGAACAACAAGTGTTTTAGAAAAATAGTTGATTTGCTAAAACTTTTAAAAACTAAGTTTCAGGGAAAATCTTCAGTTTCTAGAGAGAAGCGGTTTACTAGGTCATAGCCCAGCTGTACCAGCCTAGAGAAAACTGCAAGATGGAAGACTGTGACATTCCCAGGACTTGTTTCCATCCTGCCGATTATTTCCACTGTAATTTGCTGGTTCTTGGATTGTACTTTCGTTTTTGTGCCCCGTATTTTATTCAATTAAATTCCAATATTTTAAAAATCAAGAAATTTTATGTTAACACTTGAATATTCATCTTCTTCTTGTTTCTTATTTTTTTTATGTCTTAAGACCAGGGACATGATACAATTTTATCATTTGTCTTGAACTATCAGTTTTGATGCATTTGGAATATTTACATTATTTATCTTACTTATATTCTTTCACCAATAGGATTTTACTCTCTGTATCCTGATTTACACTTTATAAAAATAACTGATAATATCATAATGAATCATATAATTATACTCATGTTTTGAGACTTTATTATTCATATACAATTATATTATTAACTATTTAAGCCTTATCTAGAATGGTAATAGAAATATTCACAACAATCATTCAAATCTTATGCCCCCATATCCAGGTCTTTTCGTTGTTACTCAGAGTTACCTTATCACTGTGGCTTTAGTCTCAGTCATTTGACTTGAGTTGGCTCATGGAATGCAAGGATACTTGCCACAATCAGTAGTATGCAAAAGCACTTTGACATTTCTGTTTTGTCATCTTGAATCTCTACCAGGACCAGGAGAAAATGCCCAGGGTGACTTTTTGGAACATGAAACATGTGTATCACAGCTGAACTGCACTAATTGTTTCAATTAATGTCATATGTGATCAGTCAAGAGCCAAAGAACCATGGAACAGGTACATTAGTACAGCTTACTCCACAGAACTAGACTTGCTCAATTGAGCCCAACGGAAATGGCCAGTCTGTTGGCTTGTGAGCTATTTAAAAACTCATGGTTTTAGTCCACTGAATTACAGGTGGTTGGTTGAGGACTATTACACTATCAAATTACATTTACAGAAAAAAATTACCTAGAAATGAAATACTTATATAACAAAATCTAGAACACATGGGTCCAGCTTTTAGACCAGGTAGCATGAGATAAGAAAACTGGTAGATAAAGTAAGAAACATTGCAAGAGAGCTGTAATAGAAGACTGGAAAAATGGTAATGTATTCTGTAATGGCAAATCAATGGGTAAAACTGTTGCCTATTGTAACTTGAATGTTAAACTGAATACTTAATAAATTTTGGATTTGAAAAAACATATTCCAAGCAAAATATTTGCAACATTTACTAGACTTCTCTTTTCTATGTATAAACATAAACTATAAGAGTATGGGCATAACAAAATGACAGAGAAGGGCGGGGGAGAGAAAGAAACAAATGACTACATTGCAGGACAAGTTACAGGGAAAGCAGAGGGACCAGACATTGCTAGTTTGTGACATAAAGCTAGTTTGTCAAACATGTGGAAACACTCAAAGTAAGCCAACTTCTCAAAGATCAAAAAATAGTATGACTGTGAAACTCTCTTGGAAGATTTATGGTCATGGCCAGAGCTGTGGCTCACTTGGCTAATCCTCCGCCTGTGGCGCCGGCACCCTGGGTTCTAGTCCCAGTTGGGGTGCTGTGTACTAGTCCCAGTTGCTCCTCTTCCAGTCCAGCTCTCTGCTGTGGCCTGGGAGGGCAGAGGAGGATGGCCCAGGTCCTTGGGCCCCTGCACCCACATGAGAGACTGGGAGGAAGCACCTGGCTCCTGGCTTCGGATCGGCACAGCGCCAGCCGTAGCGGCCATTTGGGAAGTAAACCAACAAAAGGAAGACCCTTCTCTCTCTCTCTCTCTCTCACTGCCCAACTCTGCCTGTCAAAAAATAAAAAAAATAAGAAAGATTTATTGGCCTGCGCCACAACTCACTAGGCCTATCCTCCGCCTTGTGGCGCCGGCACACCGGGTTCTAATCCCGGTTGGGGCGCTGGATTCTGTCCCGGTTACCCCTCCTCCAGGCCAGCTCTCTGCTGTGGCCAGGGAGTGCAGTGGAGGATGGCCCAAGTACTTGGGCCCTACACCCCATGGGAGACCAGGATAAGTACCTGGCTCCTGCCATTGGATCAGCACGGTGCGCCGGCCGCAGCAGGCCGGCCGCGGTGGCCATTGGAGAGTGAACCAATGGCAAAGGAAAACCTTTTTCTCTCTCTCTGTCTCTCTCTCTCACTGTCCACTCTGCCTGTCAAAAATTTTAAAAAATTAAAAAAAAGAAAGATTTATGGTCATGCCTGTAATAGAATTGCTCAGTTAGACAACGTTGATTCTTGCAAACTTAGGTGTGTGGTCCCAGAGAATTTTGATTGCAAAAGATCAGTATTATTTAGAAAGAAGAATTTCTCAAATAAAAGTATGAGTATGGTTTATCAAATATTGGTACAAGATATTATTACCAAAAGCTATTTTTAATCAATACTTTTTATTTTAGAGCAATTTCAGTCTCACAGAAATATTTGTTGGAAAATATGGTGTTTCCCTATAGCTTTGCTTCCACACAGCCACAATCTCCCCTGCTATCAATATCCTTCACACAGCAGTACATTGATGAACATAATTGTTCATGAAGGTGACATCATTGTTGCACAGACATATCATACCATTCACAGTTCACCTTAGTGCTCTTTATACCTTCTGTGAATTTTGATAAACGTGTAATGTCATATAGAATCGGTTAACTATTCCTTGTGCTTTTATCTTCTGGAATAGAATATAAAGAATTGAATCTATCATTGTACCTATACACAGGTAATTTTATTTTCCTAAAAATATGCTGTCCCCTTAACCCCAGATGCCACCGATTTTTTTTTATTGTTTCTATAGTTCTGGTTTCTTAGAATCCCATTAGTTCTAAACTTACATATAGGTTTTATGGATTTGTTTCTTTCATGCAGTAGTAATTCACATTTAAATTTGCTCCTTGTCATTTAATGGCATTTAGCTCATTACTTTTTAATGCTGTGTAATATTTCATTGTCTGGATGTATGGCAGTTTATTTATCCATTCACCTATTGATAGACATCATGTTTCTTTCAAAGCTTGGTGAATTATGAATATAGTTGCTTGAAACATTCAAGTGCAAGTTTTTGTGTATACAAAGTTTTAAAGTCATTTGGGTAAAGCCAAGGAGCATGCTTAGTAGATTGTATGGAACAAGCATATCTAGTTTTAAAAAATACTGTCACACTGTTTTCTAAGTAATGTCATCATTTTGCAGGCATATTGGCAATGAATAATAGTTCATGTTATTCCACATCTTCGACAATATTTGGTTTGTTAATGTTTTAGAATTTTGATCATTCAAATAGGTGTACAGCAGTATATCATTGTTTCTTTTCATAAATTCTTTTTATGCATTTTATTTGCTTGAAAGTCAGAGAGACAGAGTTCTGTCTGCTGACTTACTATTCAAATAGAACCAATACCTGGAGCCAGACCAGTCAAAGCTGGCCATATGAGAGACAAGAACCCAACCACTTAGTCACTACGTGCTTCCAACTAGATTGCATGTTAACAAGAAACTAGAATCAGGAGCATAGCTGGAACTTGAACCCAGGCAGTAGGATAAGGAATGGGTTGGCGCCACGGCTCACTAGGCTAATCCTCCACCTTGTGGCGTCAGCACACCAGGTTCTAGTCCTGGTCAGGGCACCAGATTCTGTCCCGGTTACCCCTCTTCCAGGCCAGCTCTCTGCTGTGGCCAGGGAGTGCAGTGGAGGATGGCCCAAGTGCTTGGGCCCTGCACCCCATGGGAGACCAGGAGAAGCACCTGGCTCCTGCCTTCGGATCAGCGCGGTACACCAGCAGCAGCGCACCGGCTGTAGAGACCATTGGAGGGTGAACCAATGGCTGGCAAAAGGAAGACCTTTCTCTTTGTCTCTCTCTCTCACTGTCCACTCTGTCTGTCAAAAAAAAAATTAAAAAAAAAGGATAAGGAATGTGGGCATCCTAAGAAGTGTCTTAACTACTGAACCAATTGATTTTGTATATTGCATACTACAACCTTGATATAATTGCATACAACTTTTGGGATTTTTCTTTTCATTATTTGCAGTTTCTACATAGATTATTATGTCATCCATGAGAAAAACATAATTTAACATCTTCTTCCAATCTGAATATCTTTGATTTATCTTTTAATTTTTATTTTCTTAGAATTAGATAACATTTCTATCATCACATTGAAAAGCAGTGTTGAAGAGATTTCATTCCCTTGTTCTTAACCTTAACATGTAAGACCATACTAACTCTCACTACCAAATGTATTGTGAGATATCTTGGTTATTTGTTTGTTTAGGTTTTCTATGTCTTCAGACTCATCTTTGTTAGATTATATCTGTCTAGGAAGCTACCCATTTCTTCTAGGTGTCCCAATTTGTTGGCCTATGGCTCTTTGTCATTATTCCTGATGATTCTTTTTATTTCTGTTGTATATGTTGTTAAATTTCCTTTCTCATCTCTGATTTTATTGATTTGGGTTTTCTCTTTCCTTTTTTTTTTTTTTTGGTTAGTTCGGCCAATGGTAATCCAATTTTGTTTATTTTTTAAAAAATATAATTTCATTAATCTTTTGTGCTGCTTTTTTGGTTTCAATTTCGTTGATTTTTTCTCTAATTTTAATTATTTCTTTCCTCCTGCTGATTTGAGGTTTGGTTTGTTGCTGTTTTTCTAGGTCCTTCAGATGCAATGATAGCTCATTTATTTGATACCTCTCCAATTTCTTCATGTAGGCACTGATTGCTATCAATTTCCTTCTTAACACTGCTTTTGCCATTTCCCACACATTTGGATATGATGTGTTGTCATCTTCATTCATTGCCAGAAATTTTTTGATTTCTCTTTTGATTTCTTCTAAGACCCACTATTCATTCAGGAGCATGCTGTTCAGTCTCTGTGTGTTTGCATATGATTGAGAGATTCTTGAGTTGTTGATTTCCAGCTGTATTCCATTGTGGTCAGAGAAAATGCATGGTATGATTTCAAATATTTTGAATTTGCTGAGACTTGCCTTATGATGTATCCTAGAGAAAGCTTCATGCAATGATGAGAAGAATGTGTATTCTGCAACTGTGGGATGAAACGTTCTGTAGATATCAGTCAAGTCCATTTAGTCCACAGTGTCATTTACCTCTGTTGTTTCTTGTTGATTTTCTCTCTAGTTGATCTGTTCATTGGTGAAAGTGGGGTGTTGAAGTCCCCCTTCACTATTGTGTTGAAGTCTATGTCTCTTTTTAGATCCATTAGAATTTCTTTTAAATAGCCAGGAGTCCTATAATTGGGTGTATATATATTTATTATAGTGATATCTTCCTGTTCAATTGATCCTTTAATCATTACATAGTGCCCGTCTTCTCTTTTAACAGTTTTTGTGTGAAAGTCTATTTTGTCTGATATTAGCATGGTGACATGTGCCATTTTTTGCTTTCCTTTAGCAGGAATATCTTTTTCCATCATTTTACTTTCAGTCTGTATGTATCTTTGTTGGTGAAATGTGTTTATGTAGGCAGAAAATAAATGGGACTTGTTTCTTAATCCAATCACTCTGTATCTTTTCACTAAAGAGTTGAGGCTGTTTACATTCAAGGTGGCTATTGTTAAGTAACAACCTGGCCCTGCCATTTTCCTGTAAATATTTGTATTGCTTATTTTGGATTTCCTTTGTATTTTTATTGGGAAATTTTCTGCCTTCACCTTCTCTCATACTGATGACTATGTTTCTGTGTGTAGCACATCCTTAAGCATTTTTGTAAAACTGGATGAGTGGTAAGAAATTCTTACAATTTCTCTTTGTTATGGAAGGTCTTTTTTTCACCTTCATTCATAAATGAGATCTTTGCAGGTACAGTATTCTGAATTGACAGTATTTTTTTCCCTTAAGAGTAGGACTGGGTCTTGCTATTCTATTTTCACCCATAGGGTTTCTGATGAGAAGTCAGCCATGAGTCTAATTGGAGTTCTCTAAAAGTAACCTGGCATTTCCTTTTTCCACATTTTAGAATCTTTTGTTTATGTTTTACTGTGGAAAGTTTGACTACAATGTGTGATGTTAAAGATCTTTTCTGGTCATGTCTCTTAGGAGTTCTATGTGCTTCCTGTACTTAGACTTCTCTTTCTTTCTCCAGATTATGGATTTTTTCTGTAATTATTTCACTAAATAGGTTTTCTAGTCCATTCTTTCTTTTTACACCTCAGGAACTCCTAGGACCCATCAGTCATTTTATGGTATCCAATAAATCTCCAACAATATACTTTAGTGTTCTAATTTCTTTTTTCTTTATCTGACTGAAAGATTTCCAAAATTTTGTTTTCTAGCTCAGATATTCTTTGTTCTGCCTCACCAAGTTTGCTGTTAATATTTTCTAACACATTTTTGTTTGATCTATTGAATTGTTCATTTCTAATATTTCATTTTCTCTTATAATCTCAATTTCATGGAAAATTTTCATTCGTGTCATGTATGGCTTCTTTAATTCGTGAATTTGTTTCTGATGGCTTTTGAATGATCTTATGATTAATTTTTAATTCTATTTCCAGCATTTCCTCAATCTTTTAATTTTCACATTCTAACATTAAAATATTGTTGTTTTCCTTTGGGAGGTCATGGTATCTTCCTTATTCTTGTTTCTTGAATTTCTGCATTTATTTTCAGGCATTTGTGGATTTGTTTTTTTTTCCTCTGATGGCTTTTATCTTTGTGCTATGTCTCTGATGGTTAGTGGAATGTCTGCACTTTCAGTGAATATCAAGAAGTATGTGGTGGGTGAAGCCAGGGAGCTCTGTTCATTGCTCCAGGATGGGCAAATGTCCAAGGTAACATAAAAGTTGGGCATGGTAGATCTTCTCTTGCTAACAAAAGAGAGGAATGATCACCTCTGTGAGTGTGATCACCCCTCCCCTCCTCTCCTCCAAGCTGAGAAATGCCCAGCTGTTAGTCCTCAGGGGGATCAACACTCAACAGTGGCACAACATACACTGTGCCACTGCATGAACCACACAAATGACCTGTGCAGTCCTCACTGTGAGCACGGTTCCTGCTGCAACAACCTGCTCTAGACAAACAAGGACATCCAAGCGCATCCAGTGATTGTCCAGAGACCCATTCAGTTCCATGTCTTTTTAAAATTTCTTCATAGATTTCTATTTTGACCCATTGTTTAGAAGTTTGTTGTCTAATCTCTAATATTCGGGAATTTTCAAATTATCTCATTGGTATTGGCTTCAATTTTATTTTTATTGTGGTCTGAGTTCTCACATTGTATATTTTCTATTATTTAAATTGTAAAATATGTTTCATGGCATAAAATATTGTCTATCTTAATTAATGTGTATGTAAACTTATATTCTCCTGTTGGAAGATATATTCAATAGACATCAATTAAATATTCTCAGACTTCCTTATTCTGGATTCAAAACTCTATTTTCCTATTACATACAATGACTTAGGAGGAGCATAAATAATAATCTTTAATTTATATTTAGACTCTTGCCAGTAGCAACAATTAATATATTCTCTACATTATCCCCCAAATCATCTTTAAACATGTTTCTTAAAAGTCAGATGTTCTAAATTTCAGCTGTTATCTCTTCTGTCTATATAAATTCTGTGAAGTTATCATATGTTTGTCATTTTCAGCTTATTTCAAACACAAATAGCATGAATGCCCACACTTGCCCTAGAAAATATGTGTTAAATAAATATGCACAAATACATATATCAGATAAGTATAAGATACAGTATAATATTCTCAGAGATATAGAAGCCAGACAGTCAATGACCTGGCAAAGTGTTTTCAAAGCAAGTAAAAGAGCAATCATTCTTCACACATTTCCACATAGGAGGATATAGTATTAAATAGTATTAAAACAAATTTGGAAAATATCAAGTAGACAACAGAGTGATGAGTTGGTAATCATTCTTATGACCCACAGTACTGTGAGTTTGCTATAGTGCTAAATGAGTAACATATTTTGTTTTAAATGTATTTGCTCTCATTCAAGCAAATAAAAGTCGGTACTATCTACCCAACCAGAGAAAATGCTTTGTTTCTGAAAATCTCAGGAGTCCTAGAGGACAAGTTTGCACTGAATTTTTAACATGAGAATGCTTGTGAAGGATTTCTCTAGAGACGTAGAAATAGATAAAGATGAACCATGGGGAGTCATGCACTCCCAAGCATAATATCATATTCCTAAGTATCCATGTTTCTAGAGGTGAACACTCTGCAGTTTTATTGTCCTCAGGAGGGGGAGAGGCAAAGAAATAAAGAACAAAAACAAAACAAAACAAAAACACAAATAAATGAAAATCAAGGACTATAAATTAAAGTGGATATACTATTCCAATAATCACTTTACTGGGGTAAAATTTTTCACTTCCAAAATATACGTAAGACTGAATCCCTCTAAATGGACATATCCCAGGAAGGAAAGGCACCTCCCCGATTTCAAAAGATGAACAGAAAGATTGAAAATGAGAAGGAAATACAGGATCCCCCAAAGAAGTCTTTTCTCTTTCACTTTGGAAAGACATGTTCTCTGGATTCCTATCTAGATGAGCATGCAATGAGAAAGTATGTTAAGAGGAAAGAAAAATGGCCTGTCCACAAAAATCTCTGTGTCTGGTTCTCCCTGTTGCTTGACCTCATAAAAATGATCATAGGCTTTATCTAATTGGTATTGATCTTTCCTTTTTTATGTACTTGGTAGATTTGAGGTCGATGTGTGGTCAATAGAAAATATTTAATAAAGGGGCAGAAATAGTTTTTAAGATTTCTTAATCACAAGGGATGACTTCTTCCCTTTGTAACCTACTTAATAAGTATTAATGAAGTTCTAAATGTACAGTGAGATATGATAGGCAAGTTTTAACTTCCATGAATATTAGATTCCCAGAGAGAGTCTTAAGAAAACAGCTAACAAAAATATTTCAAACAGTGATAGGTGCTAGTGAGAACATGAAATAGAGCTGCATGTTAAAAAGTGCCATCATGACTGGGAAAGGTGGCAGGACATAAAATGGTTAAGGAATGATGTTTTGAACCAGCCTAATAAGTAGTGAGTTAAGCAGTGCAGTGGTCACAGGATAGAAGATATTCAAATGTTCAAAGGAATGAAAGAAGCCTAATGAGGCTAGAGCAGGGGAGCTAAGAACAGCATATCAGGAGACAAAGTAGAAAAGTGAGGGAGAACAATTTTCAGGAAATGGGAAGGGGCTGGAGTTTTATTATAAATGCAATGTACTGGGCCGGTGCCGTGGCTCACTTGGTTAATCCTCTGCCTGCTGCACCGGCATCCCATATGGGCGCCGGTTCTAGTCCCAGTTGCTCCTCTTCCAGTCCAGCTCTCTGCTGTGGCCTGAAAAGGCAGTGGGGGATGGCCCAAGTGCTTGGGCCCCTGCACCCATGTGGGAGACCAGGAAGAAGTGCCTGGGTCCTGGCTTTGGATTGGCACAGCACTGGCTATAGCAGCCATTTGCGGAGTGAACCAACAGAAGGAAGACCTTTCTCTCTGTCTGTCTCTCTCACTGTCTATAACTCTACCTGTCAAATAAATTTAAAAAAATGCAATATACCGTTAGTTTTATAATAAGAGTAGGCATATAATAGGTAGTTAAATATTTTTAACGTTGAAATAATGTTGGGAATCTGTATCCATTTGCACTGGAATTCATAAATAATTTTCCATTAAAATTGCTCACATGCCTCAGATCTCCTATTTAAAGTAGTGTACTTAATATTCTATCAGACTAACTTTCATGATCGTCAACTTAATTAACCAATAAATAACCACACTTACTTTTGAGGACTATTTGTCATTAAAGATGAGGTAAAGCCGGGACTATGGCCAGGGAAAGCCGTAGAGGATGGCCCAAATCCTTGGGCCCCTGCATCCACGTGGGAGACCCAGATCTGCACAGCTCCAGCCGTTGCAGCCAATTGGGGAGTGAACCAGCAGGTGGAAGACCTCTGTGTGTGTGTGTGTGTAACTCTTTCAAATAAATAAATAAATAAATCTTTAAAAAACGAGGTAAATCATGATTTTTATCTATATTACTTGCTATGCAAACTTGCTGCATTTTATCCATTAATCACAGCTTGTATATAACACTGGATACAAGGTTTGTTTCTCAACTGTTTTTTTTTTTTTCATTTTGTGTCTGCTGATCTATGAATCAGTTATGGGACATGAAATTTTTACTATTTTTCTCAATTTCCCCACAGAGGAGCTTCTTGTTCTTTTGCCTTTCTTATAGATTAGACATTCAAAGCCTACACATGAATTTTGTTAAGGGCTGGGTCATCTTTCTAATTAGAGTATTTGTAAGAACTTAAATAGACTGTCCTCAAATGTTTTTATGAGTCAGTTAATGAAGACTCCTTCTCCTTTCAGTCCTTCATGTTGGAGACTTCATTCTTATTCACTTAAACTTCATGTAGCACTTTATAGTTCCTTACTGGCTACTTCCTTACATATTTTACAAATGTGGATTCTTCAAACAAAACATGAAAATGGTATTGAAGTAATCCTCAAATTCATGACACATGAGTATGATTTTCACCAAATCATGCCAGGAATTCTTATTCATTACCAGTTAACCTTTCTTGGAGATACTTTATTTTTGAAAATGAATGTAATTTGCTAATGAGATTAAAAAATTGATACCATATAATAAATGCTTGATGTTTATTGACAGGCAGAAATTTCTCTGAGGAAACACTGGTGGAAAGAATAATTGATTTTGGATGAAATAGTAGTGTTTTCTGATGTTCTTCAGGTTTTAAAAAAAGTTTATTTATTTTCATCTACTTGAAAGAGAGGCAGAGAGAGAGAGAGAGAGAGAGAGCCCAACCCTCCAAATCCCCAAATGCCTGCAACAGCCAGGGGTGGGCCAGAATTAAGCCAGGATCCTGGAACCCCATCAGGGTCTCCCATATTGGTGGCAGGGGCCCAGGTACTTGAGACACTATCTGCTGCCATGCAGGATGCATTAGCAGAAAGCCGAATCAGGAGTAGAGTAGCTAGGACTGGAACCTTCACTCTCGTATAGGATGTATCACAATGTCCACCCCTAATGTACTTAAGTTTAAGGTAATAGTAGGATATTCAGGTAATGATGTGTCTTAAGAAGGAAACTTAATGAGGAATGAAATACCAAGATTTCAGACAATCGTATCAGGACATGTTACTATTGTTAATGTTTCAAGTCAGCTAAAATTCAGTCATGAACAGGTTAAGAACAGGTTGACTGACAGACTGACACATAACTGCAAGAGCCAACATAATGTATAATATCAACAGAAGGGAGGAAATTCATGTAAAAAATTGCCTCTGCCTAATGAAGTTTAAAATGTCCATTTGTTAAACTAAGGGTTTGTGCTTTGAATAGATCCATCAAGATAATTAATGTGTATTAAGACTTCAGAGGGTTGCTGGGTTTGCATTTTACATGAGAGAGTAACACTTAGAAAATATATCTTTTTTTTAAGTTTTTGACAGGCAGAGTGGACAATGAGAGAGAGAGAGAGAGACAGAGAGAAAGATCTTCCTTTGCCGTTGGTTCACCCTCCAATGGCTGACGCGGCCAGCTCTCTGCGGCCGACGCACCGCGCTGATCCGATGGCAGGAGCCAGATACTTATCCTGGTCTCCCATGGGGTGCATGGCCCAAGCACTTGGGCCATCCTCCACTGCACTCCTGGGCCATAGCAGAGAGCTGACCTGGAAGAGGGGCAACCGGGACAGAATCCGGCGCCCCGACCAGGACTAGAACCTGGGGTGCTGGCGCCGCAAGGTGGAGGATTAGCCTAGTGAGCAGCGGCACTGGCCAGAAAATATCTCTTGATACATAATCAGAAAGCAAAGTTTGACTGAAAGCAATCACTTAGCTATGCCAATGGAAGGCTAATAAGGAAACACATTTTAAATTTGCTGGTGATTGACTCTTCATTTATTGCTTGCAATATTTGTATTTAATCAGAACTTTGCTTCACTATGGGCAGTTTTACTGACCTTTTTTTCTATTTACTTAGAATATCCAAGACTCCATGTAAATGTTTGGCCTTAAAGAATGTTAAGTCAGTCATGGTATAACAACATCACAGGATGAAATTAACATAGTTTTATTGAATATGTTGGTGATACCTTGATCTGTATTCACGCTAAGCTATAAAATGCTTAAACTTGCTTTCTGTATCCTATCAGTTTTATTTTAACAATATTTGTTACACTGCGTAGTATGTTACTGAATTTCTTGGCCCATTGTGTACTAAAGGTGATGGAAGGAGATCTTGTTTCTAAAGAATGTACAGAAATTCCATTTTCCTATTCTGCACAAACCCACATTTACCTTGTAACTGAAACTTCGGGAGAATGTGAGTTGAACTAAGTGAAATAGTAATAACTGGGTTTCCAGTCTCATGCATTCGAACCATGAATATGATTTGTTTAACAGTGGAAACCTAAGCTGGAAACTCATGTTGACTTTGAGAACAGAGGCTGTTATGAGCAAGTATGACAAAGACATGTGTGTACTAAACAGTGAGCATGAAGACATTTATAAGACAAATGAGATGCAGTTTCAGAGAATTACAACCCAGGAGATTCAGAACAGTGGGGTAGGTGAAATAGTAACTTAAAATTGACTTTGCCATTATATGGCAAATCTACCTCCAGATCTTAAGTGTCTTGAGATACATCTGGGTGTATTCATTAACTTCTTCCCAACTCTGTGTCATTTCTGTTTGAAATCAAATGTTCCTTCTTTTTTATTTTATTTTATTTTATTTTATTTTATTTTTTATTTTTTGAAAAGGCAGAATGGACAGTGAGCGAGAGAGACAGAGAGAAAGGTCCTTTTCCGTTGGTTCACCCCCCAATGGCCGCTGCGTCCAGCACACTGCGCTGATCTGAAGCCAGGAGCCAGGTGCTTCTCCTGGTCTCCCATGGGGTGCAGGGCCCAAGCACTTGGGCCATCCTCCACTGCACTCTTGGGCCACAGCAGAGAGCTGGAGTGGAAGAGCAGCAAACGGGACAGAATCTGGCGTCCCGATTGGGACTAGAACCCAGGGTGCTGACGCCACAGGTGGAGGATTAGCCTATTGAGCCACAGCGCCAGCCACATGTTCCTTCTTAAGACACTCATTACTATACTGCATTATCTTTCATAGATAATAAATCAACATTGTGTATGGGGGTATGTGGAAGGAAAAAGAGAATGTGAAATTAAACTAAACACATGTGAAATTTCTTTTTAAATTTGAGATTTTTATCCTTCTAAGGAAAGCATTTTAATCCTTAATCATTATCACATGTATGTCACATAGCAAAAACATCCCACTTATTTATTACATAATTCTTCATGTTGTCAGAGGCCTCAAATTATTTTTTTAAAGATTTATTAATTTATTTGAAAGTCAGAGAACACAGAGAGAAAGAGAGGTCATCCATCCGCTGGTTCACTCCCCACATGACCGCAAAACAGAGGCTGGAGCTGCACCTTCCTGAAGGCAGGAGCTAGGAGTTTCTTCTGGGTCTCCCACATGGGTGCAGGGGCCCAAGGACTTGGGCCATCTTCTACTGATTTCCCAGGCCATAGAAGAGAGATGGATTGCAAGTGGAGTAGCCAGGACTCGAACCAGCGCCTATCTGGATGTCGTCACTGCAGACAGCAGCTTTACCTGCTACGCCACAGCACTAGCCCCAGGGCCTCAAATTCTTAATATTGATTTTAGACCATCCAGATTTTCTTAAACCATTTGTGTGCTATAAGAAAATACCATAAACTGAGTGGCCAAAAGCTTCAGAGTCATACTTCTCATTGTTCAAAAAGGAGGAAAATCCAAAGTCAACGCAGGGGTAGATTCAGTGTCTGTTGAAGGCTTGCTTTCTGGAACACAGATGGTAACTTGTTGCTTGTCCCCAAATGATGGAAGGGGCAAGTGATGTTCCGTGGGACTTCTTTCATATGAGCACTAATCTCATTCATAAAAGCTGCTCATCAACTCCCAAAGTTCCCGCTTCCTAATATGAACGCTTTGTGAGGTGAGATTTCAATGTATGAATCTGAAAGTATACGAAAACTTTCAGATGATGGCCCGTATGGAACACCTTAAAAGACTGTAAAGCTGGTTTAGGTAACTGCCATATCACTCACAGTGACCACTTAGGGGGAAGATGAGGATTCATGAAACAGGATAGATTGCCTTTGGGTAAGATTGAATGAGTGCTGTCTAATTCATCTACCTGAGTTAAAATTTGGGGAGAAGAAGTACATCAGTAGCAATAGGGGTTGGACAATGCAAAAGCAAGTTCTGACCTGCAAGTTCTTGACAAAAGATCAAAGAGAATTGCCTGTGACAGCAGAGAGAAGACAGCAGCACAATGCATTTACTTATGGTAAATATGTGATCAGTAGCAATAGGGGTTGGATAATGCAGAAGCAAGTTCTGACCTGTAAGTTCTTATTGACAAAAGATCAAATAGAATTTGATGCATTTACTTATGGTCAATATGTGAGATTCACCTGTGCAAATAGAGTCTGTGAAAACTGACCAAACTTACAATGTCTGGGAGAAACTTTGGCTATGGGATTGCCTGCCATAGCTGGGTAACCACCACAAGAGGTGCCTGTGTGGGAAGTACAAGCACCTGGAACTGAGGGAGATGTAATTACCTGCCTTGAGAAAGGCTGATCACCCGAAGGTCACAGTGAAGTGGAAGGCCCTCATGGAGCAAGAGGGATAATGGTCGCTGAAAACCCTAGAATAGCAACCCAAGCAGAAGAAAACAGACTCTGCACCAGTCAAATAAGAAATTTCTCATTCTTTACCTCTTTTACTCTCGTACTAGTTGAGCCAAAGAGAATAGGATCAACATGGGAAAAGACAGAGAATAACAAAATAAATAAAATAAAATGCAAATAATTAGTAGTAAATACTTAACAGTGAAGAATCTGACTATGTTGCCATCCCACACTTTAGGTTTATTAGCTCAAGCCTAAAGTAATCTGACTTTAACTTGAATGGGAAGCCAAAAATTTTAACTATTCTGTTGTCCTACTTGTCCACTCAAACTTATCAAAAAGACAATCATGAAATGAAAGTGACTGAGAATTTATCTATATATTTGTCATAAACAAGGAAGAGAGAAACAACAGGGTCTATTTGGAAACCAATGCTTAGAGAAAAGTAAATCCATTTCTGGACCTCTTCTTTGAAAATGTAGATTGTTCAATAACTTCATTACAGAATTCTTAAGACTTTTTATCCAACATAAATGTTGAAGATTATGTTCTAATAATATGGATACTGAACCACATAGAACTCCATGAAAGCTCCATGTCATTTAAATGTTTTACTGTAATAATGCGTATATTCATATGGATATTTCACCCTTGTGTTATCCTTGTCCATAAACTACATCCATATCCTATTGTGTACTTCTCATTGAACCTTGTTTATTGCTGCCTGATGCTAGAATCATTTAATAAACAAATATTGAATGAAGACCAAACTGTCTTATGATTTCTTTTATCATGAACAGCTTGTTGGATTTTTTTTTTTAAGATTTATTTACTTGTTTGAAAGTCAGAATTAGAGAGACAGGGAAAGACAAAGAGAGAGAGCTCCTCCATTTGGTAGTTCACTCCCCAAATGGCTGCAGTGGCCAAGGCTGAGCCAGGCCAAAGCCAGGAGCCAGGAATTTTTTCCTTGTGAGTTCAGGGCCCAAGCACTTGGACCATTCTCTGCTGCTTTTCCTTAGCCATCGGAGGAGAACTGGAACAGAAGTGGAGCAGCCTAGATGAACATCTTGCTTTTAAAATGTAAGTAAGCAGCACTGTGGCACAGCAAGTTAAGTTGCTGTCTGTGATGCCAGTGTCTCATATCTCAGTGCCAATTTGAGTCTTGGGTGCCTCTCTGTCAATCCAGCTCTCTGTGAATGCACCTAAGAAGGCAGCAGAAGATGGCTCAAGTACCTGAGTCCCTGACATCCATGTGCAGACCCAGAAGGAGTTCCTGGCTCCTGGTTTCAGCCTGTCCCATCCTGAAAAGTTGCAGCCATTTGCGGAGTGAATCAGTGGAGAGAAGATCTCTGTTTCTTTCTCTCCCACTCTCACCATTATTCTCCTTTCAATTAAATTAATTAAATAAACCTTTAAAAATAGACGTCTTGGGCCAGCTTGTGGGTTAAACTGCCACCTGCAATACCAGCATCTTATTTGGGCACCAGTTCATGTCCCAGCTCTTCCACTTCTGATCCAATTCCCTGCTACTGACCTGGGAGAGCAGCGGAAGGCAGCCCAACTGCGGCAGTCCCTGCCATCCATGGGGGGAAGCTTGGAAGAAGCTCAGGCTCCTTGCCATCATTTGAGGAGTGAACCAGTGGATGGAATATCTGTGTGTGTATGTGTCTCTCCCACTCTCTACCTCTGACTTCCAAATAAATAAATAAATATTTTAAAAAAATAGAAATTTGACTCACATTGGCAAATGGGACAGCTTTGATTGTAAATTCCTCTTCGATGGGATCTGCCATGTTTTCAAGTGGCTATTTTAGTTACTTTATAAATACCAAGGTGGGGGGCTACTATAGCATGAATATTAATATTGGGGGAAATATATTAATGTAGGAGAATCTACCATTTCTTCTTTGACTAGCAGACACTGCAATGTGAACGAGTGGATTAGAGAGGGAGAAATTGGCTCAAATGAAGTTGATTCTAATATCTTAGAGCAAAAGGAAAAACAAACATAGTTTCTCCTCTCAAGGCTTCATTTTTCTATCAGTAAGTAGAGAAATCAGGGATGTATCAGATAGCCTCTTTAAACTCCCCTCAGTCCCATTATTCTGTAGGTTTATCCACTTGTATAGCAAAATAGCAAATTCAAGGCTTATTCATTTCTACTTCTCAATTATACTGCACATTCATTTTCAGGATTTCCTTCACAGAATAAGGTTAGCCAGGGTTGCACAGGATCACACATTTCAGATAAAACCCACTTACATTCATATTAATTCTTTGCCACTGCTAATACTTATTATTATTTGTGTGCAAAATCTAACACCTTAAGGATCTTAGAAATAGAATGTCATTAAGGAGAAAGCTGGGTGAATATATATATTTTTCCTCTTCCGAGACAATTTGATTTGCCAATATGCAACCTTTTTAGAAACAAAATAAATGGGGTTATTCAGTCTGATGCAAGGAGTCCTTTGTTCCTCAGTTTAAATACAAGACCATTTTTCTTTTAGGATATCAACATTTACATACTGTCTCATGAAATTCAATGTTTGAAGAGTGCTTGAAGTTTTAATAAACAATGATAGTAATAAGCATTCTTTTCAATTACAGCTTTTTAGAATAGCTTTTTCTTCACTTCCAAATTCAAATTTAAATCTCTTATGAATATAATTATTAGGAAAAATTGCTATACTTCTATTTGTTTTCAAATGAATAGAATCAGAACGGAATATATTTTTGATTTTAAGACAAGTGAATCTCATATTCTGAGACTACTTACTTCATTATAAATAGAGCGACTTCTCTTCCAAAATTATTAATCTTCTTGGCCAACTTGTTAAAGCTATCTATTTGTGTGCTACTTGATGTTTTTTCTCATGTTCTTGAAGGTAAATTGAGTTTTTGACTATGAATACACACATAACTGACTTTATTGTATCCACTAGATTGACTGGTAGATTAAGTTTACAAACATACACACACACACATACACACATGTACGTACACACTGTTATATAGATACAAGTATAGACATACACACACACACACACACACGTACCCACACACTGCTATATAGATACAAGTATAAACATGCACACACACACACACACACACACACACGTACCCACATACTGCTATATAGATACAAGTATAAACATACATACAACAACAAATGGAAACAAAAATTACTGGAAGGAATAGAAAATATTATTTGAAACCTTCATCAATGTTCATGATTTTTGTAAGATAGAAGTTTCCTTGAAGTTAATGCTATTAGCTAGCTGAAAATTCACTGTAATTATCCATCTCAATTTTACCTCAGTGTAGCCAGGAATCTCAAGCAAATATTATATAGAAATGCAGATGTGACATGTGACACACTATTGAGATAATGAAACTAAATACATGCAGTAAAGTGAGAAGACAATCTCAGTGTTTCATGAAAATACTGGAAGCCAGAAGCAGTGGCCATCATAATAAAATCATGGCAGGGGAACATTAAGTAGAATTTAGTTTCTTAAGAACTTCACCTTCAGGTGGAAAATTCAGAAAAAATAAATTATTTAAACTTTAAAATTAGAGATGTTTCATACTGCCAAATAAGATGTGGTTTTACACCTCAAAGACTTGAAGGTTACTATTCCTCAGTGGTTTCCAGTGTAATATTGTATACTTCTTTACTGGCACAAAAGTGGCCCAGGAGTGACTGTTTTTTCTTACTGTTTTGGTGTTACTGTTATTGTAATCCTTGTTGCTGCCTTTAAGTCCATTTCTGAATCCAGAGGTTATGAAAACAGCACTCAAGAGAATTCGGCAATACCCATCTGGAGGGTTAGCATTGAGCATTGTGATTTCAATATTATTTCCATATTAATGACAGTTTCTTGAAAAGTCCTTATTGCAGAGTCTGCTCATCCACAAATCTCATCCTAGTGTATCTTGTGAATGAAAGTGTAAAAACTCCGAAAGTGTAGAAACATATTTGCTCATTAGCAAAAGCTACTGCTGTTCTCAGCTCAATATTTCTTCTCTTGCCATTGTATTATGTGCCAGATATCCTTCAGTGTACTGAAAGAGGAAGATCTAATTTATATGTGTAGTTTTTGCTAATCAATGAAGAAAGTATTGAATGTCTTGTGTATTTCCAATATTATATTAGTATGACAGGTAATAAGCTAAGGACAGAAAGACAGTACATTGATTCAAACGGCCAACTGAAGACCAACTATTTTATATCTTGACTTTAAACTCTACATTTAATGTCCTCAATTCAGCCTCCCCAAAGATGGTTTGGCATAGTTAATTTAAACATCATAGTTTACCAAACTTTTATTGTTAAGGTATTGTCTCCCTCCTTTATTTTTGAGGTATTGTCTTTTTCTGAATTGATATTTTTACTTGATCTGGGATCCTGGTCAATAAATGTAGGGATTTTTAATATTTTGTCCATGTATGCTTTCAGTTTTGGGTTTTATTTTAATGTTGATTTATTTTTTCAAAAGGCAGAATTACAGAGAGAGAGAGAATCTTCCATTTGCTGATTCAATCCCCAAATACTGCAACAGTGTGAGCTGAGCCAGACCAAAGAAAGCCTGGAGCCAGGAGATTCAACCAGGTTTCCCACATGGGTGCAGGGGCCCAAACACTTGGGCCATCCTTAACTGCTTTCCCAGGAGCATTAGCAAGGAGCTGGATGGGAAGTGAAGCAGCCAAGTTTCAAACAGGCATCCTTATGGGATGGATGCCAGTGCTGCAAGTGACAGCCTTACCCAATATAACACAACTCAGGCCCCTCAGGCTTTTAATTTACACTTGAAATGATAGCATTCTGGGGCCTGCACCTAAGCCCAGTAGGTTAATCCTCCTCCTGTGGCTCAGGCATCCCATGTGGGCTGTGGTTCTTGTCCCAGCTGCTCCTCTTCCAGTCCAGCTCTCTGCTATGGCCTGGGAAAGCAGTAGAAGATGACCCAAGTCCTTGGGCCCTGCACCCGCATGGGAGACCTGGAGGAAGCACCTGGCTCCTGGCTTCAGATCGGCGCAGCTCCAGCCGTTGCAGCCATCTGGGGAGTGAACCAACAGAAGGAAGATCTTTCTCTCTGTCTCTCCCTCTCACTGTAACTCTACCTCTCGAATAAGTAAATAAAATCTTAAAAAAAAAAAAAAAAAAAAGAAATGATAGCCTTCCAGTCAGAGGTTCTCTAAGGGGGAATCTTCTCCTTCACAGGAATCTTCCAACGTCTGTGGCTAATCCCCTGTGACTGGGAGCACTGCCTCCAGGTTTGAGGAGTGCTTCAGTCCTCTCATTCTCTCCAAGGATTCTTTGTGTATCTCCATTTCTGCAGCAGTTGGAAGTGGTCTGATACTTTTTTCAGATAACGAGGAAAACTTTATTCTGCGAAGTGAATTTGAGACTAAAAATGAGTCTCACAGATAGCAAATACTAACATAAACATCTATGTTTAATAACAGGAAACTTCACTGTTATTATGGCCATGTAAAGTTTGATGTTTAATCTTTTGATTTTCATTTCTATATCTAATATGTGAAGTTTAGAGAGAAAAAAGATGAACAGACAAGCTTGTCTTTAGCTTTTACATAACCTCAGATAAGAGGGATCGGGTAGGGAACTTTTACCTCAGTATACTATTTTTCCATATGTGTATTTTTCAGAACTTATTAATGTATCAATCTGTATGTTTCTTACTCCTGTCTTAGCAAAATATAAGCCTCACCAATGCAGGGACTTTACTTGTCTTATTTACTACTCATTTTCTACATTTTCATTATCTTGAGGTAACTTATAATATTGTTGTGTAGAGAAAACTTTCTATATTTAGCAGTTAATGTCACATGCTGTTTTGTAATACTGCAAAATATACTACATATAACGGGAATGCTTAGACAAGTCAGAAATAAGCAATCTTAGGGTTGTTGAAGAATATGAATCTGCATATATAAACAAAATCACGGAGTCACCACTACAAACTACTGTCTTAAGCATGTTTATTGGGCACTGGTGTGGTGGTGTAGCAGGTAAAGAAACCACCTGCAATGCCGGCATCCTCTATGGGTGCCTATTCATGTCCTGGTTGCTCCACTTCTGATCCAGCTCCAGCTAATAGCCCAGGAAAAGCAGTGGAAGAAGTTCCACGTGGCTGAGCCCCTGCTACCCACATGGTAGACTGGG
This sequence comes from Oryctolagus cuniculus, assembly GCF_964237555.1. Lineage (NCBI taxonomy): Eukaryota > Metazoa > Chordata > Mammalia > Lagomorpha > Leporidae > Oryctolagus > Oryctolagus cuniculus. The sequence continues at coordinate 103,569,201 of NC_091434.1, forward strand.
AAGATGTTCCTGGTTGCTAGCTTCTGTCTAATTCAGCACTTTCTCCCCTTCTCTCTGTACTCTGACTTTTAAATAAACAAATCTTATTAAAACAAAGAATATTTACTGGAAATAATTCCCTAGGACTTCGTTACAGTTAGGTCATTCCTATTCTCTAGTGAATAATCTGTTTTACATCTTCTGGAAGTATTATTAATTAATCAATTACTACTTTTATAAATCAGCAATGTATTTCTATTAGACTACTAGCTTCTTTTTTCATACATGTATAAAATGTGTAGGAAAAATAAATTAGGCCAGCGCCGCGGCTCAATAGGCTAATCCTCCACCTTGTGGCTCTGGCACACCGGGTTGTAGTCCCAGTTGGGGCGCCGGATTCTGTCCCGGTTGCCCCTCTTCCAGTCCAGTTCTCTGCTGTGGCCAGGGAGTGCAGTGGAGGATGGCCCTGCACCCCATGGGAGACCAGGAGAAGCACCTGGCTCCTGACTTCGGATCATCGCGGTGTGCCGGCTGCAGCACGCCGGCCGCAGCAGCCATTGGAGGGTGAACCAAAGGCAAAGGAAGACCTTTCTCTCTGTCTCTCTCTCTCACTGTCCACTCTGCCTGTCAAAAAAAAAAAAGAAAAATAAATTTATCTTTTTAAATTCTGTGTGTGTGAGCATGTATGTGTGTGTGGAGAGTGGTATGCAGGAAAAACTAAGAACTAAAAGACAATGTATCTTCTCACAAAGTCTGCTCCCACATAGTAATGCACACTGTCAGTCAGGCTTAGGGGTAAGCACTGTAAACACTGTTTAAAAAGTGGATACATGCTCAAGCTGACTTACCTCAAACGGTAGAGTTAGAAACATACCAGGGGATTCCAATTCAATCCCATCAAGATGGCATGTACCAATGCCATCTCACTAGTCCCAGTGATCAATTTCTGTTCACAATTGATCATAATGATAGGACTAAGAACCAAAGGGATCACATAAACAAGAATAGTGTCTGCAAATACTAGCTGATAGAATCAAAAAAGGAGAGAATGATCCAACATGGGAAGTGAGATACACAGCAGACCCATAGAGTGGCAGATGTCCTAAACAGCACTCTGGCCTCAGAATCAGCCCTTAAGGCATGCGGATCCGGCTGAAAAGCCCATGAGAGTATTTCAGGCATGGAAAGCCAAGACACTCTGGGGGAAAAAAAAAAAACCTAAATGAAAGATCTCCACGAGTGAGATCCCAGTGGAAAGAACGGGTCATCAAAGAAGGAGGTACCTTTCTCTGAAGGGAGGAGAGAACTTCCACTTTGACCATGGCCTTGTCTAAATATGATCAGAGTCAGTGAACTCAGGGGGCTTCCATAGCCTTGGCAACTCATGACAAGAGCCTAGGGTGATTACTGATGCCATAAACAAGAGTGTCAATTTGTTAAGTCAACAACAGGAGTCCCTGTGCACTTACTCCTCATGTAGGATCTTTGTCCTTAGTGTGCTGTACATTGAGATTTAATGCTATAACTAGTACTCAAACAATATTTTTCCCTTTATGTTTCTGTGTGGGAGCAAACTGTTGAAATCTTTACTTAATGTATGCTAAACTGATCTTCTGTATATAAAGAGAATCGAAAATGAATCTTGATGGGACTGGAAGGGGAGAGGGAGTGGGAAAGGGGAGGGTTGCGAGTGGGAGGGACGTTATGGGGGGAAGCCATTGTAATCCATAAGCTGTACTTTGGAAATTTATATTCATTAAATAAAAGTTAAAAAAAAATTTTTCATAAAATTATAAATGTGAATACAATTTAAAAAACGTGGATAAAAATGGAAGGACATAGAAGTCACCCTTCCACAGCAATTCTGAAATCTAGTCAAGCACATGATAACAGTTCCGATTCAAGCTCAGCATCACTTCCTGTGGTTGCTCTTGCTACATCCTTTTTCTAACCTTGCATCCTTGATTTCTACTGTTCAGTCGTTCTTTATTTTCATTGATAAATGATCTCATATCTCAATGGTTGTCATAGCCTTCTTCCTATTGAAATTACTGAGAAGGTCCAAAGACATCTTTTCATTCTTTACTGTATTTGTTCTTTTAGTTCCAGTTGATAAAATTTCCTTGAACTCTTTTTATTCCAAGTATCACCCACTCTTTAGAGAAAAGCACCCCCATAAATGTTTTCTAAATAATTTTCTACCTTAAACTCTTCAGGTGACCATTATGAGATAATGATCTTAAGTACCTCCAACACCCTATTATATAATGGAAATAGCATAGAAGGAATACCTGAAGATATTTAGAATATATACCTATATATTTAGAATATACCCTGAAGATATTATAACTTCTTTTATCTGTCTACACATAACTGTTTACACATAACTTTTGTCTGTCTACACGTAACTATTTAAAATATTTCTGAGGTATTAACAAAAATCTGACAGGCCAAACACATATTTCATCTTCCTCCTGGTGTAATTTCTTTTGTTTTTTTTTAAAGGCTTATTTTATTTATTTGAAAGTCAGAGTTACAGAGACAGAGGCAGGGAGGAAGAGAGAGAGAGAGAGAGAGAGAGAGAGAGAGAGAGAGAGGTTTTTCATCCAATGGTTCACTCCCCAGATGGCTGCAACTGCCAGAACTGTGCCGAGCTTAAGCCAACAAGCCAGGAGCCAGGAGCTTCCTCCAAGTATTCCACATGGGTGCAGAGGCCCAAGGACTTGGGCCATTTTCCACTGCTTTTGTGGCCATAGCAGAGAGCTGGATCAGAAGTGGAGCAGCTGGGACTCAAACCGGTGCTCATATGGGATGCGGATACTGCAGGCTTTATACGCTATGCCACAGCACTGGCCCCATGGTTTAATTTCTTAATTTGAGAATAATTTGTTATCTGGAAAGTCTGAAAAAAGGCAACATTTAATTTTCCAATCCAACAAAATGATGGATTGTTTATATTTCTTTTAAATTTCTTGAGAGGTGATTACTGATGCCATAAACAACAGTGTCAATTTGTTAAGTCAACAACAGGAGTCACTGTGCACTTACTCCTCGTGTAGGATCTCTGTCCTTAGTGTGCTGTACATTGAGATTTAATGCTATAACTAGTACTCAAACAGTATTTTTCACTTTATGTTTCTGTGTGGGAGCAAACTGTTGAAATCTTTACTTAATGTATGCTAAACTGATCTTCTGTATATAAAGAGAATCGAAAATGAATCTTGATATGAATGGAAGGGGAGAGGGAGTGGATAAGGGGAGGGTTGCGGGTTGGAGGGACGTTATGGGGGGGAAGCCATTGTAATCCATAAGCTTTACTTTGGAAATTTATATTCATTAAATAAAAGTGAAAAAAATAAAAATGAAAAAAATAAAAAAATATTGAGATTATATGTAGTTAATACATGTAGATAGATAAATAGATAGAACATATATGTATATGATCTTATAATGGTTATATTCTTTAATGGTTATATTCATCAATAAGTGGAGCTGCAACACTGTTAGAATACTTTTTGCCATTCAGTCTTGACTTAAATGTCACCTTCTGCAATGTACCTTACTACGTTTTGTAGTCTCTTAAAACTGGCATCATGCAATTATTTGCATGTGAGAAAATTATTATAATCTAAAATTATTTTATTCACTTATCTGTTCAGAAGGCTGGCTCTGTTTTTATTTTTCCTCAATAGAAATAAATCTCCTCTGAGATAGGAGTTTTGCTCTTGGTCTTCACCACGTTATCCCCAGCATTAAGCATAATGCCAAGCACTAAGTAAATATTTGTCAAATGAATGCCTATACAAGATGAAGTAGAAAAATTAACTATGCCTTCTGGAAGCTTATGATATAGTTGCAAAGAGACTATGGAGTAGAGAAATGCATACTATTTGGTGGAAATTAAGCATTTTGAGTCAGTTTTAGAAATTTATAGTTGAACTTCTTCAAAGAGCTGAGGGATGAATATACAAAAACTTCTATATGACCACATCAATTTCTTTGGTAACACATAGGTAACCAGCATCTGACTTTATCATCCATAATTATTCCTTGGATAATGCTACAAACAGCCTAATTAGTCTTCAGAAGCCTAGCCATTCACAACCATGAAGATTATTTTTTTTTTTTTTTTGACAGGCAGAGTGGACAGTGAGAGAGAGAGACAGAGAGAAAGGTCTTCCTTTGCCGTTGGTTCACCCTCCAATGGCCGCCGCGGTTGGCGCGCTGCGGCCGGCGCACCGCGCTGATCCGATGGCAGGAGCCAGGAGCCAGGTGCTTTTCCTGGTCTCCCATAGGGTGCAGGGCCCAAGCACCTGGGCCATCCTCCACTGCACTCCCTGGCCACAGCAGAGGGCTGGCCAACCATGAAGATTATTAATATCTATTACCTAATGGAGACAATCATATTCTGCTAGGGATAATCATTATTGTAGGATTATACATATATAAATATGTATTTATTATGAAAATTATGCATCAATAGTCTACTGGTCTGTCAATCTATCTAATCTACTTACCTATCTAGTTCCCTACCCTAATATGTATAACACCTAATATATATAAATATAGAATTATGGAGATAGATACAGGTATAATAGATGTATTCAAACAAAGCAACAAATTGTCGAGCAGCATCCCTAACCAAACTGCAGAGGATGAGCAATACAAATTGCTGTTTGTTGTAAGCCATTAATTTGGGAAAGAGGGCGTTTCAAAATTTAGAGCTCTGTCTTTATTAAATGATCATTTCTCAGACTTAAAAGCAATTTCTTATTAAACATTGAGATAAATAGGAGGTATGTAATTCTCAACCACAAATTTCATTTTATCAGATCTTATTTTAGAAATTAAAAATTATCAATTTCCCACCCCTTTTCATGTCTGAATTTACCCACATTCATTTAATTGTAATACTAATGTGGAAAAATGAAAAATTCAACCAAATCCAATAAATTCAGGACCATGGATAATAGAAAGAATGTACTAGGAGTGTTAATCATGGCTCTAATACAGCTATGTGACAAAGAATAGGTCATCCATCTTTGTTTAAGTTTCTAAAGTCAGCTATTGGACTAGATTATGGCTGATTTCTTTCCCATCTCAGATAATCTGCGCTTTTATGGTGGCCTAGAACACTAAAAGATGAAGACCCAAAGGACAGGCTTTGACTTTAGCCAAGGTTAATAATGATAAAACAATGTAACATCCCAGATGGCCACTTTTTGAAAAGGTGTCATCTTGATACGAATTAATTTCTTTCATCAAAAATCTTTTATTCTCAGCAAAACCCTCTTTAAAATGTCATTGCCTAAGGAGTATGGGTAATTCTAAAAGGATCAGGAAGATAAACTGTTCTTGATATTTAACAAAATGTGACAATGATATTCGAATACAGCATGAGTACCTCCAAGCTTTTTCCCTTAATTTGTGTAGTGTGCATGCATTTCTTTTTAACTTGGTTTTAATAAGACTGCTAAAATGTCCACAAGGCATTTGACTTAATGAAAAGATAATTATTTCCTAAAGAGTTATAAAGATATTCATCCAATGAACAAATGTTTAGGGGTGTATTTTGCTACTTTTGTAGTCAACACATTTCTAAAGAGATTTCAAGGACATCACTTTATATGTTTTTCCATTAGGAGTAATAGGGAAAAACTACAGAAACAGAGATGATAGAGATAGAGAGAGGTAGACATAGAGAGTGAGATGGAGATAGAGGGAGACAGAGATAGAGACAGAGATGGAGAGAGAGACAGAGAGAGAGAGATGGAGAGGTTGAAGCAGATAGAATCGTTCAAGATTACACAGATTTTTCAGTAGACCATATTTTTCTGCTTAACTAATCTCTCTCCATATGGGTATCTTTCATCCACTTAATTTTTTTTATTTCCCTTTCTATTGTTTGCTCACTGGATTGCATGTAAGAGCTTGGATTCATTGATTATACATTATTGTTGTATTGGCAGTGTAAACCTTAGATACTAAATTATAAGGTATTTGAAAATTAATTAATGGATAAAGAGATGTTTCTGAAAACTGTGTCTTCACTTCTATTCTCTCATTCTGAGAGGTACTGCAAGATGAGAAAGTTGTCTTAAAATGGGACCTATTAGCTATTGCTGTATTAACATTTTGATAAAACTTGAAACACATCCATTTATAATATATCCAGTATGGATTTCATTGGATATTAGAAGAGGAGGAAAAGCAACTGGGAGCTTTAGGTATTATTAGAAGTGACTAGCTCATCAGGGAGACTTCTTGGAAACTGTGAGAGCAACAAGATTGTTGGGGAAGAGTAAAAATGGATAAAGAGGGTTGCCTGGAGGAGAAGAGAAGGGAGCCATAAAAAGTAATATACATGACAGTCGTGGCTAGGCTATTCTGAGATTAAAATGTTAGCTTCATTTTAGGAAGCAAACAGCCAAGGGATTAAATCTTGGAAACTGTATCACAATCACTTCTGCTTTTAACGGTGCTGATGAAACCCAGGACACTTGATAGTGGAGAATTTGTGAGGAAAAAAATTATCCTTTCTTAAACTTTTCCTTTTAACTCTGTTCTTGGTCTGTGATCTACAGGTGCCTTTGAATAGAAGGTCCCCGAACTTACTTTTAAGCCATATATCTAATCATGTAATTAAAGATTGCTTTTGAAAGTATGAGGAAACTAAATCTGGAGAACCAGGCAGCAGATTGGTAGGAACTGAAAGTGAGGTGAGGCAATAGGAACCAAATATGATCTTTGATTTTGAACAAAATAAATCTGAATGTTTATAATGAAGTGGTTGGAAATAAAACAAGAGGAAATACTAAGCAATAAAATGCTACATGATAAACATTTTATGTTAATTTCATGATTTTGCCAAGTGCCTCTCTATTTACTTTCACCAGTGCTGAGATAAACAAAAGACAGAAGGCAACAAACCCATTTTGTATCATAAATATAACAATAAACCACATGATGCTAATAATCATAATAGGAAGAATTAAGATAATCTCCTTTTAATGAGGATAAACTGTTTTATGCACTTAAAATTATTTCATTGAATCCTTCTAACATCTACATGGCCAGAGGAATTGATATTTAAAGGATGAAACCAATTTCTCAAGGCTCCAGTGTTAATAAATTCAAGCACTGGGTTTCAATCTAAAGGATTTGGATTCCAATGAAGTCATACTTAACCAGTTTAGTGCACTGTTCCCTTGGTTAGATGGAGGTTTATAAGGAGATCTGGCTTTCTTTAACATAAGAGAAGTCAGGTTGAACTCAATAGAGAGCAGTCACCTTTATATTCTTAGAATCGAATTCTCTTGTGATACTATAGGATCACTGAACAACATTAGCATATTAAATTTGATACATTTTTAAAAGGCATGAACACAAGGATTAAACATTTGAGCTTTAATTAAACCATCAGGAAGAATCCCATGTTTAAATGCTTTGCCTACAACTGCCCATCACTATATAGTCCATTTCTTTGGACTCTCTCCCAGTAACTCAGATTTAGAGAATACTTCCAAAGCACATTATCTCTCCCATGCTTTTCTCTATCCCCAGGGAATCTTTTTGGAAAAATCAGCAAAGAGGAGGACATATTTATAAGTCTTTGTCTTTGCGTGGTCCTGAAACTAGAAAGAGTTTCTATTTTATAAAATTTAAAAAGAGAAGAAAAATCTCATTTCAAAATGATTCATGCTGTGGAAATGAATTTGAAAGAACTGGTGCACAAAAAATGATGCCTTTGGTGTATTCTTCAATACACAGTTTTTCAAAATTATAATATAAAGATGCTGAAGCAATAATGTGAGAAATTATGATAGCCCAAAGAACATGTTATGCAGAGCTCATGCAAAGAAGTCTATGTCTGGGGACAGAAACCAGCTCATTCTGGTTACATCTGTACTTAAACATTGTTGTTGCTGGCAGAGAGCTAACATTATTTCCCTGATGCCTTATAAACAGTCCTACAAAAAAAAAAAAATGTACTTTGAACTAATTGGAACCCAGTGGGGAGGAGGGCTAAGTGAGATGTCAACTTGAATATTTTGTACTTCCAAGTATACAGGCATTAGAAGAAAATGTTTTCAGAGTCAAGTTTTTTCTTCACCTTCCACCTCTGTGACAAGATTAGTTGTCTCAGACCTGTCATATTTACCACTGTCCCCACCAACCCAAAGGAAACACAACGTGAGGTACAAGAAGCCCTAGAAAGGAAGGAAGCTGCCTCAAAAATTATCCCAAGAAAATATTTGAATTAAAAATTACCCATGTATCACTTCTCAGCCTTTTGGCTAAGATCAAGTGTAAAAATTATCCATGCAAGGGAGAAACCAAATGTCATTGGGAAATAAGAAATAAATAATTCTCAAAGAACTAAATACTGGCATTCAAAAAAGGAAAGGAAAACAGAGATAAATTGAAATGCATTTTATGAGAGAAGTGACCATAAATCACCCAGGGACTAGCTAATTAGCCATCAGGAAGAAATTATGCTAAGCTTGAGAATCTGATGATTACATTGATCCAGTGGATTAGCAAGTCACAATCAATACATAGTCTTATCTTTGCATTGAATTATAAATTTTCTTCAGAAGCTAAAATCTAACGAAAATTGAATTTAGTCTACATTTCATGGCAAACGTATTTTTTTCTGAAAATCTTTTTCTGTTCCCATGATTTTTTGAGTTGCAACTTATGTGAACAATTCAATGAACTGCATCAGGGTGTAAGAACCAAGAGAACATTAAGAGCAGCCAGGCAGACTTCAGGCTTAGGAAGGATTTCCTGTCTCTCACCCAAGCCCTATTTAATTTGTCTACTGAAATGTCTCCAACTGGAGAAGAGTCCAGAGCATGAGATATCAGAATGAAGGGAAAGAAGGCAACTACTTGAGATGAAAGGATAGGCAAGCCTGAAAAAGAAGGAGCGATTGGTAGTCATTTTTCTACTGGTAAGTAATTGTGCCTTATAAGAAATACTTAAAAGCCTATTTGAACATGTTCCCATATATTGAGGTGATTGATGTACTTAAATATTAAGTGTTAAAATTATAATTATAAAATATTGAAGTTACCTACCCCAACATTCAGCCACTCATGAATTAATGCACCTTTGAAAACCTTGTATCTTGTTCACTAGATGTCAGGATGCTCTTTTTTTCCTTTGTGGATCTATAATGCTTTTTGATGATATAAAGCAAGATTATAGGGGAACTCAAGATTAAATATTTCTATATAGAAGTTGATGGATAATTCTTGTTTTCTCTAGGAGAATGGACTACTCCATTTTCCAGTTAAAAGGAGATGGGCAGGCTTTTCACATAGCAGTCAAGGCACTGCCTGGGACACCTTCATTCCACATCAGCATGCCTAGGTTTGAGTACTGCTGCCCTCTTTTCAACTTCCTGCTAATGTGTAACCTGGGATGCAATATATAATGACTCAAGTAGTTGGGTCCCTGCCACTCAATGGGAGACCTGAATGGAGTTTCAGGCTCCTGGTTTTGGTCTGGCCCAGCTCCAGTGGTTGCAGGCATTTGAGCCAATTTGGTAGCAGCTTGCTGTGTCTGTGTCTCTGCCTCTCAAAAAATAAAATGACAGAAAAAGAGTAAACACATGTATAGTTTAAGAAGACAATAGACGGATGTGTGATGTTTGACTGAGTGTGCTATGGCACAGGAGCCTGAATCTCACAGTTTTTCACCCAGCCCTCATGCATCTACCTTACTGTACATTGCCCCCATGTATTCTCCTGGTGCTTCCTGCCTACTCCAAGACTCTATGTTATTCTGTATTTATTTAACCTGTTAGTACTGCCCCATGTTCTGAATTCATGTTGACTTCTGGGCCATCTCAACATATACACTCTCCTCAAGCCTTCTAATCTGACTTCCTTCAAAGCAAATATGTTGTTCAAGTTGAAGAAATGAAGAGATGGCACTTTCTCTAAAATTTTACTTATGACTTATGTCCTCACTTTCTCTCCAAGACCCTTGATTTTGAAACATTTTTGCTCTGCATTCGTTTTTCATAGTCTGAAGCAAAAAAAGTACAAAGTGCATTCAAATGTGGAGAAAGGACACTGGAAAATAATGATGAACACTTCACAGACCTTATTCTGTGATGTGGTAAAATGTAGCTATGCTAATTCTAGGGCCTTTTTAAATTTCTATGAATTGATTTTCATATCACTTACCACTGCCAAGGATGCTCTTATTAAAACCTTATTAATAGATGCCCTATTAATCCTAAACACAGATTACTTAGGCACACCTTTACATCTTACATCCCCTAGGTTCCGACAATCCTCTCCCTTCACGTCGGAAACCATCTTGCCTGGTGAAAACCAAGCAAGATAAATGTAACCAGGTTTATAGATACAAATCTATTCTCAATGAAACGCTCTTTTTTTTTCCCCTGGGGGAATGCATGCCTGGTTTTTGGCATCACATTCATCCATAACATGACAGCATTTTAAGTTATTTCTGTGGATTTTTTTCATAATATTTTTAAGATCTGTTTATTTTATTTGAACGGCAGAGTTACAAAGAGGCAGAGAGAGACAGAGAGAGAAAGAGGGAGAGGTTTTCCATTTGCTGGTTCACTCTCAAAATGGCCACAATGGCCAGAGCTGCAACAATCAGAAGCCAGGACCCAGGAGCTTCTTCCAGGTCTTCCATGCCAGTGCAGGGGCCCAAGGACATATGGCCCATCCTCCAATGCTTTCCCAGGCCACAGCAGAGAGCTGGATCAGAAGTAGAGCAGCTGGGACTTGAACCAGCGCGCATATGGGATTCCATTACTGCAGGCTGCAGCTTTACCCGCTATGCCACAGCGCTGTGTCATTTCTGTGGATTTTGAGACAATTCAGAAGCCCTTTGATACAAAGATATCATTGACATTTGTTCTCTCTGGGTAACACTAGATTTAGACGGGAGTCAGATTGCTTTTTTTTTTTTTTCCCTGAAGAGTCAGTTAGAAGATTACATTTGCCCTACTTCAGAAAGCTAATGAGAATGTTTGGAAAAAATACAAGGTTCAGTTGGCAATGTATCCAAAGTAAATAAAAATAAATAAATAATTGAATACATCACACAGAGCATCCTCTTATTATATTGCTTGAATGCAATTTCTATTACAGGTGATAATTTGTTACTGTCCTAAAAGCTAAGCCTTCAGCTGTTTCCTAGTAAATGTGTATTATCCAGCATGGCAAAAATGATCAATTAATCAAGTAAATATCTCTGAGAACATAAGAACTGTATATAGAGTGGAGAGAGGAGGAGCTATTGATTGCTATTAAAGAGAACACTCTTGCAGAGGTTGTTAATGGTTCATTAATTTGCTTTTAAATTCAGAGTCTACATTTGAATTTTGTAGGTAAGTGAGTGCATGACAACACAAAGTAGAGACTTGAGCTATAAAGGGGATATTATAACTCTTCTGCTGTGATACTTTTTAGAGTCTCTTCTTTCTACTTCCACAGTACCTTCTTGAGCCCTACATGAGCTGTTATATGTGTCCAGTTGATAACATAGGGCTAATATGGTACAATGCAGAGTTCTCATATCAGAATAATTCTTTCTACTTAGGAATTCTTTTCCATCTCATCTTCAATGACTGAACCAGTGAAATTAATTAGGGAAATGCAGGAAGACTTATTTTTTCAAGTTTAGTTGTTAAATGAAACTTACCTCATGAAAAGAAACCTACATATGTCATACATTAAACAAGAAGAGAAGAGTCACACATGCTGATATACCGAATCTCATAAAGAATCTATTGGAACAAATAGATTGCCTCATTATTAATCATAATTTAATTCCCATATTTAAAGAAAACATATATTGTATGTTCTGGAAAATATACTGTATTTCCAAAGCAGCAATTGTGTAACTAAATAAGTAACATATGCGCCACATCCTTTTCTTGTTAAAATTTTCAAATAAAACTGTGTGGGAGCACTAAATCTTGCTGCCATATTTTTTAGTTCATTTCTTTGGAAATATTGTGGATTTAAGAATAAGAGCTCATGAATAACTTATTCTGTGTTTGGAGAGGAATTTGGCAAGAAAAAAGTTAATGATATCATCAATCCTTGGTGGAAAACTCATGGCAAGGTGACATGAATGACTAATGTCACAGCATTATGCATTTCTTTCAATTGCTCCTTTATTTAAAAGGCTTATACAATAAGGAAGAAACACATATCCTCAAGGTATTTCTATTTGGTTTTTTGTTGTTGTGCTTATTCCTTTACATATTTATTAATCTGAAAAAAGGAGAGAATGTAGGCATTGAATCCACACGTGCTGAGTTTAATTCTCTATTAGAACCCACCATTAAATTGGCAAATAAAAGAGCTATCTGCACCTCAGTGTTTATTCAATTCACAATAGCTAAGACATGGAATCAACTTAAATGCCCATCAACAAAAGACTGGATAAAGAAATTATGGGACATGTACTCTATGGAATACTATATAATGGTAAAAAATAAAATCTGGTCATTTGCAATAAAATGGAGGAATCTGGAAAACATCATGTTAAGTGAAATAAGCCAGTCCCAAAGGGACAAATATCAAATGGTCTCCCTGATCTGTGACAACTGACTAAGCACCTAAAAGGAAACCTGGAAAAGTGAAACTGACACGATGAGAAGCAATGACTTGATCATCCCTTGGTGACTGTCGAGGAACAGCTTACAATTTTATTCTTTTCAGTATTTTCTTTTTCTACTTAATACCATTGATTGAACTCTTTACTTAATACAGTATTATTCTTAGGTATTTAAATACAATTGAAAATTGATCCCTGTTAAAAATAAAAGTGGGAATAAGAGAGGGAGGAGATGTACAGCTCAGCATATGCTCATTTGGACCTTACCCCTAAAGGTAAAGCTAAAAACTTACCATGGGATTCCAAATCCCATTAAATTGGCAGGTACCAATGCCATCTTACTAGTTAAAGTGATCAGTTTAAGTTCATAACTGATCATAAAGATAGAATTAAGTGTCAAAGGAATCACATAAATAAGACCAAGTGTCTGCTAATAATAATAGAATTAAAAAGGAGAGAATGATCCAACAATCCAACATGGGAAGTGGGATACACAGCAGACTCAGAAAGACAAATGCCTTAAATATCACACTGCCCTCAGAAGCAGCCCTTAAGGCATTTGGATCTGGCTCAAAAGCCAATGAGAGTATTTCAGGAATGGAAAGCCAAGACACTAGGGCAAAAATGACCTACATGAAAGATCTCTGTGAGTGAGATCCCAGTGGAAAGAAGGGGCCATAAAAGAAGGAGGTACCTTTCTCTGAAGGGAGGAGAGAACTTTCACTTTGATTATGGCCGTTTCTAAATAATGTCAAAGTTTGTGGACTTAAGAGGCTTACATAGCCTTGGAAGTTCATGATAAGAGCCTTTGGTGATTACTGATTTCATAAATAAGAGTGCCAATTGTTAAATCAACAACAGGAGTCCCTGTGCACTTGCTCTCCTTGTGGGACCTCTGCCCTTAATGTGTTGTACTATGAGAATTAATGGTAAAACTGGTCTTCAAACAGTACTTTCTACCATTTGTGTGTCTGTGTGGGTGCAAACTGTTGAAATCCTTACATAGTATAGAGTTATTCTTCTGTACATAAAGATAATTAAAAATGAAATGAATCTTAATGAAGAATGGAATGGGAGAGGGAGTAGGAGGTGGGACGGTTTGGGGGTGGGAGGGTGGGTATGAGGGGAAGAACCATTATAATCCAAGAGTTTAACTTATTAAATTTATATTTATTAAATAAAAGCTTTCTATAAAAAAAAGAACCCTCCATTACATTTGTGTCCCAGAGGCTCTACTTCTTATGGTACAGCTGTTGTGGAAGGTGATTTCTGCCATGGAAATAAAAATGCAAAATACTGATCTCATTGGAAAACATAGCCTTCAAATATAATAACAATAAAATCTTGGAGAAGTGAATCTATCTGCTACTCAATTTTCACTTCCATAAAATGTGAGGGGTTCTATAGATGCTTCTGCATCCAATATAATTTGATTCAGTGTATTTATATTTTATATTCTGAAAAATACAAAATATTACACTTTTGGTGGATGAAGTTTCATTCTTCTACAGATATTTGATATTGGAGTGCTAAATCTCTATCTTTGATGTAATCTGAAATGTTGCCTGTGGAGGAAGGCAATGGGAACATCTCAGTTATTCCTACCCTGAAGCTTAAATCAGGCCCATGAAGTGGGAGAATCTGGGGAAGACACATGGAGATGATCATTTAGCCATGAATTAGTAATTGCTCAAAATTTAAATTGTTTTACTTGGTAAAGATGTTTTGCGGATTTGTTCTGCTGTCCTGTTTTAAAAATAAGAGCCTGAAATAAAAGCCCAAGTAATGGGACAACTTAAGGAAAGAGAAACCAATTCAAGTGGCACCCAGTGAATACAGACAATGAAAGTGCATATAACAAACCACCCTGAAAATTACTATACAATCCAAGATGAAATCCCTTTGCCTTTAAGTTATCAAGACACAGAGGAAAGGAGATAAATCCATGCCAGGTAGTTTTCACTTTCTTAACCTCTGGCTGTCCATTACAAGGCTCTATGTGAAATTGAAAATGTTTCTGTCTTTAAGTAAGGAAAAAATGATAAAAGACCACACTTACTAAGCTTTCTTATTTCTATCTTTCCTTAAAGGGTATTTTCAAAGACCTGAAATATGAAGGGCTAGATTTTATCATATTCATTATTTAGAATTGCATATTTTGCATGTTAAGTCCTGACTTTCTTTGTATGTGTATATGTCTGTGAAAAAGAGGCAGAGAAACAGAAAAAGAGAATAAAAGGAGAGAAAGCAGTGAACATTTTTGAAGGACATTAAAATAATTTGAATGATTATTTTTCCCTGGATTTTAACTAACTGAATAATCATGGTTAAATAGAATGCAACCCTTTATTCGTGCATGGTATTTAGATGGCAAGGGTAAACGAAGAGGGACATTTTTCACTATGAGACTAAAGCTTTGTCTGGTGGGCTCACTCTGAGTAAGAAGAGGATAGTGCTATTTGCCCTCCTAGAACTCACGGCAGAGATTGTAGTATCTGGTACCAATTACGATGTGGATACCTGACTGTAGAACTGGTATGACACCACCAACTCATTTCACCCGAGCTAACAGGAAACTGTCAGACAAAAAGAGCTCTGTGCTTCTCTCACCTCAGGCTATATCTAAACTGGTTGCCTGGAGGTGAAAGATTCAGTATATCCCATTACTGGTAATTTCACCCATCTCGTTTCCCTGAACTGAACTCATTCCGAACTGCAGAGTTTGAAATAACCTCAGTGCCATCTCAAAGAAGATAACAATGGTCAAAATTTAAAAGAATAATCCAAACATCCTAGGAAACTTTTTAATGTGTTAGTCCTTAGTGGAATTCTGTCTTAAATAATTTATGTCAATGGCAAAAGAAATATTCTATGTGCCAATGTACATAACAAGATAATAGCTTCATTATGAAATATGTAAAACTAGAACATGAATTGAAATTAGCTATAGTCTAGTAATGCTTTTCATGTTTTAAAAAAATTCAGTAAGAGGCAAGATTATGTACTCACTGTAGATTTACTTGGAAATGGGGAAATCATAAGTGAAGATCACTTGTGTCATATAGGGGTTATTAAGAACACTATTTGTACTAGTGTACTTGAATTCCAGCTTCACCACTACCTACCTAGCTAATCTTGAATAAATTACATTAACTATGCCTCAGTTTATTCATCTGTACAATTGAGAGTGTAATGTCAATAACTGGTTAGTTTAATAACGGGTTAGTTAATTAGTTTATTAAAAACTGCAATTTAAAAAAATCATAGAACAGCACTTGGCACATAGTTAATATACACACAGATAAAATGGATAGGATCAATAAAACACAAAATATTTATTTTACTTTTTTTTATCTTAATTGTTTTTATTTCAATGGAAGAGAGACAGAGGCAGACACAAAGATATCTTCCATCTTCTGGTTCACTTTTCAAAAGCCTGCAACAGATGGGTAGGACAGCCCAAAGTCAGGAACCCAGAACTCAATCAGAATCTCCCTTAGGGGTGGCAGGAACCCAAGTATTTGAGCCATCACCTGCAGTCTCCCAGGGTGTGCATTTGCAGGAAGCTGAGCTAGAAGTGGAGCTAGGACTCAGATTCAAGCACTGCTTTCTGGAATGCAGAAGTCAAATTGTCATCATTTCTTTTCTCTTTTTTTTCTTTTTTACAGGCAGAGTGGACAGTGAGAGAGAGAGAGAGAGAGAGAGAGAGAAAGGTCTTCCTTTTTTGTTGGTTCATCCCCTAATGGCTGCTGCGGCCAGCGCACCATGCTGATCCAAAGCCAGGAGCCAGGTGCTTCTCCTGGTCTCCCATGCTGGTGCAGGACCCAAGGACTTGGGCCATCCTCCACTGCACTCCCAGGCCACAGCAGAGAGCTGGCCTGGAAGAGGAGCAAACAGGACAGAATCTAGTGTCCTGACCGGGACTAGAACCTGGGGTGCTGACGCCGCAGGCAGAGGATTAGCCTACTGAGCCATGGCGCCGGTTGAATTGTCATCTTAAACACTGCTCATTGCCCACCCCAAAGTACCAGCTTTAAAGATGAAAACTGTATATATAGTCACATTTTTTTTAATTTGTAAAAAAATAGCTTTTTTTTTTTTTTTTTAGCATTTAGTCATATTGCTGTCTTCCTTTTCTGCTGTTACCATCAATTGACAGCACCAGACATCCTTTGTTCTAGGATAAATGAGGGTTGTCTATGCTTGTTCCAACAAAGAGATTCTGCCTGTCTGGGCCTTGAGCTTCCTGTATTCTGGAGCTCTGATCCTATGATAAACACCACTGTTTCAGCCAGTGCTGTGGTGAAGCAGGTTAACGCCCTGGCCTGAAGCACTGACATCCTATATGGGTGCCAGTTCCAGACCGGTCTGCTCCACTTCTGATCCAGCTCTCTGCAATGGCCTGGGGAAGCAGTAGAAAATGGCCCAAGTCCTTGGGCCCCTGCACCCACGTGGGAGACCTGGAAGAAGCTCCTGGCTCCTGACTTCAGATTGACGCAGCTCTGTCATTGCAGCCAGTTGGGGAGTGAATCGGTGGATGGAAGACCTCTCTCTCTCTGCCTCTCCTCTCTCTGTGTAACTCTGACTTTCAAAAATAAACAAATATTTAAAAAAATTGTTTCCTACTTCTTGAATCTTTGCCTTTGAATTTTAGTTCCCCTCAGTTAAAATAAACTATTGTTTCCTTCACATACAACTAATGCTCATCAATCACATGTGCAGAGCACATTAAACAAAAAGGAGTTGCAACAAGGAAGAAACATCTCTCTCTGTTGCTATCTGAGGTCTAATAGCAGTAAGAAAACATCTCTGATTTTATTACACGTAATTTTCTTTCTGAGATCCATTGATGTATAAATTATTTTCAGTATCAGTATTTCTGCTTTCCTTGTGCATTTTTTCCATGTTCCAAGAACCAGTCCATTTCTGAGATCAATATATATTAATTTCTTGAATTAATGATTCCTAATTATCTGAGTTATTTTAAATTAAATGATATCATGTCACTTGAGCTTTAGAATAACATGCTAAAACAATTGGTAAAATGTAAATCTAGAGGCTAGTGAGGTGGCATAGTGGTTGAAGCCTCTGCCTGTGATGCTGGCATCCATATGAGTTCTGATTTGAGTCTCAACTAATCCACTTCTGACCCAGCCCCCTACTAATGGACCTGTGAAAGCAGCAGAAGATGGCCCAAGTGCTTGGGCCCCTGCTACCCACACGTGGGGCTTGTGGAGTTCCATGATCCTGGCTTTGGCCCAGCCCAATCCCAGCTGTGTGGGCATTTGGAGAGTGAACCAGCGAATGGAAGATTCTTTCTCTATCTCTCCCTCACCCTCTGTAACTCTGCCTTTCAAGTAAGTAAAATAAGTAAAACTATTAAATAAAAATAACATTTAAAGAATAAAATACTGCCATTTTGTCTCCTTTTAATAAGTGCTCACCTATGTAAGCATATAACTATCTTCTAAATTGTGGTTATTTCTATTTTGTTCTATAACCTCAGGAGGTAAGAACTAATTAAGAATATACTTGAAGGACACAGGAATGTCTCTCGGTGTTTAAATAGGAGCTGAGAAGTCACAAGCAAATTGAACAAGAGGCCAACTGGGATATCAGGGATGTTTCTTTAGGAAAGTTTATGTCTGCTTTCCATTACTGCAACTAAAATACCCAAGAGGGACTCCTTGGGAAAGAGAAGAGCTATTGCAGCTCACAGCTTGAAGGTTACAGTGCAGGATCAGGCAGCACTATAGGCTAGCATCTGGTGGAAGCCTGCTATGGCAGGTGCAGAGGACAATTAAGTGGTCAGAAAACAGAAACAGGCGAGGCAGAACTTGAACTCAAATAATCAAACCTCTCCCAAAAGCCACCCATCCCCCAATGTCCTAAAGACCTCACTCCAGGTTCACCTCTCAGAGCCCATAATTACATCAAGTCTCCACCTTTAATCCACCAACTACTAGTGTTAAGACCTCTGAGTTTAAATGTCTGTGCCTTTTGTGAAGACAAGTCCCGTTGTACCTATAACAGATAGGTGCAGTGCTTTAACTGTGAAATCTTAGACTTGGTGTGTCCCGCTAATGTTTTACAAAGGAACGAAAATACTGATTTATTTTCCAGATGGAAAAATAAGGCAATTACCTTTCTTTTCTCCAGTGTGAAAAAAATTGTTTATGAATTTAGATGCAGACTTTCGTGAAAAAGCAGAAGAAAAATAATTTCTTCATGAACAATAGAAGATCCAAAAACTCATAGGCAGTTACATGCAGAGCTTGAAAAAGAGCTGCTATTTAATGGGCTAAAACACATGTGCCCCCAAAACACATCAGAGCATCATGGTTCCAATGACTTAAATCAAATTAAATAGAGTAAAAATTACAACCAAAGTTGTATTTTAA
Organism: Oryctolagus cuniculus; assembly: GCF_964237555.1. NCBI lineage: Eukaryota > Metazoa > Chordata > Mammalia > Lagomorpha > Leporidae > Oryctolagus > Oryctolagus cuniculus. Next base: position 103,588,202 of record NC_091434.1, read on the forward strand.
GGAACATTTTGTGTTCTTTTCAAATAAATGGATATTATGTACAAGTTACATCAAATACAGGAAGGTGTCATTTATACTTGCATATTTATCCTTAACTAACGTATTTACCCTTCTATTATTGGCACTCATTCTGCTAACCACTTTTATGACTCTGACCTTTTCAATATGCCAAAATTTAAAAATTCATTGTTTCCTTTTAAACCATTGATCTCAGGAGAATTCTAATTTTTTGGCCTGCAGCTGACTGGTGGACAGGCACTAGCTGAATTTTGCAGGTAGCCTATAAACTAAGTGACCATTTAAAACACTGGACTCTTTTGCTTCTGTTTGACTCCCCAGTTCTCAGACTTTTCTTTTTCCCTATGTCAGATGTCTAGATCTCCCTAGTCACTCAAAGTCTTGATCTTTTGGTTCCCAAATTACTAACTGAAACTTTGACTTTTTCCTCAGACCACACCTATCACAACTGATCGAATAGAGATCCTAAACTTTTCACATTAAGTTTTCTTCTGCCCTTCTTGTGCCTAGCTCCTCTGATTTCCGTCTGAATCTTTCAAAACAGAGCAAAGACACAGAGCCTATATCCATTCTAATTCTACAGCCTAAAAGCCACTGCCTGCAATACCAGCATCCCATATGGGAGCTGGTTTGAGTCCCAGCTGCTCCACTTCTGATCCAGCTCTCTGGTATGGCCTGGGAAAGCACTGGAAGTTAGCTCAAGTCCTTGGGCCCTGCACACTCCACTCGTGGGAGACCCAGAAGAAGCTCCTGGCTCCTGGCTTCAATTGGCACAGCTCCAACCGGTGCAGCCAACTGGGGAGTGAATCAGCAGATGGAAGACCTCTCTCTCTCTCAGCCTCTCCTTCTCTCTCTGTAACTCTGACTTTCAAATAAATAAATCTTAAAAAAAAAAAAAAGCGAAAGTAGATGAAGCATTCAGTCAAGATCTCTTGAGTCAAGCTTCTGAAAGTTTATTTCAACCTAAGCAATGTTGCTGATGTTAGAAAGTTGGCAATAAGTACTCAGTAGTACTTAAAGAATACCAGGACTCAATCAGTACTTTTCAAATCAACTTTGAGATGGAAGCAGCAACAGAGCATTGAAGGGCAGGCATTGTGACAAAGTGGGTTACACTGACAACTGCAGTGCTGGCATCCCATATGAACACTGGTTCCAGTCCCTACTGCTACACTTCTGATCCAGCTCCCTGCTAATGCACCTGTGAAAGCAGCAGAAAATGACCCAAGTGCGTAGACACCTGTCACCCATGTGGGAGATCCTGGGTGGGTTGCAGGCTTCAGGCTTCAGGCTTCAGCCTGGCCCAGCCCTGGATGTTGAAGCTATTTGGGGAGTGAACCAGTGAATGCAGGATCTCTTTCTCCCTTTCTCACTGTGACTCTGCCATTCAAACAAATAAATACATCTTTAAAAGAAATATTGCATTGAATCCTTCTTTGAATACTGAAAAGTACTTTCAGGAACATGTGACAAGTAGAATGGTGGCTCATAGACACATTTCAGGGCTGAATCCAGGACTCCTACGAGTGGCAGTTGGAGAAATTTGTTTATATGAACATCTCTTTTACACGATTAACCCCTTGATAATTTGAGCACAATTTTGGGTGGCTTCATGTATTTATTCACTTAATTACTTTTATTTCATTTTCATTTTGTTGCAATGTAATTTAAAATTATGCTTATTTAATTATAAGCAAGGAAAGTGACATAGCCCTAAATTATAAAAGTGCTTCCTTCTTCCTACACCCTGAGGTGTGTATTTATCTAAAACAATTGTGCTTTCTTCCATATATTCTAACAAGAATGACTTACTGTTTTATCTCAATAATTTCAAAACATGAGGAGTTTTTTTTCAGGAGTTAAGGTGTCAGTGTTCCTACCTGATACTTCAGGACAGCTCCTGAAGCTGGTGTTTTGGTTTCTCCTTCAGTGCATGGTTATATTCCAGGGCTGCCCTTTGCTGGATTCCTCTTTCCCACTCATTCCTGAGACATTATTTTGGCTTTTCTAGGCATTATTTCTTGGGCCAGACCTTTCTCTCCCAAAGTTTGCAATGCCTTTTGTAAGCATCACTTATTCAATTGAAATGTCAATTTAATTAGAGCTAAAGTAATAATGGCTTAAAAAAAAAAGTATTGATGTACCAGTTCTTGTTAGTAAAAATAATATTAATGTCCTAATAAATATAAGATTGATCCAGTCTTGAAAAATAAAAGCCATGTGTTAGGTGAGTTTATAAATCCTCCGTATGTTTCCAAGTACACCGGTTAAGGCCTTTATGAGAGCGTATGGAATCTAAGGCCACCACATACAGTTGTGTAGTTTGCTCACTTGAAAAGGATGTCAAATTGAGGGAGCAGTGGGAATTGAAATGAAGATTGCATTCTTCTTGCCAAGTACACTCTCCAGCATGAGGTCCCATAAATCTAGAGTACAAGGGACCATTTTTAATTAACACAAAAGATGTAGCTATTTGCCAAGCAGTGTATTGCTGGTTATAAGTCCACTTGGAGCAAACACTGATTTGTTTCAATTTTCATAATGGCTCTAGAGGTGGTCCTGTTAAGATGAGCTCTGCCTCCTCTGTATAATTAGCATTTCTTTTATTTGAGACTCTTAAAGATATCCATATTCTCAATTTTCCTAAAAAATGTATCTCTTGCTATACCCTGGATTTTATGTATTGCAATATCTAGTTCATAATTCTGAATATTTTAGATTTTTATCTCAAAAGCTTTTGATGTTTAACCTTGAGACATTACATTATATGTTTATTATATTAAGCATTTTAATTAGCATGCAACACATTTATCATGTCTTATGGGGCACAGTGCAATAGTTCAACACATAGGCACAATTTAGACCAATCAGATGAGGCAATTAGCCTTTCTGTTTCCTCTTTTCTCTGCGTTTGGAGTCTACCAGCTCCTCTTTTAGTTCTTCATTCAGCATATAGTGCAGTAATATGAGTTACCATGAGACAAGTGTACTATGAATACCAGAACTTCTTCCATTGCCATTATCCAACCTCCCGCTATCCCTTTCTCCACGCCCTTCCCAACCTCCAGTAATCACAATTCTAAGTTCAAATTTACTATGTTTTTCCACATATGAAAGAGAGCATATGACATTTGCTGCACCACAGCACTGGTCCCAGCGCTACTGGTTTTTGAATGTTGATTTTGTATCCTGTGATTTACTGAGTTTATCAATATTAGTAATCTCTTGGTGAATCATTTTAAATATTTTTGAAAAATTAGTTTTTAACAGATTCAATGTGATACGTAGATATAATTGTAAGGATACAATGATATTCCCTTCCTTCTTTCCCTCTCTCTCCCTCTCTCTTCTACTATCCTTTCTTCTTCATTTCTTTCTTTTACATATTTTAAATTTACATTATAGTAAAAAAGCTTAATACTTCAACAAATAAGAAGTAAAAAGCAAAAAGACCCAAATTCTGAACAGCTTTAAACCATAACTGAATGGAAAAGTGACCACTTCACACATATACAGTGAAGTTAAAGTAATCACACATCATTAAAGCTATAGCAATGAGATGCAGTGTTGGCATCTCATATGGGCGCTGGTTCATGTCCCAGCTGCTTCACTTCCGATCCAGCTCTCTGCTATGGCCTTGAAAGCAATAGAAGATGGTCCATGTCCTGGGCTCCTGCACCCACGTGGGAAACTCAGAAGAGGCTCCAGGCTCCCGGCTTTGGATCTTCCCAGCTCTGGTGATGTGGCCATTTGGGGAGTGAACCAGTGGATACAATACATCTCTCTCTCTCTCTTTCTTTCTCTCTCTCTCTCTCCTTTCTGTCTCTGCCTCTGCTACTCTATAACTCTTTCAAATAAATAAATATATCTTTAAAAATACTATAGTAGCATAACTTTCTTAACCAAAGTTTTACAAAACTGTATTTGTAGCAATACTGATATACACAAAGGCATTTTTTTAAATTTTAGCTCCAACATATAAGGAAGAACATGTGGTATTTGTTTTCCTGGGTCTAGCTTATTTCATTTAACATGATGTCCTCTAGTTGTGTCTATTTTTTTGCAAATGGTAAATTTCATTCTTTTTTATAGCTGAATAATATTATGTTGTGTGTATGTATATATACATATATGTATATATATATATACATACCATATATTCTTTGTCCACTCATATGATGCTGGACAACTTGATTGATTCCATATTTTGGCTATTGTGAACAGTGTGGTTGTATACACAATGACACAGGTAGCTCTTTGATACATTGTGTTCAAGATATTTTTTTTTTTTTTTGACAGGCAGAGTGGACAGTGAGAGAGAGAGAGAGAGAGAAAGGTCTTCCTTTGCCGTTGGTTCACCCTCCAATGGCCGCCGCGGCCGGCGCGGTGCGGCCGGCGCGCCGCGCTGATCCGATGGCAGGAGCCAGGAGCCAGGTGCTTTTCCTGGTCTCCCATGGGGTGCAGGGCCCAAGCACCTGGGCCATCCTCCACTGCACTCCCTGGCCACAGCAGAGGGCTGACCTGGAAGAGGGGCAACCGGGACAGAATCCGGCGCCCCGACCAGGACTAGAACCCGGTGTGCCGGCACCGCTAGGCGGAGGATTAGCCTAGTGAGCCCGCGGCGCCGGCCTTGTGTTCAAGATTTTTGAGTGTATACCTAGCAGTGGGATTGCTGGCAAGTCTATTTCTAGGTTTTTAAGAAATCTCCTCTCTGTTTTCCACAGTGGCTGCACTAATTTACACTCCCACCAACAGTGTATAAGTGTTTCCCCTTTGTCCAAATCCTCTGCAGCATTTGTGACCTCTGTGTTTTGGATTTTAGCCATTCTGATGGGGTGAAGTAGTGTCTCATTATGATTTTGAATTACATTTCCCTGATGGCTAGTGATGTTGAGCTTTTTTTCATATATCACTTGGCTGTTTGTATATCTTCTTTTGAAAACCATCTTTTGAAGTACTTTGCCCATTTCTCAGCAAGATTGTTTTTGGTTGTTGCTGTTGAGTTTTTAAGTGGCTGATACATTTGGGATATTAATCCTTTGTCAGATAGGTAGTTTGTGATATTTTTCCCATTCTGTTAGATGTCTCTTTACTCTATTGATCCTTTCCTTCGCTGTGCAAAGCATCTGAGTTTGAAACAGTTCCCTTTGTTTAGTTTGGCTTTTGTTGCCTGTGTTTTGGGGGTCATTCCCAAGAAGTCAACCATGTCTTGGAGTGTTTCTCCTATATTTTCTCCTAGCAGCTTCATAGTCTCAGGTCTTAACTTTAGGTCTTTGGCCCATCTTGAGTTGATTTTTATATATGATGAGAGGTATGGATCTAATTTCATTTCCTACATATATACATCCAGGTTTTTAAAGATTTATTTATCTGAAAGACAGAGTTTACAGAGAGAGGGAGAGAGAAAGACCCATACACACAGAGGTCTTCCCCTCTCCCCAGATGGCCACAACTCCCCAAATGGCCACAAAGGCCACAGTTGTGCCAGTCCAAATCCAGAAGCCAAGAGCATTATCTGGGTGTCCCATGAGGGTATAGAGGCCCAAGCTCTTGGACTATATTCCATTGCTTTCCAAGATGCATTAGCAGGGAGTTGGATTGGAAGTACAGCAGCCAGAAGTCAAACGGGCACCCATATTTGATGCCAGTATCACAGGCAGGCGGCAGCTTAACCAGCTGAGCCAAACTCTGTTCCTGTATCCAGTTTTTTTAAATATTTATTTATTTATTTATTTGAGAGAGAGAGTTACAGAAAGAGAGAGAGAGAAACAGGAAGAAAGGTCTTCCATCTTCTGGTTCACTCCCCAGATGGCCACAATGGCAGGAACTGGGCAAATCTGAGGCCAGGAGTCAGGATCTTCCAGGCTCTTCTTCCCACATGGGTACAGGCACCCAAGCACTTGGATTACCTTCTACTGATTTTCCTAGCCATAGCTGGATCAGAAGAGAAGCAGCTGGGACTTGAACTGGCACCCATATGGGAATGGCAGCACCGCAGGTGGCAGCTTTGCCCATGAAGGACACAACATTAGCCCTTCCATATCCAGTTTTTCAAACATCATTTGTTGCAAAGGTTATCATTACTCCACTTTTTAAATTTTACTTTTATTGCCTGTGCTTTGGGGGTCTTACCCAAGAAGTCATCCCCTACACCAATATCTTGGAGTTTTTCCCCTACATCTTCTTCCATGAACTTTGTAGTCTCAAGTCTTAAATATAAGTCTTTCATCCATTTTGAGTTGATTTTGTCTATAGTGACAGGTATGGATATAATTTCATTCTTCTGAGTATACAAATCCAGTTTTGTCAGCACCATTGGTTGAAGACACTATCTTTATTCCACTGAACGATCTGAGCATTTTTGTGAAAAATCAGTTGGCTGTATGTAGGTGGATTAATTCTGAGTTCTACATTTTGTTCCATTGATCCGTGTATTATTTTGTTAAAAAAGAATTTGTTTATTTATTTGAAAGTAAGAGTTACACAGAGAGAAAAGGAGAGGCAGAGAGAGAGAGAGAGAGAGAGAGAGAGAGGTCTTCCATCCACTGGCTCACTCCCCAGTTGGCCACAAGGGCCTGAGCTGAACCCATCCGAAGCCAGAAGCCAGGAGCTTCCTCCAGGTCTCCCACATGCGTGCAGGGGCCCAAGCTCCTGGGCCATCCTCTACTGTTTTCCCAGGCCACAGCAGAGTACTGGATCAGAAGTGGAGCAGCTGGGACCTGAACTGGTTCCCTTATGAGATACTGGCACTACAGGTGGTGGCCTCACCAGCCACGCCACAGTACCGATCCCTGTGTATTTGTTTTTATGCTAGTACCATGTGATTTTAATTACTATAGCTTTGTAGTGTGCTTTGAAATCAGGTATTATGATGCCTCCATCTTGATTTTTCTTGTTCAGGATCACTGTGGTTGTTTTGGGTCTTTTGTGATCCATCTAAATTGTAAGACTGCTTTTTCTAGGCTGTAAAGACTGGCATTGGTATTTTGAGGGGATTGTATTGAATTTATAAATTGCTCTTTGTGGTACAGACATTTTAATGATATTGATTTTTCCAATCCATGAGCAGGCAATTTCTTCCCTTTTTTTGTGTTCTTGATGGTTTCTTTCATCATCAGTATTTGATAATTTTCATTGTAGAGATCTTCCAATTCTTTGATTAATTTAGTACTGAATATTTCATTTTTTGTGGTTATTGTGAGTGAGACTTCTGTCTTGATTTCCTTTCTGTGAGTTTGTCATTAGTATACAAAGGACCTACTATTTTTTGAATGTTTATTTTCTAATGTGCAAGTTTACTGAACTGGTTTACAATTCTAACAGCTTTTTTTGTAGATTGGTTAGGTTTTTCGATGTACAGCATCATTTCAGTTGCAAACATGGATACTTTGACTTCTTCTTTTCCAATTTTGATGCCTTTTATTTGTTTCTCCTCCCTAATTGCTCTTGCTAAAATTCCCAGTACTTTATTTAACAAGAGTGGTGAAAGTGAACATCTTTGTCTTTTTTCCAGATCTGAGCAGAAATGCTGTCAGTTTTTCCCCATTCAGTGTGATTTTGGCTGTTGGTCTTGGTGTGTCTTTAGATTTCTTTCTGAATAGAATCATGGCATCTATGAAAGGGAGAATGACTTCTTCCTTTTGTATTTGTATTTCGTTCCCCAGTGGCTGAAATTTTTCTCCTTGCTGTATGTCGAAAGTTGGGGGAGTGGTAATGAAGGCAGGTTGTTGGCCATCTAGGCTGACAGTAAGCTGGGTTGAACCTGAGTCTTGCAGCTACAAGACTCCGTACTATCTGGCAGATGCACCCCAAGTCTAAGAGAGACTGGTGGTGATGCAGGCTGAGACCAGGGTGCAGGTTTCTGCATGATGCTGAGGCAGATCTAGAGGCTGTGTCTGTTTGCATAGGCCTGGGGATAGCCGCTTTGGGCTTTATCTGGTTGCTGGGTTTCAGCACACAGGCCTGGTTCTAAGCTTAAAGGCCATGCTCTAAGTGTATCTTCCCACCCTATACCCAGCAACCAGAGTAATGCTCTTGTACAGCTGAGGTCTGAGGAAGGTTAATGAAAGTTGGCCCTTGACCAAAGACTCCGTCTGCAAGTATTGGCCTGGGGACAGAGGCCATCAAACTCTGACTCTAGGTTTTGCCACAGCTGGTTACTAGGTCTCAAGTTTAGGTCTGTTCTTTAATTCCTCTCCCTCCCCTGAGTGAAAGACATCTGTCCACATGCTGTGTTACTTAGAATTGGGAGAGGGCTGATGTTACAGCTTTTTCCCTTTTCTTTTCTTCAATGTATCTTTCCTTATTATTTACCAAAAACGGGCACTGTGGTTTCTCACCTGATTTCCTTGATTATTTTACAAGTGACTTGATGTTTGAATTATTGCTCAAATTGGTGTGTAGATTACTATTGTTCAAATTGGTGTTTTTGTGGGGAGACAGTGGGAACTTTTTAGCTGCTATCTTATTCTGCCTGCTGGCTAATTGGTATTTTTTTTTTAAAGAGTTGTTTTATTTATTGGAGACAGAGTCACAGAGAGAGGCAGAGCCAGAGAGAGAGGTTGATCTTCCATTCTGCTATTTCATTCCCCAAATGACCACAATGGCAAGAGCTGAGCCAATCCAAAGCCAGGAGATTTTTCCAGGTCTCCCACGAGCACAAGGGCCCAAGGAGTAGGGCCTTCCTCACCGCCTTCCCAAGCCACAGCAGAGAGCTGAATCAGAAGAGGAGAACCTGGGACTCCAACCAACGCTCATATGGGATGCTGGCACTGCAGATTGGTACTTTAACCTGCTGCACCATAGCGCCAGCACCAGGCTAACTGCTTTTTGTGGAGACATTTAAAAATTGTACCTAGATTACATTGCATATTGTGAATACTGATTTTACTGTCTGTAAGAAAGGCTTTTTTTTATTTATTTAATGAGCATAAATTTCCAAAGTACAGCTTATGGACCACAATAGCCTCCTCCCCCTCCGTGTCTTCCCACCCATCCACAACGCTCCCCTCTCCCACTCCCTCTCCCCTTCCCCTTCACATCACAATTAATTTTCAATTATCTTTATATACAGAAGATCAATTTAGCATATGTTAAGTAAAGATTACCACATTTTGCTCCCACACAGAAACATAAAGTGTAAAATACTATTTGAGTACTAGTTATAGCATTGATTAAACACCTAAGAGTAATTGTGTATTAATTACAGAGCTCAACCAATAGTTTTAAGTAGAATATAAAATGCATCTTTTGTATTGTTGTGGCTTCCCCCCGACCTCCCTTCGTCCCGTGGCCCTCCCCTCACCCACTTCCTCTCCCATCCCCCCCCTTCATCACGTTTCATTTTCGGTTACCTTCATATACCGAAGATCAATTTAGTATATACTAAGCAGGGATTTCAACAGGTTGCACTCACACAACCGAACCAGGTATAGGGTATTGTTCGACAAGTAGTGTTGTTTTTGAGTTTCATAGATAAACATATTAAGGACAGAGATCCTCCGAGGGGAGCATGAACCCAGTGACTCCCGTTGTTGATTTAACAATTGGCACTCTTATTTATGACGTCAGCAATCACCCGAGACTCTTGCTATGAGCTGTCTAGGCTATGGAAGCCCCTTGAGTTCACCAACTCTGAATTTGTTTAGTCAAGGCCATATCACAGTGGAGGTTCCTTCCTCCCTTCAGAGAAAGGCGCCTCACTCCTTGATGGCCTGATCCTTCTGCTGGAGTGTTGTTCACCAGGATCCTTCATTTAGATTGTTTTTTGCCACCGTGTCATGGCTTTCCATGCCTGCGAGACTCTCATGGACCTTTTAGTCAGATCCGAATGTCCCAAGGGTTGATTCTGAGGCAGGAGTGCTGTTTTGGGCATTTGCCATTCTATGAGTCTGCTGTGTGACCTGCTTCCGCCGCAGGATCATTCTCAACCCTTTTGATTCTATCTTTCATTATTTGCTTACACTGGTTTATTTGTGTAATCTCTTCGACACTTACCCTATCTTTTGGGTCAGTTGTGTATTTATATTTGTCTCTTTACCAAGTGTGCTGGCATTGGCATCTGCCTCCTTGGTAAGATTGAGTTGAAATCCCCTGGCACATTTCCAGTTCCACCATTGGAGGTAGGTCTGAGTGAGTATGTGCCATCCTATATATCTCCTCCCTCTCTTATTCCCACTCCCATGTTCCACAGAGATCAATTTCCTATTAATTTTTAAACGCTTAAGAATGGTTGTGCATTGATTGCAGAGTTTAACCAGTGGTCTTGTGTAGAGCATACCGAGCAACAACCACACAACAAAAATACTAAAGGAACAAAATAGTAAGTTTTTCCTCAACAGTCTAGACAAGGGCTGCTCATGTCATTGTCTCTCATAGTGTCCATTTCACTTCAATGGGTATCATTTTAGGTACTCATTTAGTTGCCATCGATCAGGGAGAACATGTGATATTTATCCCTTTTGGACTGGCTTATTTCACTCAGCATGATGTTTTCCAGCTTCCTCCATTTCGTTGTGAATGCCCGGATTTCGTTGTTTTTTGCTGCTGTATAGTGTTCCATAGAGTACATATCCCATAGTTTCTTTATCCAGTCATCCGTTGATGGACATTTAGGTTGATTCCATGTCTTAGCTATTGTGAATTGAGCTGCAACAAATATTGAGGTGCAAATGGCTTTTTTCACCCCTTTAATTCCATTTGGGTATATTCCAAGGAGTGGGATGGCTGGGTCCTGTGGTAGTGCTATATTCAGGTTTCTGAGGACTCTCCAGACTGTCTTCCATAGTGGCTTTACCAGCTTGCATTCCCACCAACAGTGGATTAGTGTCCCCTTTTCTCCACATCCTCGCCAGCATCTGTTGTTGGTTGATTTCTGTATGTAAGCCAATCTAACTGGAGTGAAGTGGTATCTCATTGTGGTTTTGATCTGCATTTCCCTGATGGCTAGGGATCCTGAGCATTTTTTCATGTTTCTGTTGGCCATTTGGATTTCCTCTTTTGAAAAATGTCTGTTAAGGTCCTTGGCCCATTTTTTTATTGGGTTGTTTGTTTTGATTCTGTGGCGTTTTTTGATCATCATGTAGATTCTAGTTGTTAATCCTTTATCTGTTGTGTAGTTTGCGAATAACGTCTCCCATTCTGTTGGTTGCCTCTTCGCTTTCCTGACTGTTTCCTTTGCTGTTAAGAAACTCTTCAATTTTAGGTAATCCCATTTGTTTATTTTATCTTTGATTACCCGTGCCTGCGGGGTCTTCTCCAGGAATTCTTCGCCTATTCCGATATCTTGAAGGGTTTCCCCTATGCTCTCAATTAGTTTCATGGTGTCGTGGTGCATCTCTAGTTCTTTGATCCATGTTGAGTGGATTTTTGTATAAGGTGTAAGGTAGGGGTCTTGCTTCATACTGCGGCATGTGGACATCCAGTTTTCCCAGCACCATTTGTTGAAGAGGCTGTCCTTGTTCCAGGGGTTGGTTTTAGGTCCTTTGTCAAATATGAGTTTGTTATAGATGTTTGGATTGATCTCCGGTGTTTCTATTCTGTTCCATTGGTCTATCCATCTGTTTTTGTACCAGTACCAGGCTGTTTTGATTATAACTGCCCTGTAGTATGCTTTGAAGTCTGGAATTGTGATGCCTCCGGCCTTGTTTTTATTGTAAAGGATTGCTTTAGCTATTCTGGGTCTCCTGTTTCTCCATATGAATTTCAGCATCGTTTTTTCTAGGTCTTTGAAGAATGACTTTGGTATTTTGATTGGTATTGCATTGAACTTGTAAATTGCTTTTGGGAGAATGGACATTTTGATGATATTGATTCTTCCAATCCATGAGCAGGTTTTTCCACTTTTTTGTGTCGTCTTCTATTTCTTTCTTTAGTGTTTTGTAATTTTCATCATAGAGGTCTTTGACCTCCTTGGTTAAATTTATTCCAAGGTACTTTATTTTTTTTTGTGGCTATTGTGAATGGGATTGATCTTAGTAGTTCTTCCTCGGCCCTGGCATTGTCTGTGTATACAAAGGCTGTTGATTTCTGAGCATTGACTTTGTATCCTGCTACTTTACCAAACTCTTCTATGAGTTTCAGTAGCCTCTTATAGGAGTTTATTGGGTCCTCTATATATAGTATCATGTCATCTGCAAACAGGGATAGTTTGACTTCCTCGTTTCCCATTTGTATCCCTTTAATTTCTTTTTCTTGCCTGATGGCTCTGGCTAAGACTTCTAGGACTATATTGAATAGCAATGGTGAGAGTGGGCATCCCTGTCTGGTGCCAGTTCTCAATGGAAATGCCTCCAACTTTTCCCCATTCAATATGATGCTGGCCTTTGGTTTATCATAGATTGCCTTAATTGTGTTGAGGAATGTTCCTTCTAACCCCAATTTTCTTAGGGTTTTCATCATGAAGGGGTGTTGTATTTTGTCAAATGCTTTCTCTGCATCTATTGAGATAACCATATGATTTTTGTTTCTCAACTTGTTAATGTGCTGGATTACATTGATTGACTTTCGAATATTGAACCATCCCTGCATACCAGGGATAAATCCCACTTGGTCCGGGTGAATGATCTTTCTGATGTGTAGTTGGATTCGGTTTGCCAGAATTTTATTGAGTATTTTTGCATCTATGTTCATCAGGGAGATAGGTCTGTAGTTTTCTTTCTCTGCTGTGTCTTTTCCGGGCTTAGGAATTAAGGTGATATTGGCTTCGTAGAAGGAATTTGGGAGGATTCCCTCTCTTTCAATCGTTTGGAATAATTTGAGAAGAACTGGGGTTAGTTGTTCTCTATATGCCTGGTAAAATTCGGCAGTGAAGCCATCCGGTCCTGGGCTCTTCTTTTTCGGTAGTGAGTTTATTACTGATTCAATTTCTTCCATGGTTATGGGTCTGTTTAGATTTTCTATATCTTCACAGCTCAGTTTAGGAAGGTTGTATTTGTCCAGGAATCTATCCATTTCTTCCAGGTTCCCCAATTTGTTAGCATACATCTCTTTGTAGTAGTTTCTGATGATTCTTTTTATTTCTATTGTGTCAGTTGTTACATTTCCATTACTATCTTTGATTTTACAGATTTGGGTCTTCCCTCTCCTTTTTTTGGTTAGTTGGGCCAATGGTGTGTTGATTTTGTTTATTTTTTCAAAGAACCAGCTCCTGGTTTTGTTGATCTTTTGTATTGTTTTTTTTTGGGTTCAATTCTGTTTATTTCTTCTCTGATCTTTAGTATTTCTTTCCGCCTTTTGGATTTGGGCTTGATTTGCTGCTGTTTTTCTAGTTCCTTGAGGTGCATGGAGAGTTCATTTGTTTAGTTCCTTTCCAGCTTCTTGATGTAGGCACTAATTGCTATAAACTTTCCTCTTAGCACTGCTTTTGCTATGTCCCACAGGTTTTGATAGGTTGTTTTATCATTTTCATTTGTTTCTAGAAATCTTTTGATTTCTCTTTTAATTTCTTCGATGACCCACTGTTCATTTAGGATCATGTTGTCCATTCTCCATATATTTGCATATGGTGTAGAGATTCTTGGGTTGTTGATTTCAAGTTTCACTGCAATATGGTCTGAGAAGCTGCATGGTATAGTTTCAATTTTTTTGAACTTGTTGAGGCTCCCTTTATGGCCTAGTATATGGTCAATCCTAGAGAATGTTCCATGTACTGGGGAGAAATACGTGAACTCTGTGTCTGTGGGGTGGAGGGTTCTGAAGATATCTATTAGGTCTATTTGGTCTATGGCGTCAATTAGCTCAGCTGTTTCCTTGTTGAATTTCTGTCTGGTTGATCTGTCCATTGGTGAGAGTGGGGTGTTGAAGTTCCCTGTTACTATTGTATTTGAGTCTATATCTCCCTTTAAATCCTTTAGTAATTCTTTCAGGTAGCCAGGCGCCCTGTAATTAGGTGCATATACATTTATAATAGTAATGTCTTCCTGTTGGATAGATCCTTTAATCATTATATAGTGCCCTTCTCTGTCTCTTTTAATAGTTTTTATGTTAAAGTCTATTTTGTCTGATATTAGGATGGCCACACCAGCTCTTTTTTGATCTCTGTTAGCTTGGAGTATCTTTTTTCCATCCTTTAACTTTTAGTCTGAGTGCATCTTTGCTGATAAGGTGTGTCTCCTGAAGGCAGCATATAGATGGATTCTCTTTCTTGATCCAATCATCTAGTCTGTGTCTCTTGGTAGTAGAATTAAGACCATTCACATTCAGTGTGATTACTGTTAAGTACTGTCTTTTCCTAGTCATGTTTCCTGAAATGAGCTGTTTTTGTATTTTGAACTTTGTTTGTGGGTTACTCTACATTCGCTTTTTTTTGCAGTGAAGGTCTTGTTTTTGTATTTCTGTGTGCAGCACGTCTTTGAGCAAGTGTTGTAGGGTTGGACGCGTGGATACAAATTCTTTCAGTTTCTGTTTGTCGTGGAAGATCTTTATTTCCCCTTCATTCATAAATGATAGCTTTGCAGGATATAGTATTCTAGGTTGGCATTGTTTGTCTTTTAAAACTTGAAATATATCATGCCATTGTCTCCTTGCCTGTAGTGTTTGTGATGAGAAGTCTGGGGTGAGTCTGATTGACTTACCCCTGAATGTGATTTGTTGTTTCTCTCTGGCACATTTTAGGATTTGTTCTTTGTGTGTCACTGAGCTGAGTGTTGCCACAATGTGTCGTGGTGAATTTCTCTTCTGGTCTACTCTGTTCGGAGTCCTGGCTATCTGTTGTATTTGTGTGTTGTTATCCAGCTGCCTTTGTTTAAAGTTTTCTGATATTATTTTGTTGAAGACACCTTGTAATCCATTCTCTCTTTCCACCCCCTCAGGGACTCCTATTATCCGAACATTATACCGTTTGATTGAATCTTGTAGGTCTCCGACCGTGTTTTTTAATTTTTTAATTTCTTCTTCCTGCGATTGAACTGACTGTATTATTTCTGGAAGTTTGTCTTCGAATTCTGATATTCGGTCTTCTATTTCATCTGTTCGATTTCCGAGGGATTCCACGGTGTTTTTTATATGGTCAATTGAGTTTTTCAGTTCTAGTATCTCATTCTGGCTTCTCTTTAAGATCTCTAATCCTTGGGCTTGTTTTTCATTCAGCTCTTGACACTGTTTCTCATTATTTCTAAGTATTCTGATTATTAATTTTCTGAATTCTTTTTCTGGCATGTTTTCAACTTCTTCTTCTTCTGCCTCTGTTATGGTTGGTTTAGCCTGCTCCATTGGCAAATTTATATTATCTTCTATATTTTTTTGGTTTTTGGTTTTGTTTTTTGGCATTCCGTCTGGGTGATTTTTTGGGTTGATTTCCCTCTACTATAGGCTGCTGTGAGTCTCTACCAATATCCAGTGTAACCAGGCTGCTCTACACAGCCCGCAGGTAAACAGACAGGATGGCTGCTCTCTGCCCACTGCAGCTCTGGATCATGTGCTTTTTCCCCACCAGGAGGCGCTATTCAGTAACTTGAGTAGTCGGGTCTCAGGGCTTTGGGCTGCCCTCCCTTGAGCACCCTCAGCTCCACCTTTGGGCTCCGCCTCCGAAGGTTAGTGTGGAGGCAAAGATAGTTCTCCTTTAAGCCCGAATGTAAACAAACAAAATGGCTGCTTCCCGCCCGCTGGAGCTCCGGGGAGGCACCAAGAGATACTGGCTTACTCAGTCTCTCAATTAGTGTCCCCGAATCGTGCACTCTCTCCGCCGGCGCCACTCACTCTGTTCCGTTTTCTATTTCCTCCCCCACTCAGTCGTGCTTTTCTCAGTGTCCGTCCCAGGGTGTGTTGGGGGAGGGGCGGCGGCAGCTGTGCTGTGGTGCTGTAAGAAAGGCTTATTTAAAAAAAAAGTCATTGCCAATTGAGTAAATTATAACATCTGAGATATGAAAATTCTTGGATTAACCAAAGAAGTTTGAACTATAGATTCCTATAATGATGTAAATGTTAGACAGAAAATGCCATGAAAGTTCTAGTTTTTAAAAATCTTTAATTGATCTTACCTATTATACCACTAGTATAGATCTGTAAATACGTATGACTATAGGGCCATAAATTATTCAATCATCTAATTTTTGTCTGAAGTTATGGGAAATCAGGCACAATAACATATTTGAAATCATTAGTCTTTCCTCATCCATGTAAGAAATAACTGTAGTGGGAGCTGGGTCTCAGCAGAGTCCTCTAGTTACCAGGATGGTTGGTTGCTGGTGAGGAAGAATGAGCCCTGCCGCCCCCTCACCCCACCCCCCAGGAATTGATTTCTGTCACAGGAAATTTGCTTCCTCCCAGAGAGAAGCCCACACCCAGTGACTGATTGGTGAGGGGAGTACAAAGGTGGCAATTCAGGACAACTCTGAAAAACCAGTCTGATTCCAAATGTTCCCTGTGGATCAGCTAAGGGCTCTGTTGAGCTGCATTATTACCAACTTCTCCCTTCTCAATTCAGTCCTGCTTTCCTTAACCTTCATAAGTCCTATTTCTGGAGGTTTTTCTTTTCTTTGTTTTTTTCTTAAAATTTTATAATAAATTCATTTTTTCATAGTTACACTTTTCAGAATATAGTGGTTGTTTCCCCCATACCTACCCTCCTCCACAATTCCCAACTCACTTCCCTCTCCCTCTCCCATCTCCTTCTTCATTATGATTCATTTTTAGTTTGATTTTATATACAAAGGACCAACTCCATGTTAAGCACAGATTTCAACAGTTTGCACCCATGAACACACACACAACATATAGAATACAGTTTGGGAACAAAATTTGCAGTTGATTCTCATAGTGTAACTCATTAGGGATAGAAGTCCTACATGGGGAGTAAGTTCACAGGGACTTCTTTGTTCCTTTAACAATTAATACACATTTATGGCTGGCGGCACGTCTCACTAGGCTAATCCTCTGCCTTGCGGTGCTGGCACACCAGGTTCTAGTCCCGGTCGGGGTGCCGGATTCTGTCCCGGTTGCCCCTCTTCCAGGCCAGCTCTCTGCTGTGGCCAGGGAGTGCGGTGGAGGATGGCCCAAGTCCTTGGGCCCTGCACCCCATGGGAGACCAGGATAAGTACCTGGCTCCTGCCATCGGATCAGCGCGGTGCGCCGGCCGCAGCGCTCTGGCCGTGGCGGCCATTGGAGGGTGAACCAATGGCAGAGGAAGACCTTTCTCTCTGTCTCTCTCTCTCACTTTCTACTCTGCCTGTCAAAAAAAAAAAAAAAAAAAAAGTACTCATTTATAATGTCAGTGATCACCCGAGGCTCTTACAGACTCCATCAGTATTTGCACATGGCCACAAGCAAAGTGGATGTTTTCTCCTTCCTTCAGAGAAAGTACATTCTTCTTTGATGACCCTTTCTTTCCATTGAGGTCTCACAGAGATCCTCCATTTAGGATATATTTTTGCCACAGAGTCTTGGCTTTCCATGCCTGAAATGCTCTCACAGGCCTTTCAGCCAGACCAGGAAGCCCTAAAGGTTGATTCTGAGGTCAGAGTGTTATTTAAAGCGAATGTCATTCTAGGAGTCTTCTGTGTGGACTGCTTCCCATATTGGAATTTCCTTCCTTTTTAATTCTATTGCTATTACCAGGCACTTCATATTATTTATATGATCACTTTTATTTTCTTATTTTAATTTTTTGACAGGCCGAGTGGACAGTGAGAGAGAGAGAGACAGAGAGAAAGGTCTTCCTTTGCCGTTGGTTCACCCTCCAATGGCCGTCGCAGCCGGCGCGCTGCAGCCAGCACGCCGCGCTGATCCGAAGGCAGGAGCCAGGTGCTTCTCCTGGTCTCCCATGGGGTGCAGGGCCTAAGCACTTGGGCCATCCTCCACTGCACTCCCTGGCCACAGCAGAGAGCTAGCCTGGAAGAGGGGCAACCGGGACAGAATTCGGCGCCCCGACTGAGACTAGAACCCGGTGTGCCAGTGCCGCTAGACAGAGGATTAGCCTATTGAGCCGCGGTGCCGGCCTATATGATAACTTTTATACTTAAACCTATCTATGGATCTCTAGCACATATATTCCGTAACTTTTGAAGAAATCAGCCTATAGCAGAATGGCCCACTGACTGCTTGGCAACGAAAACAGATAGGTGTGGGGGTTTCATGGTAAGTAAACGAATAGTAGCTCTTGTCATAGTCTCAGGGAAATTGATAAAGCTTTCACCAGTGTTGAGACTAGTAGGAATCCAGCAGAAGTTGTCCTAGGAGGTGCAATATTGTAGGCATTTAAAAGGTCCAAGGGAAATCATGTAGATAAGGCTTATGAAAGCATAAGGAAATCACAAACACACTGGTTAGTCATCAGTATAAGGTGAATTTTCCAATCCAGAGTCTCCTTCACAGCATGCAAAGAGATTCTTGATCTTTTATGGCCAGAGAATAAAAACCCCGATGTGTTAGTTTCAAACATAGTATTAGAAAATTCCAGTGCTAAGTGAATTATCAACCATAGAAGACTTGCTATGGTGGATCAGGGCCCTGGTTCTGCAGTACGAAAACCCAGAGACCTGAAAGGGTTATCTCTGGCTCAGGCCTGCACTGACCTATTTCTCTCTGATGAAAGCTGTAGCCTTCTTCCCTTGCTTATATACAATACAAGAAGTCTTCTTTGTTAGATAATATGTGCTTTTCTCATGATAAACTCCCAGCTATCTTCTAATCTATCAAACCAATAAACATATCAGTTCACAACACAGCCCTGCTTTGCCAAGAATGCTGAGCTGACTAAGGAAGAAAACGAAACATTTCACAGAAGGAGCTGCAAAACCTAACCCACAGGTTGGGGCAGGAACATGGAGAGTATGTATGGGGCTAGATGCTGAGAATTCTTGATCAAGGAGGGAGGGTATCAGGATGTAAAATGAAGGAGAAGATAAGTATAGGGTCAAACATATATAATTTAAAAGTCCAGGAACTATAACCTATTTTGAAAAAGTCCCAGGGAGATGGTGATCCTGCACACTAGTTGGTTCTTAGAATCTTGATTCATTCTGAGAGAGGCAGAGATACATGATACTCCATGGAAAAGACTGGAGGAAAGGATCAATACCTTTCAGATGAATGAGCATTCTAGTGTGGTTATACTATCCAAAGCTAGGAAGCTAACTAGCTAAATACTGTCACAACACCTAGGGGACACATTGTTTACCAAAGTTCAAGGGATATGTTGCTAAGTTGGGCTTTCACACTGTTTGTAACCTTAGTGGGGCTGACATCTAAAAGTCAGTGTTACCATCAGTAGACCAGAGAAGCTGCTGAAGGACCAAGCACTCTAAGAGAAACATAGTGCTAAGCTCCCAAAATCAGAGGCACCACCTAGTTGCACTTGACCACCAGAAAGAAGTAGGAAAAAATTATCATCCTGAGTGTCATGGTCAGGATTCAAAAGCAATCCTGCCTTCCCTGTATTTAAAAACAGAAACTATGGGTGGGGGTAGTTGTGGCATAGTGGCTAGGGCTGCCTCATCAGAAGCCTGCTCTCCATATCAGATTTAAGTTCCTGCAGTTCCATTTCCAATCCAGCTTCCTGCTAATGCACATCCTGGGAGGCAGCAAAGGATGAACTCGAGTCCCTGACATCCATGTGGATGACCAGAGTGGAGGTTACAGGTTCTTGGCATCATATTGGCCCAGCTCTGGCTGTTGTGGACATTTGGGGAATGAACCAGTGGATGAAAGATGTCTATCTCTCCAATAAATTAAAATAAATGAGTAAACATTTAAAAACATATATAAGCTTTAAAATTTGATTTTTCTTCATCTCAGTCAACAGTTATAAATATGCACAACTGTGCTATATACTGCATAGAGATCACATTTTTACTAAGTCTTCTTGAGAAAGCAAAAAAGTGAGTTCAGAGTGGCTAGGTACTAGGTCTGTAAAACTTTCTTTCATCTTAAAAATGTAATTCAACAAAATCAGCATGTAGAGGGTAGTAGTCTAGTAAAGTTTGTGAAAAGCAAAAATAAACTCTCTATTTACAAGAGAACAGGAAGATTCTTTTAATATATGCCATTTTTTAAAAATATTGCCACATACCTACTACTTCAGAATCATATGGAAGTTTTCGAAATCAGAAATAGAATAGCTACAATCAATATAGGAGGTAAATTTGGAAAGATTTATACTACGACATTAACAATTAGTATTTCTAAATGTTAGAATTACATCTCTAGATGTGCAGTTATCTGTTCCTGCTGATTTTTCTCCATACTTTTCTGCCTTAACTGGTCCACAGGAAGTTACTACTGTAGACTCCATTCTCAGGTTCCCTTGCCCTCTGTTGCCTTTTAGGATTAACTGGTAGATAATGTGGTAATCTCAGAGATAAGCAGTGGAGAGAAAAAATCTAAGTCTTTTCTTCTTTTGTCTTCTTCCATCTTGCTTGTAGTATTTGATTACACATAAATCTATGTCCTGTTGGTGTCAACTCTTCTGGGGTTAAATTCTAGTTAAGTTTCAGTAACAGTCCTTCCTCCATGTGTGCTTATAAGAAGAAGAATGGAAAACTTTCTTGTCACTGATACTCAGCTCTGAGTTCTTTGTATTCTACTCCAGTTACTCCTATTGCTATATTCTAATTCACTGAATAAACACTTTGAATGCGCCCTATGTTTCTCACTGGGGCACTGACAAATAAAATTGGTGAGTTTCATTTTGTGTTATTTATTTGCACTATGTTTTATAATCAAAATGTGTAACTATAATGAAAGAGCAATGGTATTTCAAGTTTTATTTACAATTACATTATTTTTTATTTCTCAAGTTGGGAAAATGGGAATTTTAACTACATATAATTTTTCCTAAAATACTGATAAAATTACACAAGCTGACTCAATAGATTTTTTTTGGTGTGACTTTGATGGTTTATTCTAAGTGAAAAGATTTTGAAAGAGGTAGTTCAGGCAGAGATTGGAGTATTTAGGTTACAAGTTTTGGGCCTTGCTTTGTTGGCCCATTGATTACACAAACTTCTAACTTCTTCTTTTCTTTCCTGTGTTTGTATTCAGTATTTAAGCCTATACTGCTGAGTTAAGAACCTATATCATTGAAAGTCACAGTTATAGGCAAACTAAGATTAATAGGGCAGATATCCAGGATTGAACCCATTAAGTTGTTTAATCCTAGCATAAAATAAAATAAAATAACACCTGTAGGATATTCTCATATTATCTCTTCTACTTCATGTTGCTCATTTGAGGTAGTGCCTAAAAATACCTTGTTGTCACATAATAATATACGCAAAGTTTCTTCATTTTGATTTCAAGCATTTTATTGGAAAAAAATAAATTGTGGTTATAATTAAAGGTAGCTAAATTAGGAAATATTTTCCTAATTTAAAATCCTGGCTTGGATTTCAATACTTAAAAATACTCTTCCTCCAGCATGTATTATGAAAAGAAAAATCTTCACATTCCTATATATAGAAGGAATTGGTTTGCTATTTAGATACATCATTTACTTTTTATTCAACTATTCTATGGAAAGAAAAACAGATATATCTTCCTTTGTGGGCCTCTGCATCTGTGCAGTGTGTGAAGAAAACACCGAAACTGTTTTGGGACCACTCAGTTAAACAGTGCAATAATGAAAACATTTTATCAAGACGGAACTATCAGCTTCTGACAAGCTCATCTCAGTGGTGTCCTTTCAATTGAGGCATTATGGAAGAGAATATTTGGGCATATATGTTATACAGGATTCTTTGTTCCACACAGCTTCCATCTCAAGGATATTCTGAAAGGAGACCCATTCACCATGTTAGAAGAAACAGCAGGGGTCACGCTATCTACCTCCACCATATTGTATATGAAGAAAATGAGACTTTAATGAAGAGCCATTTTGAAGGTTACGTAACTACTTAGTACCAGCTCTCCTGTATCTGACAGTTCACCCTTTAGGGTAGTTTAGCATCTTCTATATCCTATTGCATATATTTTAGTTTCATTCAGCACTCATGTTTTAGAAACATACTTTGCAAACAGTCACCTTATCTCTTCTGATGAGGAGCAGTGCTTTCTTGTTGTTGTTGTTGTTTTTCTTTTTTTCATACTATTTCATACTATCTGTAGAAAACTTTTACTTTGGGTTAACTATATGGTCATTAAGCAAACTGTATATAGATCTTTGCAAAAATTAAGAGTGGGAATGTGAGAGGGAGGAAGAAGTATTGGAGCATGAGTGGGAGGGAGGGTGGAGAGCAGAATATCATGTTCCTAAATCTGTATATATGGAATACATGAAATTTTTGTAACAAATATTTTTTTAAAAAATTTTGAAAAATAAGCTTTGTACCTAGGTCTGTGTTTGGTGCCGGAGACTTTATGCCTTTATTGGAAAACTTGGGCTTAATGTCAGGAAGGATTATTGGGAAAGAAAATGTCAAAAAGGAGTCAACTCCACTTAAATCAAGTTAATAAGAAGGGGCACCAAGGACTGGGAGGCAGAATCAGAACTTTGGAATGAAGGGATTATATGCTAAGTATCACTCATTAATCAGTAACCCTCTGAAACATCTACATGTTATAAATAAGAAATGAAATATTTTAAGCAAACATCGGTGGATTGGCAAAAAATTCACATCTGTGGAACTTGAAGCCATATAATTCATAAATTAACCAAGTAGTTTA
The DNA here is from genome assembly GCF_964237555.1 of Oryctolagus cuniculus. NCBI lineage: Eukaryota > Metazoa > Chordata > Mammalia > Lagomorpha > Leporidae > Oryctolagus > Oryctolagus cuniculus. Next base: position 103,610,816 of record NC_091434.1, read on the forward strand.
TAGATGAGAAAAGGAAAGGAAAAAACATGGAACCCCAGGGAACATCCATATTTAAGATACTTAATACCACAAAAAAGAGCCTCAAATAAGAGAAAGAAACTATTACCAGCAGAAGATAGTTAGACAGTAGAATTTTACATCCAAAGCCAAGAATTGTGTTTGTTTTAAAACAGAGTGAACAGTATTGAACATAATTCAAGACCAAATGATTAAGGGACTGACTAGTGTCTACTAGATTCAGAATGTAAAAAGACCTTGTTTATGATTGAAAAGAATAAGTTCAATGAAGTTGTACAGATTGAAGTTAAATCACAGTAGGATCCAGTGTTCAGAAGAGGTGAGAAATTGGTGGCAGGAATTAGCTTTATGATTCAAGAAATAAAGCAGAAACAAGTAGAAAGAGAAAAATGTGAATGAGGAAAGGTATCATCTGTGATAAGAAGCATGAGCACTGGTCCTGGATGTACAAGTAAACATATATTCCTTTTCTTACCCCTTCCCTCCACGAAACATCCTAGTAATATATTTACTAAGGAAATACAAATTTTTCCTGAATAAGATACAGACAAATGGGTGCATGAGTGAGCGTAGAACAGAGGGGAAGGGAAGAGTAGTTTTTAAGTTAATTGGTCATGCCAGAGTATCATAAGTAAGTGATGCATTCTGTGAGTCAATTGAACTTTTATATTCCAGATACTGCAGATGTATTACCAAATCTAACTGTGGTGATTAGCCCTGAAAACTCAGTGCTGACAGATTTACTCAGATGCACTTGTGCAAAAGAATTCAGAGTTGAAGAGATTTATCAACAGAGAACTGCCCAAACTACACTGAATGATTGAGAACAACAAAAAAGCTAGTTCATTTACCTCAGTCACTTTTTATGATTAATTTCCGCCAAATTAAATGATCATGCTGAACTGCTTTAAGACAATATGTAAGTGTGACAGTTTCCTTCAGCCATTCAAAAATATACTTGTTCCAGGAAGAAAGTCAGCATTTCCATAAAAAAATGTGCTAGATACGTTCAAGTTCCAAGCAGAGGGTAATTAAATAACAATCATTTCTTTTTTTATCAAAATTAGTTGATTACTTGGGAATAGTAAATTTTCCAGTGAATAGTCAAAATATTCTCAGCATAGACACATTCCATGCAAAAGCAGATTCCTAGACTGCTTAAAATTAACTCTCATTATGATTCAATGATGTGTCAAATGAAATGAACAAAAATAGATGGTGCTGCTACCTGGTCACTGGTATGCAGCATTCACCATAATAAAATCAGATGGTAATGTTAAAATAGCAGCAACCTGATATTCCCAATGTTCAACCACATTCACAACATATTATAATTTGAAATGAATTAGGGTGCTTCCAAAAGTTCATGGAAAATGGAAATGATTATATGATGTCAGAGTTAATGTAGCATCTCTTGAGATTGGAGACACAACTTACTACATTCTATGTTTCCCTTCCAAGTGCCATCAGCATTCATAAACCTTCAAAAATAAGAAAATAAAAAAGTTTCTACTGACATCTTGAATGTCTGACTTCTAATCCAGTTTCAGAGAAGAGGAAATTTATTCCAGAATTTCCTTGTTTCCTGTTTTCCAGGAAGGGTGATTTAATCAATATTTCCTAAGAAAAGAAGACAAGAGTAAGTTAGGTCTCTCTCTTTTTTTGCCTCTTACAATCCCAGAAACTCTTCAATTTTCTCATCACCCTAGTCCTAGTATAAACCACCATCAGAAGGATGACATAGGCTGAAAGGGCCACAGACTGAGGTTGTCTCCAGGTTGCACTCTGGTGGCACATGAAACCACTCTTATTATGAGAGTCAGACCTACCCGGTGAAGAGATAGAAACTCAGGAATGTAAGATAGTTGTTCAACCTGCAGGCTTACCTTGTACTTGGCTTTTACACAGCCTGATCTCTAGTTGAATTCTAGCAAAAAGAGCTGGGCAGTTCCATAGCTTGTCAAGATCAGAACAAGTCCCAGGTTTAGCAAACAATAAAGTTAATTTAGGAGTAAGGAGAAGATATGTGTGGTTCTTTATTACTTACTGAAAATGTGACTCTGGGCTAATGATAGGACTGCAGGAGACACTTGAGTACTCTGTTCTGGTCTACTGTACCAGTCATATACCCAGCCCCTATCTGCTAAGAGAATGGGTTACCAAGAGTGAACTACCCTTCCCTTGCTCCTTGAGCAGCGAATGACTGATCAATCTTGGATACAAGATGCCAGCCATCTTACCTCAGGTTGTGGCCAACTGTGTGCTACTTTTTATGCTCTAGAGCTTCCCATGGAAGTAAACGGATGCTAATCATCAACAGAGAACATGCTTTGTTTTTTGTTTTTGTTTTTGTTTTTGTCATTATCCCAACCTTCATTCTTCATCAATGTTCTTCTGGAAGCACTCTCTTTAAGTCCATATCTCACCAACTCCTGCTTCAGACTCTCCAGCCCAAAACTCCAACCTAAGACAAGTACCTACTCCACGGCATTAGTTGGAAATAAATAAAAAGTCTATGTAAATCACAAAATATAGACAAATGTTATGTGCTAAGAATAATAATAGGAAGAAAGGAAACAAAGGAACTAATGTCAACATTTTTACAATGTTGGTGATTCTATGCAATCATTTAATGTCAGGCAAATACCAGGAAATAAACTTGAATTTGAGCACAGATATACTATGAGTGATTCCTACATCCCCAACTAGAGCATGAATTGCATAAATTTCACAGAGCTAGATGATTCTTGAAATATGGTGAATTGCATTACATGCTACTAGCTAATAAGTTAAACTAACCTAAGCCAATGATGACACAACACAAACAGTAGTCAAGTTGTCACCAGTACATCCTCAATCATGCCTATGGATGAACGTGAAGTTAGAGTCAACCCTGAAGAACAGTCTCTGATGCTGATACTTTCCTTGACACTGATCACAAAAGCCAGATTCAATGTCAATATTTTCATAATAATTTTATTAGAAAAAAATGACAATTTCTTACACAGAAATTTAGAATAGAAAATTGTCTTAATATTTAAATTTATGGATAACAACTGGGACCCCTATAGAGGAAAATCATCCCAAATAACATGATTACCTTTAACAAGTTATTTACAATATATTCTAGTCTTCTTTTTCTGGTACCATGGAGCAAAAAAATTAAAAAAAAATCATTATAAATGGAATAACTAGTAGCTTTGTAAACACTGTAGGTGTGCCAGTTAATATATGTACAAAGATGTCTCACATAGAGGTTGATGAAGATGGAGGTTTCTGGAAGTTGATAAAGATGAATATGTGTAGCACCATTTGATGAGTAAATTTTCAAGAAGATACTCCCGAGATTCCAAGTATGTGCTTCAAAATTCTAGCTAGGGGAAGAGGGTGTATAAGGGGAGGGCAGTGCTGCAGCCCAGTGAGTTAAGCCAATGCTTGAAACATAGGCATCCCATATCGGAGTGCCTGTTCCAGTCCCAGCTGCCGTACTTCCAATCCAGCTCCCTTCTAATGCACCTGGAAGAGCAGTGGAAGCTGGGCCCTTGCTACCCATGTGGAAGTAAGTCAGTAGGTGGACTATCTCTCTTCCTCTTTGTTACTCTGCCTTAAAAATAAGTAAGTAAGTAAGTAAATAAATAATCTTAAAAAAATACTGCTTGGGCTGATCATCTAGAGTGGAGAGCTGGAGTATAATAGAAACTCATATATGGCTGGTGGAAACTCAGCTAGTAGCTGAATTACAGGTTTACTAGCTAAGTGAGAGATTAGGGATGTGATTTGCTTTGCCAGGATAAACCACTAGAGGGCGGTCCCAGAGGTATGGTAAGAGGGTCAAATTATTTTAGAGGTCCTCTTTACAAATAAGCAGAGCAATATTTTTTTATCCACAGAATTTATTACAATTCAAGGTTTTTTTAAATGAATGAAAATGTCAGTGTTCATCAAAAAGTTTGCAGCCAATAGGATGCTTGAGAAAAATGACTGTGAGGAATAAAAATGAACTGAAACTAAGGGGATCTGCAGTGAGGTCATGAACATGAGAAGGCCTCACCTTCCATCTGTTTGTGATGACACTTCAGCAGGACTCCCAAACATATCCAAGAAGAAATCTGAAAATTTCTCTACGTGTCATCAGCCCCTCTACACAGAAAATTGATTTCAGCTATTTACCTGCATTTAGAGATCACAGGACCGAAGCTAGCAATAAGTCAGGAAAAATGAAAATATGTTGCTAAGTAGAGCCCCTAAATCAGGTGGTGAACGTGAAGTCTCAGAATGAGATGAACACAGAAAGTAATCAGGAAGCGCCAAAACAAATTAACCTTTTGGGGCTCTTGTTACTAATGGAAAGTTGAAGCCTACAGCACTGTGTACACTTGTCAGGTCGGACAGGTGCCCTTTCATAAGTCATAATCAACAACAGCCTGGGAGGAATTCTTCGGCTCAGACGCTCCAAGCCGAGCAATATTCTTGAGAAATAGGCTGCCGTGTGCCCTAGTTCTCATTTTCTCTCCTTCTCTATAAAAAATAATTTAAAATGCCCACTTTCTACTTTTCATGACAATCCCGGCTCAGAGCAAATCAAACTAGGGTGGTCAATTCCCCTATAGCCAAGGAGAACTTCAAAATGTAGGTAAGCACTGATACCCCTTTCTTTCCAATGGGCTAGCTTTCCCAATGGTCAGTTGGCAATTACCCAGTGGCCCCCAGGAGTGTGCAACCATGACCCAAACTCCAATCTTTTTTTCATCAGAAGCATATGAAAAATTCATAGCAACTTGGAATAGTATTCAATAAAAAGAAATCCTTGATCTATATTGCATTGGCATATCAGAGTGCAAGTATTTTATAATATTCAGTGCACTGTCTATAAATCCAGCAAATTCTACAATTTGCACATTTCAACTCTTCTACCTTCATACAGAATCTCTAACTGGAAATGATTTAAAATAAAAATCCAATTTTGAATTTGAACACTAATGTTTATGAAAAATTAGGTCACATATTGATTAATTCATTAATTTATTCAACTGTCGTAAGCAAAGCATTGTGCCCAGAAATATAGCCTCTTTGGTACAGCAGAGTAATTTTTCTAAAGCACAAATTATATCCATCCACAGATTATCCATAGGATGAAGAATATTTCTGTTTAAAAATACATTTATTTTATTTATTGGAAAGCTGCTGTGACATACAGATGCAGAGGTAGAGTGAAAGAGATCCTCATTTATTTGCTTGTTCACTCAACAGACTGTGCCATGCTGAAGCCAGAAGCCAGAAGCCTGAAACTCCATCCAAATCTCCCAGATGGGTGCAGGAAACCCAAGTACTTGGGCTATTTTCTGCTACTTTCTCAGGTGCATTAAAAAGGACTGATCAAAAATTGGGTAGCCAAGACTCAAACTGCTGCTCAGATATGGGATCTGTCATCACAGGCCACAGCTAAACGTCTGTCTGTGCTACAACACTGGCCCAAAGAATATTTCTTAACAGCATTTATAACATGCTACTAAAAGTAGGCATAGAGGAATTTTTCAAAATTATGGAAACTCAAGCCCTATCCCAGGTAGACTGAGTCAGATTCCACATATTTAACATAGCTCCTAAGTCATGTTGAAAAATGCCCATGCAGGTCTGCGTTGTGGTGTAGAAGGTAAAGCTGTTGCCTGCAATGCTGGCATCCCATATGGGCACCAATTCACGACCTGCTGCACTCTGATCCAGCACCCGGCTAGTGCCCTGAAAAAAGCAGTGGAAGATAGCCCAAGTGCTTGGGTCCCTACTGCCCTCATGGAAGATCTAGAAGACGCTTTTTACAATGGACTTCAACCTGGCTCAGCCCCAGCTATTGCAGCCATCTGGAAAGTGAACCAGCAGGTGGAAGATAATCTCTCTCTGTGTCCCTCCTTCTTTCTGTAACTCTGATTTTCAAATGAATAAACAAACCTTCAAAAAAAAAGAAGAAAAAATTTTCAGTACTACCCAAAGCAGTTTATACATTCCATGTTATTCTAATCAGAATACCAAGGACATAATTCTCATATCTAGAAAAAAAAATGATGCTAAAATTCATTTGGAAACACAAGATATTCTGAACCATTAAAGCATTCATAAACAATAAAAACAAAGGAGAAGGTATCACAATACCAGGTTTATGGACATACTACTGGGCAATTATGTCAAAAAACTACTGGGGTTTGCACAAATATAAACATGCAGACCAATGGGACAGAATAAAAATCCCAGAAATAACCCAGGCATCTACAATCAACTAGTCTTTGAAAACAGGAACTGAAATCAATCCCTGGTGAAAGGACAGTCTCTTCAACAAATGCTACTGGGAAAACTGGATCTACTGGGGCAAGCATTGTAGTGTATCCAGTTAGGCTAGTGCCAGCAATGTTGGCATCCATGTGGGTGCTGGTTCAAGTCCAGGTTGCTCTAATTCCAATCCAGCTCCCTCCTAAGACACTTTTACACTGCAAAGGAAACACAACAAAGTGAAGAAGCAACCGACAGAACAGGAGAAAATATTTGCAAACTGTGCAACTGTTAAAGGATTGGCATCCAAGATCTATAAAGAACTCAAGAAACTCAACAACAGCAAAGAAAAAGTTAGGAAATGGGCAGATGACATGAATAGGCACTCTTCAAAGGATGAAATTCAAATTCAAATACTTTATCCCTTTTAGTATTTTTTTTGTTCTACTTAGTACTATTGGTTGAACTCTTTAATTAATACACAATTATTCTTAGGTGTTTAAATTTAACTTAAAAGTGATCCCTGTTAAATATGGGAATAAGAGGAGAGGAGATGTACAATTTGAGACATGCTCAATTGGACTTGCCCCAAATGGTAGAGTTAGTAATGTGCCAGGGGATTCCAACACAATCCCATCAAGGTGACATGTACCAATGCCATCTCACTAATCAAAGTGATCAGTTTCAGTTCAATATTGATCATAATGATAGGATTAAGAGTCAAAGGGGTCACATAAACAAGACTAGTGTCTGCTAATACTAACTGATAGAATTAAAAAGAGAGAATGATCCAACATGGGAAGCAGGATACACAACAGACTCATAGAATGGTAAATGTCCTAAACAGCACTCTGGCCTCAGAATCAGCCCTTAAGGCATTCAGATATGGCTGAAGAGCCCATGAGAGTATTTTAGGCATGGAAAGTCAAGACACTCTGTCAAAAAAATATGACCTAAATGAAAGATCTCTGTGAATGAGAGCCCAGTGGAAAGAACGGGCCATGAAAGAAGGAAGTACCTTTCTCTGAAGGGAGGAGAGAACTTCCACTTTGACTATGACCTTGTCTAAGTAAGATTGAAGCTGGCAAACTCAAGGGGCTTCCATAGCCTTGGCATCTCATGACAGGAGCCTCGAGTGATTACTGACGCCATAAACAAGAGTGTCAAATTGTTAAGTCACCAACAAGAGTCACTGTGCACTTACTCCCCATGTAGGATCTCTGTTCTTAATGTGTTGTACAATGTGAATTAATGGTATAACTAGTATTCAAACAGTACTCAACACTATGTGTTTCTATGTGGGTGCAAACTGTTGAAATCTTTACTTAATATATACTAAATTGATCTTCTGTATATAAAGATAGTTGAAAATTAATCTTGATGTGAATGGAATGGGAGAGGGAGCGGGATATGGGAGGGATACAAGTGGGAGGGAAGTTATGGGGGTGTAAAGCCATTATAATCCATAAGCTGTACTTTGGAAATTTATATTTGTTCAAAAAAAGTTAAAAACAAAAAAGAAATTCAAATGGTCAACAGACACATGAAAAAGTACTTGGAATTACTAGCCATTAGGGAAATGTAAATAAAATCCACAATGAGGTTTCACCTCATTTAGAATGGCTATCATCCAATAATCAAAAAATAATAAATGCTGGAAAGTTTGTGGGTGACAAAGTACCGTAATATCCCATTGGTGGGAATGTAAACTACGACAACCATTATAGAAGACAGTATGGAGATTCCTCAGAAACCTGAAAATTCCACCCGTGGGAATTTACCCAAATGAAATGAAATAAGCATATGAAAGAGTTATCAGTACCCCATGTTCATTGCAGCTCAATTCACAATAGTTAAAAATATGAAATCTGGGCCAGTGCCATGGACTAGTGGGTAAAGCCACCGGCTGTCATGCTAGCATCCCACATAGGTATAATTTCAAAACCCAGCTGCTCCACTACTAATCCAGGTCTCTGCTATGGCCTGGGAAAGCAGTGGAAGATGGCCCAAGTCCTTGGGCCCCTGCCTCCACGTGGGAGACTAGGAAGAGAATCTCCTGTCTTCAGATCAGCCCAGCTCCTGCAGTTATGGCCATTTGGGGAGTAAACCAGCAGGTGGAAGATTTCTCTCTTTCTCTCTCTCTCTCTGCATCTGCCTCTCTATAGCTCTGCCTTTCAAATAAATAAATAAGTCTTTAAAAATAAAAATTTAAAAATTGCATACATAATACTATGGAATACTACTCTGTGATAAAAATGAATGAAATCCTGTGCTTTGCAACAAAATGGAGGCAACTGGAAACCATTAGGCTTAGTGAAATAAGCCAATCCCCCAAACATAAATAGCCTATGTTTTCCCTGATTTGTGGTAGTTAATATAAAAAAAAACAGCAAAAATATATAGGAATGAAATTGACACCTGCAATATGATTGTTGTTTTTAGTACTTGTTTATACTCCCGTGGAACTGCAGTCTTCCTGTGTTTTACTTGTTAAATCTTATGGTTCGTGGTGAACTAATCCTGTGGTTATTGAATGGATTAAAATTCTGTCTTTGCAAAAATTAAAGAAAAGAAGCCAAGGAGGGAAGGAAAGGTATTGAGGGAGGGAGGAGAGAGGGATGAAGTATGGTTATCTTTTAAGAATTGTACTTATGAAATATATGAAATCTGTTTTTAAAAAATTCAAAAAACAAAAAAAGTGTCAATCTTCTGTCTGTATTTTGAAAAGCTCTGGTTTGTAAAGCACTGTGTGACAGATGCTGTTTCCTTCTCTAACCTCATCAGTGTCACTCTGTGTACTCTCCACCTGTGCTGCAAGCCCAGATATGCTAAGTTACAGAAAGTTCTTCCAAATCAGAGACCTCCAGGCTTTTGTATTTATTTCACTTAAATTGCTGGCTCCACTTCCTCCCAGCACATCTGTTGCATATGAACCACCCTTCAAACTCCTCCCTTCTCATTTTACACTAACTCCTCTTCCAGGTATCATGTCAGAAGCCAGTTCTTTCAAGATATTTCAGTGTCAGATTATATTCCCCTTTCTTGCAGTTATATAACTCCCCTGTCTTACCACTGTTGGAAAAGTAGCACCACCTCGCTCTGTATATAAGCTCATTTGCTTGTTTAGATCCACTACTACTCTTTAGATGCTTTTGAGATCCTAGTCTCATTAGTATTTTGGAAGACAGAGTAGAGTGACTGCTTACTATATGATTATTGATTGAATGCTTAAAATACATAGAATCCATGGGTCTTCCTGAGGGCTATTTGCATATTCAACATTTTAAATATTAAAAATCTCTTGGGGTACTTAACTCATTCAGAAGCAGGGGAGAAAATCACCTCTTGAGGGATAGGTTTGTTGTAAGGGAAGTTTAAGGCTTTCCTGTCCTATAATGGCATTCACTTTGATGCATTGCCGCCCCATGTCTCTGGAGCTGAGAGGTGCTTCGTGGGATAGCACCACAATTCCTTTAGAATATGCTGTATTTTATTTTCTGTACCAAACAGCAGGTTTTAAACTCACTGACTTATTTCCCTCTGCTGCTTTATGACTGCTTGACCGAAGACAACTTTAAACCAGCAGTTTGCTTTGGACAGCAAAGTCTCAGCAAGGAAGATATTTCTACAGCAGCATATTTTTCAGCCAATGATATAAGTGCATTGAGCTTCACATTCTAAGGGTATTTAGATAGATGTGTGTGTTTTTCTTATTTCTCATAGAGGGGGTTAATGTAGTGTATCTTATCTTTTTTTCAGACCACATGAACCTCTATTATATTCTTGTGTATCTTTATTGAATCGTTTATCTAGATTTCAGTGACAACTTGGGTACCTTCATACAGCATCAAACATATATATGTCAAGGTAAAAAGAAAGTAGTTTCCTTTATTGTTTAGAAACTTGGAGGGAGGGTGGGAAAGAGAAAGCAAGAAAGAGAGATGGAGAGGTGCCTAGGTTAGGAGCAGTCATTTTTTTTTAAGGTCTGATTTGGATTTGTGAGCCTGATTAGCTGCTGTAAACTTCTTTCAGAGTGACAGTGGCATTTTAGCTATATGAGCCTTCTCTGTGAGAGAGCAGAAAAAAATAATAATTTTCCAAATAAAATAATGCATCCATGTGAATTATGACCAATGCATTTCTTCTAATTTCATTTACTTCTTTTACTAAAAAAGTATTGCCCTATCAATTTTGGAACGTTGCTCTTCGCATTGACTAAGTCCTTGCCAACATATTGAGAGCCCATGGGAAAGGTTTCTGACTCATTATTCTCAACTAATCTATTTTCCGTTTATTCCTAATTTTCTTTCCTTCCTAAATGTGCATCACATGTCTTGTGTTGGTTTCAAATAAAGGATTAAGGCAAGTTAGGGTATTTTCTTATTATACTGTAATATTGTTCATCTCCACCAAGATGAAGATCTACAATTTTTTATTGAATTTATGTTTAAGGATGTGGTTTGAACTCTAACACCACTACTTTTTTACTAACTTTTGTGGCAAATTACATACCATTTAAAGAATATTGATATTTTTAACCTAAAAAAATCAAGGCTGAGATATTACATGATTTGCCCAATTTGAAAACTAAAGTTAGTTGAGTTGTGGTTAGCATTCTGGTTTTCTCGTGTCAAATTTAGTTTGTACAATTGAATTACCTTGAGTAAATATTTCAGTGTATAAGGAAAGGCTTGATGTGAACTGTGTGCTTTATTTTCTGTATCAAATGTATTTTCCATGAAGAAAGAATGTGAACTTATATTTCACGTTTTAAATTCACAGAAAATATTGTCTAAAATAAAACTGTAATTGCAAAAATTTTTAAAAATCAAGATTTTTTCCTAAGAACCATAAACAGCAGGTGATGCAGAGGGTATCCATTTAGTGTAAATCTCATTAGCTTTGTAATTTGTTCAATAGTGTAATAGGGAGAAAATTCCAAGTCATTAAAGCCTTCTGTGTCTTCACTGATACAAGTGCTTGATGAAATATGTAAACAACCTATTCTGTTTGAAAAGCAGTTTTTTTTTTTTTTGCATTTAAAGCCACAACTAATTTAAAAGCATTGTACATCAGGTCCAATAATTGTGGGGTCTTATTTTGAAGAATAAGAAGAAAAAATAAGCTGACTATGAATCAGTAGTGGGTGAAGAATCAAATAGGAAGATACATCCCATGTGAAAGGTCAAAAATGCATTGTCAATCAGTGTTACCAATTATCGCTAGATAAGATAGAGCGAATCCCAGTGACACATTCTCTCTCTCTCTCTCTCTCTCTCTCTCTCTCAATAAGATTTATTTATTTGAAAAGCAGAGTTATAGAAGGATATGGAGAGATACACAGACAAACAGAGATCTCCCATCCATTGGTTCACTCTCCAAAAACCAACAACAGCCAGGGCTAGGTCAGGTGAAAACCAGGATCTTCTTCCAGGTCTCCCACACGTATGCAGAGGCCCAAGCACTTGGTCTATCTTTCACTGCTTTCCCAGACCATTAACAGGGAGCTGGATGGGAAGTGGAACAGACAGGACTTGAACTGGCACGCATATAGGATACTGGCCTCATAAGCCGTGGCTTAACCCACTACACCACAATGCTGGCCCCTCTCGTGATGCACTCTAATGACTAACGATTCTCCTTCTTTTAACAGGTCCACAGGCATTTTGAAAAAGTGGAGTGACCACAATCTGCACTGCAATTGTAGTATGACCTAGGGAAAGTGACTATCTCTCTAACAGCAATTTCTGGATCTACCAAATGATCTTTGAGAACATTCCAAATACAATGCTATCATGAGGCAATGACACCCATACTTAGGCTTGCAGTTACTACTGAGATGGATTTTGGGTAGAAACACATACTTAGTGAAAGTGAGAGAGGATTAAATAAGTCTTTCATTCACTTAAATATAGCTTGAAGGTAGAATCTGTTCCATATCACATTACTCTGTGTCACAATTGCTTTCCAAATCACTGTCTATTTCACTATTGAATTTATTATGTATGAATGTTGATGTAACAACAATGCACTAAATTAGTGTGCTGAGATCAGTTAATAAATTGTATCTTACTAGGGAATATGAAGAAATTACTGGTACAATGACTTGCTTTGATTCTCATACTAAGTTCTCAACTCTCCTCATGTCCTGACATAAGCACAAGTCCCAAAATGGGAATCTCTGGCTAGAGGTTGAGTACTAATGACTGAATTAGAGTAAGATATAACTTACAGAAATAACTATAGACTCAACAATGAGATGAGCCATAAACAGTGTCAAAGAAAGAAACTGGAATAAAAAGAATCAAACAGCATCTCCATGAAGGAGAGTAAATCTTTATTTCTTTAAACAAACTTCAGTGTTCCTACTATGCCACAGGCACTTAGTTGGATATAAACTATGCATTGGTATATAAAATATGTGTTGCTCCCAACCTCATGTAGCTGAGATGTCTAGTAGCAAGGAAGGAAAGAAGTAAGCCACATATCAATTGCAAACGAGAAATCTACTAGTTAAAATCCATTCAAGGAAAACAGTTCAGTTTTTCAGGAGCCAGGGAGGTCAGCAGGGGCTTAGTAATTGTAGCGTAAAATGGCAGTTGCCAAAACAAACTCTTTGGCAAAGCATGGGAATTAATGAAAGAGGAAGGTTTGTTCTGACCAATTACTAGTAGCATTAGAGCACAGGCAGCTGGCCCAATTAGAGATATCAGCCTAGGCTTTGTGCTGTCACTGCAGTTGGCTCCACTGAGCCTCTGGGAACAAGAAGAGCAAGATGAGTAGCTTACATGTAATGCTTGTATTTTAATTTGTGCCAGACTTTCTTCTGAGAGCCTTGCGTTTATTATGCCATTTGATTCTAAAAACACTTCTTTGAATTAAGTACTGATATTATCCTCATTTTACTTAGGGGAATGTAAGGCATGCAATAAATTTAAGATGTATCACATCTCTTGGGTCACACAGATAGAAAGTCACAGATACAGGGCCCGTGTAGTGGTGCAGTGGGCTAAGCTGCCACTTGCAAAGCTAACATCCTATATCAGGGTGTCGGTTCAAGTCCCAGTTGTTTTTCTTCCTATGCAGTTCCTTGCTAATATGCCTGGGAAAGCAGCAGAAGGTGACACAAATCCTTGGGCCTCTTCCACCCAAGTAGAGACACAAATGGTACTCTAGGTTCCTGGCTTCAGCCTGCAGCAGTCATGGATATTTTGGCCATTTAGGAAGTGAACCAGCAAATAGCTTTCTCTCTCTCTCTCTCATATATATATATATATATATATATGAGATTTATATATATATATACACTATATATTTATATATATATATTATTATATAATATTATTCTATATATTATATATATAGAATATATATACTATATATTTATATATAGAATATATATACATATCTCATATATATATAAATAAGTAAATAAGGAATGAGTATTTAGTATAGAAGTTGAGATTACCCTTAGGATGCACAAACCCCATATTGGAGTACCAGGTTTCAATTCCTGGGTCTGGCTCCTAATGCAGAAGCTGAGAGACAACAGGTGATTGATCAAGTATTTGAGTCCCTGCTACTCATGTATGAGACTTGGATAGAATTTATGCTTCCTGGATTTGACACAGTTCAGGCCTGGCCATTGTGAGCATTTTGGGAAGTGAACCAGTGCATAGGCATTCTCTCTCTTTCTCTCTCTCTCTTTCTCTGTTTCCTTGTCTATCTGCCTCTCAAGCAGAATGTTTTCTAAAAAGGAAATTCTATAGAATAAATAATGAAACTTTCTCAGGCATGGAAAACCAAGACACTCTGGCCAAAAAAAAATTATCTAAATGAAAGATCTCTGTGAGTGAGATCCCAGTGGAAAGCATGGGCCATCAAAGAAGGAGGTACCTTTCTCTGAAGGGAGGAGAGAACTTCCATTTTGACTACGATCTTGTCTAAATAAGATCAGTTTGTGAACTCAAGAGGCTTCCATAGCCTTGGCGGTACCTTTCTCTGAAGGGAGGAGAGAACTTCCATTTTGACTACGATCTTGTCTAAATAAGATCAGTTTGTGAACTCAAGAGGCTTCCATAGCCTTGGCAGCTCATGACAAGAGCCTCGGGTGATTACTGACGTCATAAATAAGAGTGTCAATTGTTAAATCAACAATGAGAGTCACTGTGCACCTGCCCTCCATGTAAGACCTCTGTCCTTAATGTGTTGTACTATGCGAATTAATGGTAAAACTACTACTCAAACAGTACTTTATACTTTGTGTATCTGTGAGGGTGCAAACTGTTGAAATATTTACTTAATATAGAGTTGATCTTCTGTATATAAAGATAATTGAAAATAAATCTTGAGGAAGAATTGGATGGGAGAGGGAGTGGGAGATGGGATGGTTGCGGGTGGGAGGGAGGTTATGGAGAGAAAAGCTGATATAAATCCAAAAGTTGTACTTTGGAAATTTATATTTATTAAATAAAAGTTGAAAAAGAATAAATAATGAAACATCAAAGTGTAAGGTTCACAATTCCTATGACTAGTTTGTGTCCCATCTTTTGTAATAACTTAGCATATGCTTATTTTCTGGGATCACATTAAACCATAGTTCTACTACTGGAGGCCCTACTTCTGCAGTGAAACTCCTGTCAAATTGTTACAAAACCAAGACCTGGGATCATTCTTACAAACCTTCTAGAATCATGTGCCATGCTTCTGAGCAGAGGATGGTTGATAGAACTTGAAATAATCATTTGTTTAAACTAACTAAATATTTTATAATCATTTACCATTTAGACATGAATTGTTTACTTTGTTTTCAAAACACTAATGTTCTCACATTCATTTTCCTTATTACTAAATGCCTTAGTTTGCTAGGGCTCCCGTTATAAATACCACAGACTGGGTGATTTACACAACAAAAATGTATTTCCTTACAGTTCTAGAATCTAGAAATCCAACTTCAAGGTTGGGCAAGGTTTATTTCTTCTGACGCCTCTCTCTTGGTTTGTAGTCATCTTTTCCCTTTTCCCTGCATCTTCAAACAGTCTTTTCTCGGTGCCTCTCTTTGTTCAAATCCTTTCATCTTATAAGGGCAATAGTCATATTGCATTTTATACCACTCTAATAACTTATTTTAATTCAATTACCTCTGTGAAGACTCTATCTTACAAATGGTCAGATTATGAGGTAACGAGAGTAAGGATGTCAACATGTAAATTTTGGGAAGGATGCAATTCAGCCAACCAACTGTTCAGGAGTAAATGTCATCAAGACCAGAATTTAACAAGCATGTCTTCTTGCCTGTCTCTGGACAATTCCCACTACAGAATCTGTCCCCTTGTGCATGGGTCACACTTGAGGAATATAAATGTAAAAATTACAGCACTTCCAAATACTTTTTTTTTGACAGGCAGAGTGGACAGTGAGAGAGAGAGACAGAGAAAGGTCTTCCTTGACCGTTGGTTCACCTTCCAAAGGCTGCTGCAACCGGCGCACCATGCCGATCCCAAGCCAGGAACCAGGTGTCTCTCCTGGTCTCCCATGCAGGTGCAGGGCGCAAGCACTTGGGCCATCCTCCACTGTACTCCCAGGCCACAGCAGAGAGCTGGCCTGGAAGAGGGGCAACCAGGACAGAATCCAGCACCCCGACCAGGACTGGAACCCAGTGTGCCAGCACCGCAGGCGGAGGATTAGCCCAGTGAGCCGCGGTGCCAGCCTGCTATGCTTTTAAAAAAAAAAAAAAAAAACAAACAAAAAAAAAAAACAAAAAAAAAAAAAAACTCTGAGTCTTTGGAAGGTATCCTGTAACAGCTTGTTCACATTGTTCACGGAAAAAATGTAGTTCATGATTTGTGCTTGAATTATATGATAGCACAGCCTTGTTTGAACTATATTTACCTGCATTTTGGCTCCCCTGAGATTAAACTTTAACTTTTCTGTGGGTTCATGATCAGAAACTAAATCATTTCCTATGTGACTGAGGAAAGACCCTGGTAACAGTGCTTAGAGGTCTTAATATCTATATTTTCCTGTGCTATCTTTCTCCTGTTCTATTGTATCCTTCACATTTATTAAATTCTTGTATGGAGTATCATGAATCCTTTCAATTATTTGACCTCCCATAATTGCTATAAAATACCTTATGTGCCAGATACAGAACCACACAGTTGTTCTTATAATAATACATTGTTTTTTTGTCTTGTTGCTTGATAAGGTTTATTAGTTATAATTTCTTCCCCTTTTTGACCAATTATTCCTTAGTAGGCATTGAGCTATTTGCTTTAGAAATGTTTTAAATCATTAAAACACGGACTGAACATATTTTAAGTCACTTTGGTAGCTGTCCGAGAAAAATAGTTAATAAGCAAGGGATCCTGGTATCTGTAGAAGTTCCACTGTACCAATCAGCACAGATGATATTCCTTTTCTCTATGGAGAACCACCTACATATATCTTACTTTTACAAAAAGTAGTCTGTGGTCAAGCTAATAGTTTTCTCTGTAGCAAATGTTTCTATTTAATAATCTAATAAACATCAATAAGCTTATTTCAGCAATATTTTCAATAATTTCACTGTATACCTCATGTAGATAGAATTCTAATTACCTATTTGAAATACCCAGCCACTTAGGTGACTTCCTAATTTTTGCCCAGCTTTTTATATGAATAGAAGTATCTCTACAAGTTTTGTTTTCACTAATGGTAAAGAATTCTGCTAAGTATTTAGTTATACTGTCACTGATAATGCCACTGTATCCCAAGGCATAGATAATTAGATATGTTTTAGTAAAATCAATAGAAATATTACATGATCCTGCTTTGGAAGTTACCCAAAATTGGTAGCAACTGCCTTCCTACTGTCATCATCGCCTCTTGAAATTTCTTGTTAACTTATCTTTGCAAATTACTGCATTTCTTTTGATAGATCACCATTTTGGATAGGAGGAGAGTGGGAATGCCCAGACAGTACTCATCAGCTAACTCAAAGCCCTAGGGAATTCTACTGACATGTTACAAATCTCCTGATTTAAGTAATGAACAGTCTATGAAAACTAAGGCAACAAAGTATTGCCCAAAAATCAAGATTTAAAAAGGAGTACCTAGAATAAAATTAATTCCTAACACAATTTTGTATGTCTTCGTAAAGATCCCTTACCATGAGAAAATATGAAAATATGAAAATATTCTTGCCATTGTGACTTCTTTTTGTCCTTCCATATTCTTCACTAATTTTCAGAGATTTATGGCATGTGTTTGCATACACATTCACACATGGATAAACACACTATAACCTCTCCAGAAAAAAAAAATCTCTAAGGTAAGCATTTTGATGACATAAGCAATCAGTGTAGAATTTACCAGATTGCTAAGTACCCCCAATTTTAGTAATATTTTTAGCAAATGATATAATTCAACAGCAGACGGTCAATGAAGACCAATAGACAAAATCACTAATGAAAAAACTAGGTTATATAATAATATCTAGATCAAAACATAACAGTGGGGCCAGTGCTGTGGCACAGTAGGTTAATCTTCTGCCTCAGGTGCTGGCATCCCATTTGTGTGCCGGTTCACATCCCAGCTGCTCCACTTCTGATCCAGCTCTCTGCTGTGGCCTGGGAAAGCAGTAGAAGATGGTTCAAGTCCTTGGGCCTCTGAACCCATATGGGAGACTCAGAGGAAGCTCCTGGCTCCTGGCTTCGGTTCAACCCAGCTCCAGCTGTTGTGGCCATTTGGGGACTGAAACAGCAGATGGAAGATCTTTCTCTCTATCTCTTCCTCTCAATGTCTGTAACTCTGCCTCTCAAATAAATAAATAAAATCTTCAAAAAAATAAAAACACAGAACAACAGGTCTATACTACCTGTCCTTAAATAAAGAGTGATTTATTTGCTATGGATCAATCATAAATGCTTCCTGGCTTTTACAAAAAAAATCTATTTCCAAATAATTCTACAGGCAAAAAAGGTCTTCAATTTTTATAGTTATAGAACTGTATTATTTTTCTCTATTACGTGCCTTGTGAATTTGATTTATTTCAACTAGTATACAATAAAATCCTCATTACTTCAAATTATTAACATAAGAAAATGTTCAAACTGTGTAACATTTATAAAAAATATAATGCATATGTTTGATATCTTTGTAACATGTAACATCTTAAAAGAATGAGCTAAAGAGAATTCAATATTTTTTCTAAACTTTTGCTTCACAAGGAAGAAACGACCTATTTTCCAATATGTAAATGATGTGGGCCATAAGGCAGAATGACAACTTAAAACCAAACTGAATCCAACATGGAGAAAATCCTGCAAAAGCACTGATATCCACCAGCTGCTCAAACTTCATTCTGGCACATTGATACCTCTGGAATCTGCTTGAACACAGGTGTCAAGTTATGAACATGAAAATTTAAGAAAAATATAAACTATTAAAGTTTACATTTTTAAAATTTTCAATTTTATTATTTTAATGACTGATCTTGGAATGAACCTTTCCAAATTCATATTATGTCCATTCTACCTGCTGGTTTGATTACTAACCACACTGATTATCCAATTTCCTTAATTGTGATGTTGAGTAAAAACCTATTCAGACCACTATGATTATTTTTAGTTTCACAAATAGGACACATTAATATATCCTTTCTGAAAATCATGCACATATTCATGCATAAAAAAGACAAATATTATTCATTACTTCTCTTCATTATTACCTCCCCACCACCATCACCTCACTCAGGAATTTTGAGCCTGATATCTAGAAGCTAATTTTTTTTAGGTATTTACATCTAAATATTTTCTTGATAAATTTTACATTCATTTTTTAGAAATTTCTTTCACTTAATTATTTGATGTTAACAATCTTTTCATATTAAAAACACATTAGCTGAGAGAACAGAATGGCAGATAAGGGAGCAGCATGCATCACAGATCTAGGAAGAAACAGTGCTGAGAATAAGATAGAAGGTATACGCTTGGCAGAGAAGAGGAGAGAAAACTGCCCAGGGAAGGTCCACAGGAGGAGGAGAAATGTCTTGAACCTGTGTGGCGAGTGCTAATGCACACTCTTGGGGATATCCATAAGGATAGAGCCAGAGAGAGCATGATGTGGGTCCAGGCTGCAGCCTGGGGAGCTGGCAGTTGCTGGTGGTCACCTGTGGTCCTAGTAGAAGTGGAGGAGGACAGTTGATTCAAACCAATCTCTTCAAAACAAAACCCGTGACCTGGCCAAGAGAAGGGAAGGGAGCCATTTTAATTCAGTACTACAACTTGAAAGCCTGTACACACGCACATAACAGCTCACTAAGACAGGACACCTGAACACAGTGCTGGCAGAAGCTGCGGGCAGGCATTAGACCAGGGTCTCTACTGTACGTGTGAGAGCGATCCAGAACTACCGGCTAAGGGAATGGACCACAGCCGCCACAGCCTTTGAGTTTGGTGGGAAGGTGACCAGGCATCTATGAGAGATAGAGGGGCACCCAAACCAACAGAGCTTTCTGGTCTCAGCATCTGTGGGAGCCCTATGTGCTAAGACCTTGGGGCCTCTATGGCTACATGAGAAAGTGTAGGGCATATCTAGATAAGGGAGCAGCATGCTTTGGAGTTGTACCATACCCAAGTTGGGTGTTACCATGGAAACTCTCACCACCCCAGAGTATTGAACAGAGACGCAGGGACATACCTACCACATGCTTCTGGTATTCAGTGAAAGGGCAGACATTCCACGAAGCCACACAAGCATAACCTCAAGGAAAAAAAAAAAAAAAAAAACGGAAGAAAAAATTAAAAATCAATTACACAAATGCCAAAAAATAAGAGTCAAAATACAAGAAACAAGAATAAGAAAGTCACCGTGACCTCCCCAGAGGAACACAACACTTCAATATTAGAATATGAAGAAGAGATCTAGAAATTGCCAGAAATGAAATTTAGAAAATTAATAGGATTACTCAAAAATAGCAGATGCAAATCTACAAACTAAATAAAACCATACATGACATAATAAAATTTTTCCCAGGAAATTGAGAATATAAAGAAATAAATTTCATATAAATGAAATTTTAGAAATGAAAAATTAAATGGATCAAATAAAAAATGTGGTTGAAAGTCTTAACAGCATACTTGACGAAGCACAAGAAAGACTATCCTAACTAGAAGACAAACTTTTGGAAATCTTACAGTCAGACAAAAAAAAAAAAAAAAAAAAGAAAAAGAAGAAAATAGAATACTTAAAAACAGTGTTGGAGATCTATAGTTTACTATCAAATGACCCAACATATGAGTCTCAGGAGTTCCTGAAGGAGCTGAAAGAGATAAGAGAATAGAAAGACTACTTAGTGAAATAATTATAGAAAACGTCCCCAATTTGGATAAAGAAAGATGTTGGGGATTCCAATACAATCCCATCAAGATTGCATGTACCAATGCCATCTCACTATTCCAAGTGATCAATTTCAGTTCACAATTGATCACACTGATAGGTCTAAGAGTCAGAGGGATCACACAAACAAGACTAGTGTCTGCTAATAATGATAGAATAAAAAAGGGAGAGAATGATCCCACATGGGAAGTGGCATACACAGCCGACTCATAGAATGGCAGATGTCCTAAACAGCACTCTAGCCTCAGAATCAGCCCTTAAGGCATTCAGATCTGGCTGAAGAGCCCGTGAGAGTATTTTAGGCATGGAAAGCCAAGACACTCTGGCAAAAAAAAAAAAAAAAAAAAAAAAAAAAAAAAAAAAAAAAAACACCTAAATGAAAGATCTCTGTGAGTGAGATCCCAGTGGAAAAAACGAGTCATCAAAGAAGGAAGGAGGTACTTTTCTCTGAAGGGAGGAGAGAACTTCCACTTTGACAATGACCCTGTCTGAATAAAATCGAAATTGGCGAAAAAGGCTTGCGGATCCGGCTGAAAAGCCCATGAGAGTATTTCAGGCATGGAAAGCCAAGACACTCTGGCAAAAAAAAAAAAAAAAAAAAAAACACCTAAATGAAAGATCTCCACGAGTGAGATCCCAGTGGAAAGAACGGGTCATCAAAGAAGGAAGGAGTTACCTTTCTCTGAAGGGAGGAGAGAACTTCCACTTTGACCATGCCCTTGTCTAACTATGATCAGAGTTAGTGAACTCAGGGGACTTCCATAGCCTTGGCAGCTCATGACAAGAGCCTAGGGTGATTACTGAGGCCATAAACAAGAGTGTCAATTTGTTAAATCAACAAAAGGAGTCACTGTACACTTACTCCTCATGTAGGATCTCTGTCCTTAGTGTGCTGTACATTGAGATTTAATGCTATAACTAGTACTCAAACAACATTTTTCCCTTTATGTTTCTGTGTGGGAGCAAAATGTTGAAATCTTTACTTAATGTATGCTAAACTGATCTTCTGTATATAAAGAGAATCGAAAATGAATCTTGATGTGAATGGAAGGGGAGAGGGAGTGGGAAAGGGGAGGGTTGCGGGTGGGAGGGACGTTATGGGGGGAAGCCATTGTAATTCATAAGCTGTACTTTGGAAATTTATATTCATTAAATAAAAGTTTTAAAAAATAAATAAAACAAAACTAAACAAACAAACAAAAAAAGAAATTGGCGAACTCAAAAGGCTTCCATAGCCTTGGCAACTCATGACTAGAGCCTAAGGAGATTACTGATGCCATAAACAAGAGTGTCAAATTGTTAAGTCAACAACAGGAGTCACTGTGCACTTACTCCTCATATGGGATCTATGTCCTTAATGGGTTGTCCAATGTGAATTAATGTTATAAGTGGTACTGAAAGAGTATTTTACACTTCATGTTCTGGGTAGGTGCAAACTGATGAAATCTTTACTTAATATATACTAAATCAATCTTCTGTATATAAAGAAAATTGAAAATGAATCTTGATATGAATGGAATGGGAGAGGGACCGGGAGATGGGAGGGTTGTGGTGGGAGGGAAGTAATGGGGAGGAAAAGCCATTGTGATCCATAAACTGTACTTTGGAAAATTATATTTATTAAATAAAAGTTAAAAAAACTTATTTATATATTACTTATTACTTATATATACTTATTTATATATTATTAAATTTTATTTAAAATTAAAATTTTAAATAAAAAATTAAAAAAGAAAGATGTTCAAGTAGAGGAAGCACATACAACATGTGCTAACAGACATAACACATTGTAGTCAAAATTTCCACAATAAAACATAAACAAAAGTTTCTAAAATGGGCATGAGACAAATACCAGATTACTTTCAGAGGATTTCCAATTAGACTCATAGCTGACTTCTCATCAGAAGCCCTACAGGCCAGAATGGAATGGCAAGATATAGTCCAAGTCTTACTAGAAAAAAACCCGCCAACCCAGAATACTCTATCCCATAAAGCTCTCATTTATGAATGAAGGTAAAATAAAGACCTTCTATAACAAACAGAAATTGAATTTTTTACATTCATCCAGCCTTACAGAAGATGCTTAAATATGTGCTACACACAGAAATATAGATAGTCAACATTATGACAGAATGAGAAAGCAGATAAACCACCAGTAAAAATACAACAGAAATCTAAAGTAAACAATAGGAATATTTATGAAAAAATGACAGAGTCAAGTCATTTCTTTTTTTTAAAAAATTATTTATTTATTTGAAAGTCAGTGTTACACAGAGAAAGAAAAAAAGGCAGAGAGAGGGCTTCCATCTCCTGGTATACTCTCCAATTGGCCACAACAGCCAGGCTGTGCTGATCCAAAGCCAGAAGCCTGGAACTTTTCCTGGGTCTCTCACATGGGTGCAGGGGCCCAAGAACTTGGGTCACCTTCCACTGCTTTCCCAGGCCATAGCAGAGAGCTGAATTGGAAGTGGAGGAGCCAGGACATGAACAGGCACCCATAGGGGATGCTGGCACTGCAGGCGGTGGCTTTACCTGCTATGCCACAGTGCTGGCCCCCCAAGTCATTTTTTATCAATAGCCACCTTGAATGTAAAAGGCCTCAGTTCTTGAATTAAAAGATATGGACTGGCTGAATGAATTAAAAAAACAAGACCCATCTATTTGATGCTTACAAGAAACACATCTTACCAACAAAGATACACAGACTGAAAGTGAAATGACCTAGAATATCAACAATAAATCAAACCCAAAACTAATAGGAATAAAGAAATAATTAAAATTAAAGAATAATTAAACAAAATCGAAATAAAATAAAAAATAAAAATATCAGTGAAATGGAAAGCTGTTTTTTTTTGAAAAAATAAAGAAAATTGATATACCATTGGTACAACTAACCAAAATAAAGAAGGAAAAGACTCAAATCAATAAAATCAGAGATGAAAAGGGAAATGTAACAACAGATACCTCAGAAGTACAAAGAATCATAAGAAACATTACAAAGAGCTGTATACCAACAAATTAGAAAAGCTAGAAGAAATGGATAGATTCCTAGAAAGATGCAATCTACCAAGATTAAGTTATGAAGATATAGAAAATCTAAACAGACCATTAACAAACATGGAGGTTGAAACAATAATAAAGACCCTCCCAAAAAAGAGAACTCTAGGACTGGATGGCCTCAGTACTGAATTCTACCATACATTTTCAGAAGAACTAACTCAATCTTCTCAAGATATTCAAAACAATAGAAAAGGAGGGAATCCTCCCAAAATCCTTATACATAGCCTGCATCACCTTAATATGCAAACCTGGGAAATATGCAAGAGAGAAAGAGAACTATAGACCAATACCCCTGATGAACATAAGGCACAAAAATCCTTAACAAAATATTAGCCAATCAAATCCAACAACACATCAGAAAGATCATCCTCCCTGACAAAGTGGGCTTTATCCCCAGAATGCAGGGATGGTTCAACATTCACAAAGCAATATGACACATCACATTAACAAATTGAAGAACAAAAACCATGTTAATTATCTCAATAAATGCAGAGAAAGCTTTTGATAAAATGAAAAACTCTTTCATGATGAAAACTCTAAGAAGATTGGATAGAAGAAACTTTCTTCCTTAACCCAATCAGCCAATCGGTGTCTTTTAACTGAACAGTTCAGGCCATTCACGTTCAAAGTGACTAATGATAAGTGGTAACTTTGCCCTGCCATTTGCCAAAGATAAGTTCTAATATATGCTTTGAATTCCCTGTGATCTTTTGCTGTGAGGTTTCCTTCCTTGGTTTCCTTCCTTTACCTTCTTTCATATTGATGACCGTGTTTCTGTGTTTCTGTGTGTAACACATCTTTAAGCATCTTTTGCAGGGCTGGATGAGTGGCAACAAATTCTTTCAATTTCTGTTTGCAATGAAAAGTCTTTATTTCACCTTCATTCACAAATGATATCTTTGCAGGATATAATATTCTGGGCTGGCAGTTGTTCTCTCTTAGTACCTGGGCTATATCTCGCCATTCCCTCCTAGCTTTTAGAGTTTCTGATGAGAAGTCAGCTGTGAGTCTGATTGGAGATCCTCTGAGAGTAATCTGACGTTTCTCTCTTGCACATTTTAGGATCTTTTCTTTATGTTTCACTGTGGAAAGAACAGGTCATCAAAGAAGGAGGTACCTTTCTCTGAAGGGAGGAGAGAACCTCCACTTTGACTATGACCTTGTCTAAACAAGATAAGAGTCGGAGAACTCAGAGGGCTTCCATAGCCTTGGAAACTCATGACTGGAGCATAGGGAGATTACTGATGCCATAGACAGGAGTGTCAATTGGTAAAGTCAACAACAGGAGTCACTGTGCACTTACTCCTCATGTAGGATCTCTATCCTTAATGTGCTGTACATTGAGATTTAATGCTATAACGAGTACTCAAACAATATATTTCACTTTGTGTTTCTATGGGGGTGCAAACTGTTGAAATCCTTACTTAATGCATACTAAACTGATCCTCTGTAAAAAAAAAAAAAAAAAAAAAAAAAAAAAAAAAAAGAAATTATCAATTCCCAACTTGACTCTCACTGGGATTAAACATGACAATAGGTCTGATCTGATTTCATCATCATTTAAAAAAATCATCTATTATTTTTCACTTTATGTTTCTGTGTGGGAGCAAACTGTTGAAATCCATACTTAATGTATACTAAGCTGATCTTCTGTATATTAAGATAATCGAAAATGAATCTTGATGTGAATGGAAGGGGAGGGGGAGTGGGAAAGGGGAGGGTTGTGGGTGGGAGGGACGGTATGGGGGGGAAGCCATTGTAATCCATAAGTCGTACTTTGGAAATTTATATGCATTAAATAAAAGTTAAAAAAAAAAAAGAAGAAACATTCTTCATGACAAGGCTTTTATGATAAGTCCACAGCCAATGTCCTATTGAATGGGGAAATGTTGGAAGCATTTCTGCTGAGATCCTGAAACAAACAAGGAGGCTGACTCTCACCACTGCTATCCAGTATAGTCCTGGAAGTTTTAGCCAGAGCCATTAGGCAAGAAAAAGAAATCAAAGGAAAGAAAAAAAAATCAAAGGGATACACATTGGGAAGAAGAAAGTCAAACTATCTCTATTTGCAAATGACATGAATCTATACATAGGGGATCCTAAATACTCCACTAAAACTATTGGAACTCATAGAAGAGTTTGGTAAAGTGGCAGGATATAAAATCAACACAGAAAATTCAATAGCCTGAGGTCGGCACCGTGGTTCACTTGGTTAATCCTCCACCTGTGGCACTGGCATCCCATAAGGGCACCGGGTTCTAGTCCCGGTTGCTCCTCTTCCAGTCCAGCTCTCTGCTGTGGCTCAGGAGGGCAGTGGAGGATGGCCCAGGTGCTTGGGCCCCCACAGCTGCATGGGAGACTAGGAGGAAGCACCTGGCTCTTGGCTTTGGATTGGTGTAACTCTGGCCATAGCAGCTATATTGGGGATGAACCAGTTGAAGGAAGGCCTTTCTCTCTGTCTCTCTCTCTCTCATGGTCTAACTCTTTCTGTCAAATAAAAAAAAGAAAATTCAATAGCCTTTGTATACACAGACAATGTCAAAGCTGAGAAAGAACTTCTAAAATCAATCCCATTTAGAATAGCTACCAAAAAATCACATACCCTGGAATAAACTTAACCAAGGATGGCAAAGATCTCTACGATAAGAATTACAAAACATTAAAGAAAGAAATAGAAGGAGATACAAAAAATGGAAAAATATTCCATGTTTGTGTATTGGAAGAATCAGTATTACCAAATATGCACACTAATGAAAGAGACTTACATATTAAATGTAATATTAATCAAAATGCCTAGGGTATTCTTCTCAGGTATAGAAAAAAGGATGCTGAAAGTCATATGGAACCACAGGAGACCTCAATAGCTAAAGCAATCTTATACAACCAAAACAAAACTGGGGGCATCACAATATCTGATTTCAAGAACGGCCTGATAGTGGTACAAAAACAGATGGATAGAGGAATTAAACAGAATAGAAACTCCAAAAAGCCATCCAAGCATCTACAACAAACTTATCTTTGACAAAGGAGCTAAAATCAATCCCTGAAGCAAGGCAAATCTCTTTAACAAAAGGTGCTGGGAAAACTGGATCACCACATGAAGAAGTATGAAGCAAAACCTCCACCTTTCATCTTATACAATAACCCACTAAAAGTAGATCAAAGACCTAAATCTACCATCTAATGCCACCAAATTATTAGAAAACACTGAGGAAACCCTGCAAGATTTTGGCATAGGTAAAGAGTTCATGGAAAAGACCTCAGAAGCATAGCCAATCAAAGATAAAATAGAAAAATGGGGTTATATAAAATTTAGAAGCTTTTCTACTGCAAGAGAAACATGCAGGAAAGTGAAGAGGGAACAGAAAGAATGGGAGAAATTATTTGCAAACAATGCAACTGATAAAGGATTAATAACCAGAATACATAAAGACATCAAGAAAGCAACAACAAAACAAACAACCCAGTTAAGAAATGTGCAAAGTACTTAAACAGACATTTTTCAAAAGAGGAAATGAAAATGGCCAGCAGACACATGAAAAAATGCTCAGGATCACAAGCCATCAGGTAAATGCAAATCAAAACCATAATGAGGTTCCACCTCACCCCTGTTAGAATGGCTTTCCTACAGAAATCAACAAACAGCAAAAACTGGTGAAGATGTGGGAAAAAAGGTACCCTAATCCAATGTTGATGGGAATGTAAATTGGTAAAGCCACTGTGAAAGACAGTATGCAGATACCTCAGAAATCTGAATATAGACCTACCACATGACCCAGCCATCCCACTCCTGGGAATTTGTCCAAGGGAAATGAAATTAGCATATTAAAGAGTTATCTGCACCCCCATGCTTACTGAAGCTCAATTTGCAATAGCTAAGAAATGGATTCAACCCAAATGCTCATCAACTGAAGACTGGATTAAAAAATTATGGGATATGTACACCATGGAATATTACACAGTGGTAAAAAAAAAGAAAAAATGAAATCCAGTCATTTGCAACAAAATGAATGAAACTGGAAAACATTATACTTAGTAAATAAGCCAGTCCCAAAGGGACAGATACCATATGTTTTATCTGACCTGAAATAACTAATAGAGCTCCTAAAAGGCCATCTGTAGAAGTGAAATTGACAGTTTGAGAAGCAATGACTTTTAACAGCTCTAATCTTGAGTATTGAGGAAGAGTTCTTTTTTTTTTCATACTATTAATTGAACTCTTTACTTAACATTAAGTTAATCATGTGTATAAAGTTAATTGAAAATAGATCTTAGTAAATGATGATTGTGAATAAGAGAGGGAGGAGGAAGGGGAGTGAGTGCAGGTGGGAAGGCAGGCAAGATGGGAAAAATTACAATGCTCCTCAAGTTGTAATTATGAAATGTATGAAGGCTGTAACCATAAAGCTGTATAGTTTTTCATGCACTCCTATGGATTTTCTTCTAAAGGTACAGCTTAAAAAATTACAATAGGACCTCAAATAGTCATCACATGGATAACATTAAGTATTAAAGTGATCATATGAATAGGATTAATTGTTTGGTAATAATAATTGGTAGAATTGAAAAGGAATGAATGTTCCAACATGGGAGCAGTTCAAACAGCAGAACCATAGAATCAGCCCTTAAGGCATTTTGGTCCAGCTAAAAATCCCATGAGAGCATTTCAGGCATGGTAAGCCAAGACATTGTGGCAAAAAATGTCCTACATGAAGGACCTCTGTGGGTAAGACCCCAGTGTAATGAAGTGGTCATCAAAGAAGGATGTACTTTTCTCTGAAGGGAGGAAAGAACTTCCACTTTGCTTATGGCCTTGTCTAAATGCTGATGGAAACCATGGATTCAAAAGGCTTCCATAGCCTAGGAAGTTCATGCCAAGAGCCTTGGGTGGTGATTGACTTCATACAAAAGAGTGTTAATTGTTAAATTAACAAAAGGAGTCACTGTGCACTAACTTTCCATGCAGGACCTCTGTCCTCAAAGAGTTGTATTACGTGAGTTAACAGTAAAACTTGTTCTCAAAGACTTATTTCCTTTTAGTGTATTAAGTGGAGGATAGTTCTATGTCTTATAAGTTTTAGTCTTGCCAAAGTATCCAACTCTATTGCTTACTTTCTTAGGTGCTTCTTTAATTAATGATAAAAATTGTTCTCAATGACTTACTTTCTTTTAATGTATTAAGTGGAGAATATTTTTATGTTTTAAAGTTATAGTTATGTCTAAGTGCTCACAAAAGATGTATCATAATGAGTGCTTCTTTAAAGTTTATTGTTTCTAAAAAAACAGTGAAACTACCTTTGAGATGCAATGATTTTGAACAGTCTTTGTGTCAACTGTGGAGGAAGAACAGTTTTGTTTTTTTTTTTTTTCATAAAAATTGTTGAACTCTTCACTTAGTATAGAGTTAACCTTCTGTGTACAAAGTTAGTTGAAAATAGATCTTAGTAAAAAATAAAACTGGGAATAGGAGAGAGAGGAGGAAGAGGGGTGGAAGTGTGGGTGGGAAGGCAGGTATGATAGAAAGAATCACTATATTCCTAAAGTTGTACTTATTTTTTTTTACTTTTTTATATATTATTTTATTATATTTTTTGACAGGCAGAGTGGATAGTGAGAAAGAGAGACAGAGAGAAAGGTTTTCCTTTTGCCGTTGGTTCACCCTCCAATGGCCACCGCAGCTGGCGCGCTGCGGCCAGCGCACCACACTAATCCGAAGGCAGGAGCCAGGTGCTTCTCCCGGTCTCCCATGGGGTGCAGGGCCCAAGCACTTGGGCCATCCTCCACTGCACACCCGGGCCATAGCAGAGAGCTGGCCTGGAAGAGGGGCAACCGGGACAGAATCCGGCGCCCCGACCGGGACTAGAACCTGGTGTGCCGGCGCCACTAGGTGGAGGATTAGCCTATTGAGCAGCGGCACCGGCCCCTAAAGTTGTACTTATGAAATGCATGAGGGTTGTATGTAATAAATAAAAGTTATCTTTAGGAAAAAAAAGGATTTAGTTCTCATTGAACTAGTTGAAACAGAATCTTTCCCTCAAAACAAGAAAATACAATATAGCAAATAAAATTATAAAGAGGGAAACGATTATTATTAAGAGGGAAAAGATTTCTTCCAAAGACATGCCAGTATTTGACTCCCCTTATTCACTTCCAAGTGTGAATGAGCTGCCTATTCTTACTCTCCTTACTTACTGACAACTCAGTAATTAGCTACTTGGAATATGATTTTCCCTCACAGTATTTTAACAAAAGAGTTTTTCCAAAGGCCCCAAAAAAGCACACTGGCTTAAATAATTATTTATCAATGTACTCTAATTGTGTTAAAATAGTTTCCTGTGGATGGATATTTAGAATATTTCCAAGCCTGCACTCTTACAAAGAGTTCTGAAGTGGCCTCCAAAAACAAACATGTAAATATCTATTTAGAACAGATGCACAAGATTGAATTTGCTATATCAAAATTGTGGTGTATTTTTAATCTAGATGCATCACGGAAATCACAGATTACAGTCCCAATCTGTAGGAGTTCATTCTTTTCTTGCACCCTGAGAAACACTAGATATTATCACATTCTGTGAAAGTTTATAATAGGCTAAAAATTTTTACCCATGTATTTGATTATGGATGCTTTGTACAGATATATAAATGTTTATTAACCATTTAATTAGTGTGTCTTTAATTTAATGCCTGCTTCTATCTTTCTTATATTGAATTGCCTTTTAAAAATGCTTACTCTATGAAAGAAATTAATATCAAACTTCATCCTTCATAGCCAATCTTCAGTGTAGTTTCTTGAACTTAAAATTTCTGAAAAAACCTTGTTGAACTATTTTATGATTGAGAAGTATTCTCATATTTTAGTATGCAATGTAGCTTTTCTTTTTAAAGATTTAATTAATTTTTTATATTGACAAAATATAGCTGTGCATATATGTTGTGAGGTAAAAAGTTATCTTAGGTTTTTTTTTTTTTTTTTTTTTTTTTTTTGACAGGCAGATTTAGACAGTGAGAGAGAGAGAGAGAGACAGCGAGAAACGTCTTCCTGCCATTGGTTCACCACCCCAAATGGCCGCTGCGGCCAGCGCGCTGTGCTGATCTGAAGCCAGAAGCCAGGTGCTTCCTCCTGGTCTCCCATGCGGGTGCAGGGCCCAAGGACCTGGGCCATCCTCCACTGCCTTCCCGGGCCACAGCAGAGAGCTGGACTGGAAGAGGAGCAACTGGGACAGAATCCGGCACCCCAACTGGGACTAGAACCTGGGGTACCAGCGCCACAGGTGGAGGATTAGCATAGTGAGCCGCGGTGCTGACTTTAATACTATAAGAAAATGTTATGTTAAACTAAATAATTTTTCACCTGAAATATTTAGCATTTTTGTGATGAAAACATCATTTACTAAGTAGTATTGAAATATACGGAACCCGATTATTAGGTATATTCACCAGGATCATCTCAGAAAAAGCCCAGCTTATTCCTCTGCTGAGGCTCTGCACCCTTTAGCACTCATAATCCATGCCTCCTACCCCCTACTCAGCTTCTTGTAACCATCATTCTACTCTCTACGTCTGTGGGTTTCATTGTTTGAGATCCACAAAAAACACCATGTGGTATGTGTCTGTGTTGAGCTAATTTCATTTAGCATAGTATTCTCTAGTTCCACCTGTGTTATCAGAAATGTCAGATTTTTCTTCATTTGAAAAGCTGAATCATGCCCCCTATCTGTATATAGGACCCATTTTATCTATGCATGTCTTGATGCACATTTAGGTTTCCCATAACTTTTCTCTTGTGAAAAGTGCAGCCATGGACATAACCATGAAGACATCTCTTTGACATACTAACCTCACATCTTTCAGGTAAATATTCAGAAATGAAATTGCTGGATCAAATGGTAATTCTATTTCCGGTGTTTCAAAATATATATACTGCTTTTCATAATGGTTATACTAATTTACATTATCCTCATCAAAATTGCACAAGGCTTCCCTCTTCACATCCTCATTAGCACCTGTTATCTTTTTTCTTTTTTTCAGAGTAGCCTTTCTAGCATGTGTGAAGTGATATGTCAATGTGCTTTTAATTTGTATCTCCCTACTTATTGATCATATTGAACATTTTCATGTGTCTTTTGGTCATTTCTGTGTTTTTTGAAAAAAATATTTATTCAATTTCATTGATCATTTTTTTAAAGATTTAATTATTTGAAAAGCTGAGTTACAGAGAGAGAGGGAAGGAGGACTTCTACCTGCTGCTTCACTCCCCAAATGGCTTCAGTACCTGGGGCTGGGGGAAGCCAAAGCCAATAGCAAGCAGCTTCTTCTAGGCCTCACTAGTGGGCTCAGGGGCCAAGCACTTGGGTCATCTTCCACTGGTTTCCCAGGCACAATATCAGAGAGTTGAATCAGGAGTGGAGCAGCTAAGACTCGAACTAATGCCCGTATGGGATGTGATTGCTGAAAG
The DNA here is from genome assembly GCF_964237555.1 of Oryctolagus cuniculus. Classification (NCBI taxonomy): domain Eukaryota; kingdom Metazoa; phylum Chordata; class Mammalia; order Lagomorpha; family Leporidae; genus Oryctolagus; species Oryctolagus cuniculus. The sequence goes on from NC_091434.1 coordinate 103,642,992, forward strand.
CCGTGGCTTAACTTGCTGAGACACAGTGCTGGCCCCAATTCTGGTTATTTTCAACATTCGTCTTCTTTATACAGTATTTTCTTTTTTAAGCAAAATGTCACTGATAATTTATTTCCTAATTTTAAAAAGTAAATAAATCTATTTAATGTGACGATTAAAACACTTAGCTGCATTCCTGTCATATATTTTAAGGTTTTTATCAACTTTCCTTCTTCCTCTTTTTCTTGTTACTTTTCTGCCTATTCCTGGTTGATTATGTTGTCCTATTGACAACATTTTTCCTCTAATGATTTGAAACATATGGATAGAATTATTATCTTGTGACTACCTACATATGTCATGTTTATTAAACATGACCGACTAGATATTTAAACCTTCCATTTTCTAAAATGGAAATTAGAATGTAAATGTATTTCAGTTGCTACCGATTCCTATTTGAGTCTACTTTAGATTTTCAGTAGAAGATTGCTGTCCACCTTTTTTCAACATAGAGCAAAGTAATTATTTAGAGTTAAATTTAAGTTGTACTAAGTCATTTGTTGACCATCATGTCTGTAGCACACTGCTTTTTTTTTTTTTAAGAAAAAAAATAGATTTACTTTTTGATTGTTTGAAAGAGCTACAGAGACAAAGTGAGATCTTTCATCTGCTGATTTACTCCCCAGTGGCCACAGTGGTCAGGGCTGGGCCAGAGATAAGCCAGGAACCAGGAGTTTCTTCTGGGTCTCCCAATTGGGTGCAGGGGCCCAAGCACTTGAGCCATCTTTTGAGCTTTTCCATGTGCATTAGCAGACAACTGGATTAGCAGTGAGCTGGATCAGAAGCGAAGCAGCCAGGATCTGAACCATGCCCACATGGGATGCTGGTGTCACAGACAGGCTGCTTTTCCCAGTACTCCACAGCACTAGCCCCAGAACATTGCTTTATATGAAAATGTAGAGTTTTCATTTTTCTGTGCTATACAATTTTGAAGAAATCTCAATTATTGCTTGTATTAGAATGCAGTTTATGCCAATCTTAAATGATAACTGATTGTAAGGCACTTGTGTGATGCAGGTACTACTTTAACTGTGCAGAAATAGGTTTTGGATCTTCTACAGTTGTTTAACCACTGAACTGACAGCACTGATCCAAGCAATTAAGACAGGATGGTATGAAAAAAAGGTTGGTTCCTGTCATCCCATTTGTCTCTGAGCTGGACTCCAATTGGTGTAAGTATTCATATTTCCTTTCAAATGTACTCATGAAGAGAATTCCAGGGTCACCTGGCATTAATAAGTGTCTGGAATGAAAGTTCACCAAGCTCATCGTCAACATGCCCAAACTTGACTGCCTATTGGAATGCCAAGGACTTCAAATGTTTCTTCAGCTTGTAAAATTGATACCTAACTTACACTGCTGAGATTATTCTCTCATCAAGGGTGCCAGACTCTAGGAAGCTCTCTATCTTAATTCATCCACCTGTGTTAAGAGTCAGTTTGTTGATCTTCTGTATATAAAGAGAATCGAAAATGAATCTTGATGTGAATGGAAGGGGAGAGGGAGTGGGAAAGGGGAGGGTTGCCGGTGGGAGGGACGTTATGGGGGTGAAGCCATTGTAATCCATAAGCTGTACTTTGGAAATTTATATTCATTAAATAAAAGTTAAAAAAAAAAGAGTCAGTTTGTGGCAGGTACAGAATTAGATGGACTGAGACCTACCTAGAGCAGCAGCGGAGACTTTGGACGAAGGCATGTTGAAGTGATGAAGTTGAATGACATAGATCTTCTCATACCAAAGACAGTAAAAGCTTGGCTTTGACACCATTATCTGTATCTTCTGAAGGTAAAAATTATATGTTTGTGGCCAATAGAATTTCAAAACTCAGTAAGAAAACAAGGAATAATCTATTGTGTAAAACACACACACACACACATTTTTAGTACTTTATTGTGTAAGGTGGTAATCAAGGTAGAAGTAGATATCTTTTGTGTGTTTCTATAGATCTATTTTCCTCTCTTTACTTCGATATACACCAAGGACTTGTTGGCACATAGTGGCTTCCACAATTGGGGTGAATGCTCATGCCTGTGGGGCTTCCTGCAAGTAGAAAGCTTCACTAGATTGCAGAGGAAGGGAGGAAGGAAAATGCAGTCAGAATACTTGTTTTCCTATTTATGACCCTTCAGATTTGCCAGTGGTACACTGCCCCCCCCCCAACCCCCACTGTTGATGACTTGATGTCAGGAGACCTTGTGCTATGGGCTGAATCTTTAATTTCCATCTCCCCAAACCCAAATGTTGAAATTCCAGTGTCCAGTGAGACGGCATTTGGAGGTGGAACTGTTGAGAATAAGTACGTTTAGATGAGATTGTAATGAATACATGTGTGCCCTTACAAGAAGAGGAGAAGTGGAAGAGATCAGAGCCTGCTCTCTCTACACTACATGAGGACCCTTTGAAACCATGGCTGGCTTCAACCCAGGAAAGGAAGCCTCACTAGAAATGGAACCTTGTCAGACCTTGTTCTTAGATGTTGGGATGTCCAGAACCATGGTCAAATAAATGTGTGTTGTCTAAGCCACTTAGTCTATGACATTTTGCCAAGGTAGCTCGAGCTAACTAAGACTTCTAAGCTCCACTCACATGTTGTAGCTGTTCAGACAAAAGCAAACATCCATGAAGATTCATTTGAGTACTATGTGACAAGCCATGGCAGCTATTCTAACTTCAGGTTCCACACTAGTGAAGCTGTGAAGGACACACTCGTCAGTGGTGGCAGCCTGGGATCATCACTGAACCAGCTATTTGGCAGGATGGTGAAGCTTCATCACTGATTATAAAGGCTCCGATGCTGCATTTCCAGCATTTCTTGTATAAACTCAACTATCTTAAAGCAGTCACAGTCAATGTTTATTGCTGTCAAGTAAAAGTCTTGATGTATTTCAGTAGTGATTTTATTACTATTATTAGTTGCAATAACTCTACAACCACTATAGAGTATATATTTAATGAATATACTTTTTGTGCTGCCCACAGAATAATAGTTAATGCTTTGGTGATTCTTTCCTAAATAGAATACAGCATAAAAAATAACACAGTGGCAAAATCCTTTACTTTTCTATTGTAAAAATCCTGATATTTACACCTAAATCCTACTTAAACCTGACTGGGCATCCCTCCCTCTGAGATGGCTATTGAATTTAGGCAAGCTGGTCAATTTGGTCCAACCATTCAGATGCATTACAACGTACAAAATCTTTACCTGCAAAGAACAAGGTTAACAAATAGCATCTCCTGTACTTTCTCTGCTAAAACGAGTTAACACATAAGTTGCTTGTCCTTTGAATAGTTCACCTAAGGCCATGCTGTAGTTTGGCTCATCATTTATCTGGCATGGCTAGAAAAATCACTCAATTTAAATTACAATATACTGCAGCACAGTAAAAGCCATTTTCTAAGCTTTATTATGTTAGGGAACCAAGATGGCCTAATCAATTTCAAGCAGTTTTTAAAATCTTCTAAAATTGAATAAAGGAAGATGCTGTGTAAAAGCTATTTAGATGAGCTTATGTGATATTTAAGACATCCTTTATTATTCTTCAACAAGGCATAGTGCATATCATTTTTATTTCATATGCAAAAGAGCTGTCAGTGATATATATTTACAGATCAAAATATCATCATTATACTTTCATCCTGGTTAGTGCTTGAATTAAGCTAAAATAAGCCCTATTAAATCTTTTCCTTTTTTACCCTCAGGGTGAAACATGGGAATTTCCCTTGAAATCATTTTGTATTTCTCCTCTTTATTTCTATCTAAATCACTTAGTGTCTGCATGTTTCCTTCTATTTCTACCTCATTGACTCTGTCTACCAATCATTCCCACTCTCTATCAATACAGTATTTATGTATCTTCAGTCTTCATAAGATTTTTTTACTTTCTAAATGTATGAATTTGATTCATTCAGAGTCTCACTAGGAGACAGAAAATCTAGTAAACTTGCCTTCTGATGATATTGAGAAATCCTAAGTTTCCTATGGCTTTGTCAAATGAAGCTCTCTGAGGATGATGAATACTCCAAAGTGGAGAAATGGAATTCTAGAAATTTGGATTCCACCTGAATTTCGCAACCAATTAAATGTGCATTAAATTCTCATGCTTCCTTTTTTCCTTCCTTATCATTGTTAAAATGAGAGGATCACATTAAGAGAAACTTTAGCTCTAAAATTCAATGACTGGATTAAACACACTGACAGGTTGTGTGGAAAACTGATTTGATTTTAGGGAAAATCACAGTTTAGATTGCCACCTACCCTAACTTCACAGGCAGCTAATGGCCAGAAGTTTATTAATGATCTGAGACACCAAACTGGCAACCCATGCATGGTATAGTAGGGGTTTCATGACTTGTTTTACATTTTTCCCATCAAGTGACAGAATCCATGCTCCTTTTCCTTGCATATACGTAAGTTCTGACAGTTTGACCAGTAAGAGTACCGAAAAAATTGGCCTGTGCAAATTTTCAGGTCTATAAGAGATGTTCAGTTTCCACTTCCTGGTCTTACAATGTTCACTTTTTGAGCCCATGCATTGAAAAAGTAAAGGCAGCATTATGGCGAAACCCATGTAAGAAATATAGCCTTAGAAGCCAGTAGCTCCAACTGGCCTCCCAGCCAGCAGTCACTGACAATATCCCAGGTTTATGAATATACCATCTTGGAAATGGATTCTCCAGGTGCAGTTTAGATATTCCAAATGACTTCCAATGGAGCAGAGATAAATGTTTTCATAGAAACCTGTCTGAACTGTATACTTGTAAAAAAATAAAATAAAGCCACTAAGATTCCAGATAGTTTGTTATCTAATAATAGATAGGATAATACAGAAGTACCCTCCACAACTCTTATTCCTCTGAAGTCTCCATTTTTCTCCCCCATAAATGTTTATATATAAGTGAACAGAGAGAATTGCCCTTGGAAGTGGGAGGTTCAGATAAGTATCACAAACTATGTGGTAGACAAGGAAAAATACGGAAAAGAGATGCACTGGAATTTGCCAGAGCAAAATTTATAGAAATCTGTTGGCAGTTCTAACATTTTGGTTATCCTGTGCATCATGTCTCTTACTTTTCTGAAGTTGATAATGGTAGTTGAATTGAAGGACTATGCTATAATATGTAAAGTTGACAAATTTAACAAGAAGAAAATCAGAAATATAAATATAAACATATAAAATTAATTTTGAAAAGGAGTGGCTATTTGTAGCACTTGACAACAGCAAAAACATCTGTAATGTTAAGGTTCATAAGCACTTAATGTGTGTTCAACTTTCAACAAAGCACATGTTCTATATTAAGTATCCCCCAAATTGTTTAATAGTTGAAAGTTTCAACACAAATGGAATTAGAAAGCCAAATTCTGACACTGACAACTCTTTAATGTTAGATGATTTACTGTTACTAAGGTTTTAATTGTCAGGTTTCCATTCATATATAGCTCTGCTCCTTTGATCTCAAATGCAAAGTGATAGAATAATATTAAAGTTGCTTTCAATTTGCCTAGTGAAATTTCTCACTGAGAATTCAAGGTTTATGCGATTTTTATTTTTGTTTTAAAACTATGTTTGACCTCACTCTTACTTTTCAGGGTGTTAAAAATAACGTGGAGAGAGGAGTTGATAGACTCTTTCAAGATAGTAATCATTGTTGATTTAGTGTCTACCCAAAGAATCATTTCTTCCTAAAAGAACTCATTTAGGGTGCTATTGCTATTGTAATCACATTTATTGTGATTATTTGGCAGTAGCCTTGGAATTTAAACTGTTTTAAAAAAAAAAAGTACCATCAACTGTTATTTATCACTCCAAGTTTGGACTATACTTACTGTTTGCTCTACTCAGCACAGACCCAAAAAGATTTCTAGAAAAGGCTCCCAAGATGATGAAAGCAAGCCTCTTCGCTTTTAGAGATTCAGATTATTAGTACATAAAATGTTTCTAAACAAGAGTGTCAATTCGTTAAGTCAACAACAGGAGTCACTGTGCACTTACTCCTCATGTAGGATCTTTGACCTTAGTGTGCTGTACATTGAGATTTAATGCTATAACTAGTACTCAAACAGTATTTTTCACTTTATGTTTCTGTGTGGGAGCAAACTGTTGAAATCTTTACTTAATGTATGCTAAACTGATCTTCTGTATATAAAGAGAATCAAAAATGAATCTTGATGTGAATGGAAGGGGAGAGGGAGTGGGAAAGGGGAGGGTTGCGGGTGGGAGGGATGTTATGGGGGGAAGCCATTGTAATCCATATTCTGTACTTTGGAAATTTATATTCATTAAATAAAAGTAAAAAAAATGTTTCTAAATTTGTAAAAATTATAATTTATTTTCTCTTATAGACAGGAATTCTGTCTCATTTTTTAAAATAATGAACTATCTGCAAATGAGCAACAAATTGTAAAATATAATATTTAGGAACAAAAAAGCACAGAACCATTATCTAGTTGTTTATCCTGTAACTTTTTTCAACCAATTTATCTGTTCTAAGCAACAGCAAATGCTATTTGCATAGCAACTGAACTGTTCTCTTTCTTTGCAATTGTTTTTGTTCTATTCATAAAGAAATTGTGAGAATTTTACTATTATGGACAAAAAATACAAAAAATACAAAAAGGGGACATTTGCAATAAAATATAAGTATCTTGCCAACATGTAAGCTGACACTAGTGTTATGAAACAGTATGATTAAGTCATTATTCCCTTTGAAATGCATAAAAGCCCACTGGTCGGTTCATATGACAATTATAATGTCTTTCAAAACTCTTTCAAAAAAGTACCAAGAAACTCATGTAGAACAACCTGAAGCGAAGATAAAGCTATCTTTATCACTCTTTACAGTTTTATCAAAACATGCTATTCTTACATGGGTTCTCAAAAGATATGGTCACCAACAAATAGTTATTGTTGTTGTTGATCTTCTTCTTTTTCTCCTTCTTATTCTTCTTTTTAATAAGAGAGTTCCTTTCCACTTTTTTGAGAATTCACAGAAGGTGAAAAAAATGAGAGATTATTCTCCAACATATTTTTGATAATTACTATGGAATTTATGTCTTCTGAGTACTAAAATCCATTTTTCAAATAAGAAGCCACTTGTATGAACTGTACTTGATTAATCTCTTGTGTAGTTGCCATCATGAGTACATACAACAAACATTTCCCATAAGTTCTGGGGACCTTGAAAGTGACATCGTTCATACCTCTTATTTAAATCAATTAAGAATTTGTGGAAAAATATGTAATTTCCGGAAAAATTGATTTTCTTTCTTCTATCTGATGATCAATTGTGTTTTCTTTTTTTCCTCTGATTGACAAGAAACTCATGGTTCAGTTATCTTGGTTTTTTTGATATGTAAAATTGTATTCTCTTGAATAACAACTTTTACCTTTCTGTATTTTTATTTTATTGTTAACTTAAATTTATCAAACAAAAGCACTTTGTACTATGCAATTTGTGGTTATTCCTAATTATTGTAAATTAAATAGTGTGTGCTGAAATTATGTTTTTGCAAAAATAAAACAAAGAAAGGAAGGAGGAAGGTTGAGGGAAAAAGAAGGAAGAAGGGAAGTCTGGTTGTCTTCCTATAATTGTACATATGAAATACATGAAATCTGTTCTGTTTATATTAATAAAAATTTGTTGAAGTTTCAAACAAAGGATCTCACATAGGAATCACTATTGTATATTTATAAATCCAAGAACTGTCTAAGGAATCATCATCTCTAAGCTAATAAATTATGCTACATCTGAATATAAAAGATTGTATTCTGCTAAAACCTCAGAAATTTTGCATGATGTAAGTTAGCAAGGTCCAAGTCAAAATGCAGAGTAAGACTGTGGAAAATAAACTATGTGCTTGGAATTTATGGAGTAAAATATTGCCTTAGTCTGAGGTCCTGAAGGCTGTCAGTTGTAAGTAGCATCCTCCTGTTTACTCTCCACTACTCTCAGATTTTCTTTTCAACTTTCATGGAGCAATTTGGTCTGGGGGTGCAGCTGTCATATAAAACCATTTAGAGACAGTGATATTTTTCTTTAAATCCTTATAAGCTTGATTGTGCTGCAAAATGAGTGTCAAGGTGAAGAATTATTTGGACAACATCAAAATATAAAATGAGCATAGATTCATAATAAGATTATTCATTCACATTTGTTTCTTTGGGTGCATTTGATTTCTTGTAATTCATTATATAAAGCCATTCGCATCATTACAAAGAGGAAAATTGCTTCCTGAAATATTATCTTTATTCTGACTTATAAATTGTGTATACAGTTGTAGCAAGCATTTTTTTGAGAGAAATTAAAATGAGTTGTCCTTCCAACATGTTCATTTGTGGCTATAGTTCTCTTAGGATGCTGTGAATTACTGATCCTTCATTCTACTTTTTCATCCTACATGATGCTAGGAAGTAGAGAAACTAACACTCTGTCCTGGTCTCCAAGTGACTCTCAGAAGAAAGAACACAAGCTCATGGACTTTTCCAGGGTCTGCAACTGTGAGGATAAGGATAACATGAATTGAAGAATCCTGACAGCAGCATTGAAAGGTAACAGTATCTGGGAAACTGGGCAGTCATTTTTGGTATTTTGGTATTTTTGAAACAGAACCTCAAATATTAGACTCCTGGAAGACCTTTTTTTGAAAGTGGCTTTCAAATTGAGAACATAAGAAATGATTTTTATCAGGAAGTTAACACTCATGACACTGGCATCACACAGTTTACAAAGTCCTCACTCTAGTTAGGATAATTGTAATTTCCATGGCATATGGATTTTACCTCTACATTTCAGTGGTTTTGGTTTACTCATACTGTTCTCTTTAAGAATCTCTTTTGCTCCCAACACCGCAAAGATGTAGCAGGACAATTAGTACCTGAGCTCCTGACATTTATCATGAATTAGCATCAGTTTTACTCATAATTTGTCTTATCTCTGTTTCATCTGCCCAAGAGACTTCATTTCTCTGCTTCATCTGGATTGGTGACACGATTGACCTACTTCTTGATTTTAGTCTGGACCTGACATGTTTCTGGTGAATGGTTCTGTTCCTCCTTTAAGATGCCTCTTGCTGGATTTTGTTGACTGGATTCCTGACCTCAGTGACCCTCCTGGCATTTTCCTACCCTACAGCCTCTTCACCAGGGCCAAAGATCTGTTATCCCAAATAACCTGCTGAACTTGTGAACAGATCTCCTTTTCGTTTGTTTTTCACCATACCCTTCCCTGGATATCATTATCACAACATCACATTCTAGTCTCACATTATATTCAGAGTCTATTTTCCTTCTCTCCAGCATGGGGCTGGAAGTGCAGTTGATAGAGCAGGTTATGCCTCTGCTTCTGATGGCATCCCATAGTAAGAGTGCCAGTTAGAGTCCTGGCTGTTGCACTTGCAATCCAATCTACTGTTAATGATGTGCCTGGTTAGGCATTAGAAAATGTCCCAAGCACTTGGGCCCCTGTCACCCACATGTTGACCCAGATGTGGCCATTCTGAGACTAAACCAACAGATGGGAGACCTGTCTCTCCTCCCCCAACCTTGTTCTCTTCACCTTCTTTCCCTTTCTTCATCTCTCTATGTTTACTATCCCTTTCAAACAAACTAATATTTAAAAACAAAATAAGCTAGATAAAGTGTCTCAATCCAGCATTTAAACATATGATAGTATCTCCAAGAAGCATTTGCAGGAGTCAACTGCAAAGTCGACATTTAACAGGAGTCGACCGAAGCATCACCTGAACCCAGTGTGTCCCAATTTTACTGTTCAGCACAATCACACCGGAAGCTGACAAAATTGCCAAAGCCACAACTCAATTCAAAATTATTTGCAAACAGATTTCCCACATGTGGGCCTTAGCATATTTGTTGCTAACTAACTTCACCAGTGAATTAGAGTCTAAAAAAACTTGGTAACCATTGAAGAAATAAATCCTAGGTAGTTACATTTACACTCTCTGAATGACAACACAGGGAGTCATTCAGAGGAGTCCATCCCATAACACCTTGGAAATGACTATTCATTATATTCCAGGTACACACAGGTGCATATACAGTAAACAGTGGTTATAGCCCCTACTCAGCCGCATGACATTGATGTTCTTTTATAATTTATCCTATAACACATTCCTAAACCTTGAAAAAGAGATGAATCCCTTTCAAATTCCAAAAACTCTCTCCAAGATCTTGGTTTTTGAGTCTCTATATATAAATAGACCATTTCAAAGTTTTAAAATAATGTTAACAGGTTTTTTTCTCTATTTAAGATTTATTTATTTTAAAGGTAGAGTCCCATAGAGAAAGAAGGAGAGAAAGGGCTTTCTTCCATTGGTTCACTCCCCAAATGGTTGCTATGGCTGGTGCTGTGCCAATTTGAAGCCAGGAGCCAGGTGCTTCCTCTTGGTCTCCCATGCGGGTGCAGGTCCCAAGAACCTGGGCCATCCTCCACTGCCTTCCTGGACCACAGCAGAGAGCTGGACTGGAAGAGGAGCAACCAGGACAGAACTGGTGCCCCAGCCAGGACTAGAACCAGGGATGCCAGTGCCACAGGCAGAGGATTAAAAATTATTATTAGGTGTTTAAATTTAACTGAAAAGTGATCCTTGTTAAATATAAGGGTGAGAATAAGGAAGGAGGGGATTTACAATTTGAGACATGCTCAATCGGATTTGCCCCAAATGGTAGAGTTAGAAATGTGCCAGGGGATTCCAATTCAATCCCATCAAGGTGGCATGTACCAATGCCATCTCACTAGTCCCAGTGATCAATTTATGTTCACAATTGATCATAATGATAGGATTAAGAGTCAAAGGGATCACATAAACAAGACTAGTGTCTGCTAATACTAACTGATAGAATTAAAAAGAGAGAATGATCCAACATGGGAAGCAGGATACACAACAGACTCATAGAATGTCAGATGTCCTAAACAGCACTCTGACCTCAGAATCAGCCCTTAAGGCATTTGGATCTGGCTGAAGAGCCCATGAGAGTATTTTAGGCATGGAAAGCCAAGACACTCTGGCAAAAAATAAATAAATAAATAAATAATAAATAAAATGACCTAAATGAAAGATCTCTGTGAGTGAGATCCCAGTGGAAAGAATGGGCCATCGAAGAAGGAGGTACCTTTCTCTGAAGGGAGGAGAGAACTTCCACTTTGACTATGACTTTATCTAAATAAGATCAGAGTCGACGAACTCAGAAGGCTTCCATAGCCTTGGCAACTCATGACAAGAGCCTAGGGTGATTTCTGACGCCATAAACAACAGTGTCAAATTGTTAAGTCAACAACAGGACTCACTGTGCCCTTACTCCTCATGTAGGATCTCTATCCTCAATATGTTGTACAATGTGAATTAATGCTATAACTAGTACTCAAACAGTACTTCCCACTGTGTTTTTGTGTGGGTGCAAACTGTTGAAATCTTCACTTAATATATACTGAATTGATCTTCTGTATATAAAGCAAATTGAAAATGAATCTTGATGTGAATGGAATGGGAGAGGGAGCAGGAGATGGGAGGGTTGCGGGTGGGAGGGAGATTATGGGGGGTAAAAAGCCACTGTAACACAAAAGCTGTATTTTGGAAATTTATATTTACTAAATAAAATTTAAAAAAAAAAGAAAGAGGGAGAGGCAGAAAGAAAGGTCTTCAATCTGCTGGTTCACTCCCCTAATGGCCACAATGGCCAGACCTGGGGTGATCTGAACCAGAAGCCAACAGCTTCTTCAGGATCCCATGTGTGTGCAGGGGCCCAAGCACTTGGGCCATCCTCTGCTGCTTTCCCAGGTGCATTAGCAGAGAGCTGGATCAGAAGAGGAGCAGCCAAGACAGAAACTAGCGCCCATATTGGATACAAGTGCAGCCAGCAGAGGCCTAATCTACTATGCCACAGCTCCGGCCCCGATTTCAGCTTTAAATCTCACATGATTTGCGTCTTGGCTACTTTGCTCTCAGTCCAGCTTCCTGCTAGTATGTACCCTAGCAGGCAGCAGGTGATGGCACAAGGGCTTGGGTCTCTGCCACCCACTTGAGTGTCCCAGATTGAGACCTGTTTGTACCTCTTTTTGACTCTCTTCCTTTCAAAGAAAGTGAAAATAAATACATAAATAATTTTTTAAAAAATTATGCATTCCACACCTGAAATTCATTTTATAATTTTGCACACATTTAAACCTGCAAAGAAAATACTCCCAATGATCTAAATATTTCTGTATTGCCTTTCTGGACATGGATAGATGGTTCTAATTTCTTTTTGTAAAAGATTGGTTTTAAATATGGTTCTTTGATAGATGCTTACTCATTTTCTCCCTCCTTATTGATCCTCATTTAAAAAAGAATGAGAAGAGAAAAATAGGGGGGAAATGGTTAACAGAGAAAAGGGAAAATGGATGCACTGATCCTTGAAGTTTAAGGAAGGAAGCTTTTTAAGTCAATGTAATTTTTTTTTGCCCTCTTTGACACTTTAAATAAGATGTATATGCTGGTGAATGTCTCGAGTTTTAAATGATGAACCAAGCAGTGAAATACATCACAACAGCGTTCCTCTGAAGACATTTTTCTGAATGAGGAATGTGCCACCTAGAATGTGCTACAAAATGTTAATGGCTTTGAGGCTATACAAATTTGAACTTTATTGAAATGTGCTAATAATGAGAAGGATTGTAAAATTATATACTGGATTGTAGAACAGTAGGATGTGACAAGGAAAGCACAGGGAACAATGTATCATCCTGCCATGTGTAAGGACCCTAGGCATTTAGCAATCAAGGGATGGATACCACTAACCTTTCCCCTCCTGTGGGTTCTCACAAACCTTAGCACTGAGAGAAATTTCATTTGACTTTGATAATGAAATTAATAGCTAAACCAAGATACCAAAATGGCCAAAGGGCATAGGTAGTTTAAAAACTCATTTATTTTGTTAAGCTTGAAAGTCAATGGATTGGTCACACTTCACCACTCTGCTCCCCTCTCATCTTTGGCAAAAATCAAGAAAGCCACCACTGCACAGAAGTCAAGGATAAAATTCTACATATCAAGTTTTTTTTTGTTTGTTTGTTTTTGTTTTTGTTTTTTTTTGATAGGTAGAGTGGACAGTGAGAGAGAGACAGAGAGAAAGGTCTTCCTTTTCCATTGGTTCACCTTCCAATGGCCGCTGAGGCAGGCGCGCTGCAGCCGGCACACCGTGCTGATCCGAAGCCAGGAGCCAGGTGTTTCCTCCTGGTCTCCCATGCGGGTGCAGGACTCAAGTACTTGGGCCATCCTCCACTGCACTCCCGGCCACAGCAGAGAGCCGGACTGGAAGAGGGGCAACCGGGACAGAATCCGGCGCCCTGAGCGGGACTAGAACCCGGTGTGCCGGCGCCACAGGCGGAGGATTAGCCTAGTGAGCCGCGGTGCTAGCCAACATACCAAGGTTTTAAAAGTGAACGCCTGCAATTCATAAGACGGTCATTCCTGCAAAGAAACTAGAAAGGGTCAAACTCCCTTTTACTGGCATAGGCACCTGAATTGTTTATTGTGATGTATATTTCTGGTTTCTCACACAAAAATAAAGCATGTACTGTGTCTCTTGAAGTCTAACTATACTATCATCACATCATATTTTTGAGGACTTCAGCTTCAATTTCACCTGGAAAACTCTCTTGGCTTCCATTTGCAATTATGCCCTAGAAATTTTACAATTTCATTCTAGGCTAGATGTTGCCTTCTGATGAAATGTGCAGGTATTAAGGATTTATTTGACTTGGTCTACACTCCCCAGAACTCAGACTTAATTGATGTTTATGGAGTTGATCCTCATGTTTTGGTTTTTTAAAAAAGAAGCAAAGATTGTGGGATATTATTGTGATGCCAATATAAGGTAAAAATGGGGTAACTAACTCTCAGTTCCTATTCTTTTTTAAACATATCAGCATTGCGTTTAGCTATCCATTATTCACCTCCCAAAAAGTGTTAACCTGGAAAATGAACCCAGCCCTTTATCTCTAGTTCTCATTTAACACAAATAAATGCAGCCACCACCTTCCAACTCCAAATGTTATGGGACGGAGTGTCTGAATTACTGACTCTAACCTTGACAAGGTGTCTCATCACTTGTCTGAGAGACTCAGTCAGCCAGCATCTAATCATACAATGGGAAAAAATAAAACTGGAGTACTCTGAATCCAGCATGGAGAATGGGGTTTATAGTTGAGGAGCGATTTGATTGGTTGGCAGCAGATTGTAGATTAACAAGGCAGAACTCTTGAGAATCGGAGGAAATTGCTGATTTGGTCTCCTGATCATATCTTTCTGTAATATTCTGTTATTACAGAAATAGCAGAGTGTTTCTAGCCACTAATAATCACAATCCTCAACATCAAGGGAACTGCAGCTCATTCAAGCTTCCTCCTTTTTCTCTGCATGAACTCAGAATGCTTACAAGGGTGATTCAATAGGTCAAGCATCTTGGGCAATACATGTATAATGATTACTCCTATTACTTCAGTTTAAATGCTCAACGGACTCCACAAATTTGTAAACAGACGAACCATAGACTCATTTGCACTGAGGCCCCAGTAAAAAGAGTGACTTCAGGTCAATATTGTAAAGTTAAAAGTACTCAGACATCTAGAATAATATTTCCTAAATATTCAAAACTGTGCGTCTTATCATTTCTACAAAGCGTGGAATAATTGTCCAAATTTGTTTGAGCCATAAGTCAGAGAATATCAGAAATGTGTAAGTCTAAAAATACAATCCAGTCTGATGTATTATTAGGGTTTAAGTTAGGAAGACATTGTGAATGTATTTATTGAATAATTCTTATTTAGAGATGATTATGTGTCAGTCACTTTCTAAGAAATTTGTAAATATTAATTTGCATCTTCATAACCAGAGGGAACCACTACTATGATAATTAAATTAAAACATATAAAGACATGAACTGTTTATGTTCAGAAGGTATATATATATTTCTTTTTGATTGACCTTAGTGATTTCATGACAAAAGCCTATTTTCCTAGGTAGCATTACAAAGTTCTTGGTCAAATAGGGATAATTGCTAATATCGAGTTACTACCACCATTGTTCAAGATGGATTTATATTGCTTCTAATTTAATCTTCACAGGAATATGCATAGGCGTTTCTATTTGTATTTTCAGATTAGGAAGATGAGATTCAGAGAAGTTAAGTAACTTTCCCAGATTCACAGATTCACACTGCAAGTAGCAGATATACTAATCATTGTGACCCCAGTCTACTTAAAAATACCACATTTTCCAAAAACTTTGTATGACTGTGTGTTTCTATAGGAAAGTATCCTCAACTTATATTTTGGGTTTTCCTGAAAGAACTTAAATAATGCCTTGTACTTCACATTTTCCTACAATGTTTTGAGTCAAAAAGGCCACTGTTGCATTTAAGTGTTCTTAAATGGAAATGCTATTTTGAATTACCTCTCAACTCTGATTGTCCTTGTTTAATGAGGGCCAAGGCAACCATACAATGTGGGATGTAGAGGATAAGTAAATTCAAGGCCCCTCTAGCTGTTCTACTGGTTGTGAACCCTGAATCACCTTCCGATTTGGACAGGCCATGCAACCTCTCAGTGCCGCAGTTTCCTGGCCTACCAATGAAGATGCTGACAGAGTAGCTCTCAAAGGGCTGTCCAAGGGAATAAATATAATCAAGTTCAAAATAAAATTTATAAATAAAATTTTACATATATTAACAGTTTGAGATAATTATAAATGAGGTATTAAATTATGTTTACCTGTTTCCTTACAGTTTTGCTTTGCATTTGATGGCTGCAGTGGGAAACATTGAGTTTTCTGTAATGACTGAATTTTTCCCCAGGTACTAACCTTACAAAGCCATAAACAAGTAAAACTCAATGACCTGGATATGACCACTATGGAGCATTTGGCTTCAGTCAATGTCATAGGTACAAATTTTGATGAATCTAAATGGAAATCACTTACTAATATAATATATAGCTATTTGCTATTCATTCAATAAATATCTCAGTTATTGGTTGCTTGAAAGATTGCCTAAAAAAGGAAAATGAGATATGAAGCAAATATCTATATACCTTTAATTCACACTTGTTTTCTTTTCCATTGCCCTGTGTCAGATATGAGTGATCTGTGTTTCACATTGTTATTAATAAAATAGGTATGTGTCTCTGCTGTCGTAGATTTTTGTTCACTTGGTTCTGTCACTGAATAACACTCGCTCACCCTAACATAAGAGCTCCCCTCTGCTGGCTTTAGCCTATGGAGGGTATTTGGGAAATGAGCCAGCAATGCATAGCTGGCTCGCTCTCCCATTCTGTCACTCTTCTTTTCAAATTAAATAAACAAATAAACCTTTAAAGGTCTTACAAAGTATAATTTTTGCAAAGTCAAAAATGTGACTCTCATATAAATATAGAAACACCTATTGAAAAATGTATAACTCATTAATGGTTCAACCAGTACAGTGGTAAAGTTGGTAGCACTTGAGGAACAGAGATTTGTACAGTTAGGCTAGAAAAACTCATATAATTAGTTAGCTAAGTCAGAGACAAAATTTGTTAACAAGATAATGATTATCTTATGACAATCAGCTATAATGTTTGGAGTTAGAAATCTTTGTTATCTCTGCTGTTTCTCTCTCTCTCTCTGAGCATTTGGATGAAAGATCTCTTTTTGTGTGTCTGTCTTCTTTACCTCCCTCCAAAACAAAATGAAAATAAATCAATAAAAATTTAAAGAATGACTTGGCATGTCATCTGAGTGAAGGAATGACAAGAGAGTTCTCCCATCCTTGGAACACAGATTCATAGGCTAAAAAACCCCTGAGAAACCATTACTTCAGTTGCATCCATCCCAGCTGAATGAGATTGTAGGCAAAAAATTAAGTACTAGAAATATTAGAGTTCTTAGTATACATGATTTCTGTGGCCTTGAGTTATTACTATCTGTCACATAATCAGATATCTTTACCACCCTCTTTGCTTTAAACTGCCATAGCAGATTTCTTAGGGCCTATATACTGTGTTTTTTGTTTTTTGTTTTTTGTTTTTTTTCCTCTTCTTCTTCCCTTCCTCTGTTACAACCCACACTTTCTAAAGTATGCTCAATTTAAAATCATTGAATCATAGTGACATATTTATTTCCTGTATAACACAATCCCCTCTTTCTCATATCTCATATTCAAATTGGGAACCAAGATGTGTGTGGGTGCATGTGTGTATGTGTGCATGTGTGTGTCCTTGAATGGCCAAAAAATGGACAGACGCACCTCACACCTTTGCTCTCTCTGTGTGTGGCTATGGTATATAGTTTGACCCCATCTCTCAGACTCCGTTTCATTTTAAGTACTTCCAGTGAAGTCATAGTCTCCCCTTCTATTTTTATCTCTTAAGCAAGATGTTGTGCACTTGCCAAGATCCTATACTTCTTACTTACATATGCTAATCTCAAGATATTTCCTATGTGATTTTTTTTTTCAGATGTAAACCCAGGGTGGGATCACCTGCCCATTTCAAAGTGGCTGGTCATTTAGCTCAATTTATCTAATGACCAGTCTAGAACAGTCTCTTCCTGACTGGAACAAGGAAGATCTCTTAATGTTTATGGGACAAAATGATTGGCCTTCTCTGCCAAGTGCCAAGTCCTCATTTATTCCTGAATCATTTCTTACTTTATTAAGGTGGCTTCTGTCTCTGAGATACACAAATAAGAAGTAGATGAGAAAATGACTTGTGATTTTTCCTTTGGGTATGTTTCATCTCAAACTTTGGAAATTTACTTACTGGGGTTGGCGTTTGGTACAATGTTAAAAGATGCCTCTTGTGACCTCCGCATCCCATAGCAGAGTGCCTGGATTCCTTCATTTCTTATCCAATTTCCTTCCAACGCACTCCCTGAAAGGCAGCAGATGATGGGCCAGTTAGATTGAAGCTCTGGGACCATGTAGGGGAAAGAGATCGAGTTCTGGCCTCCTGGCTTTTACCTGGCTCATCCCTGGCTGTTGCAGGCATTTGGGAAGTGAACCAGTGGATAGAAAATCTCCTTCTCTATCTAGCGCTCCCTCTCTCTCTCTCTCTCTCTCTCTTCCCCTCTCTCTCAAATGAAATGAAAATAAAGAGACTAAAAGAGATTAATATGCACTCATTTTAAAAGAAAAGCCAAGCTACTACTTTTTTCAAATGATTAACTCAAAACCAAAATCATCACAAATGGCTATTTGTAAAAACTGGAAAAAGACTTTGCATTAAGGTCAAGGTCATGGTCCCTGTATGGAGATAATGTGCCCTTCAAATGCCATTTGTCTGTGACTTCCTTGGTGGTGTTTTCATTGGTGAACTAAATTTGATTGTGTGGTTATTAAGGTTTATTTCTTACATGCAGCATAAAGGATTTTCATTTATTAAGCTAGAAAAACCACTCCAATGAAACACAGTCTTTCAAAAATACAGTTTAAATGGATTTTAATCCATTAACTTTCATTATTAAGTTCTTTATTCTCTTGTGTTTAAGCCTTTCAACATATGAATTTATTATCATAACCATGATTTAGTTAAGCAGACTTCACAGTGTTGTGAAGAATTTGAATCTTTATTGCTAGAGAAGGGATAGATATTAATTCTCCAGTAGTTGCTAAACTTAGGCACACATGGATTAAATTACTGCATAGTCATACAGATTGCAGTATTACATTTGCCTCAAAATGGTACTATAAATGCTTACTTTGGACAATTCCATTTTCCAAAGATCAGCTTAAAATGAAGCTAAGATGCTTACATTTTCCTATTTTCAACTAACTCCTCTATAAAGTTAGCCTATAGAAAAATAATACTTTCTAACTCAAATTACTTTCATTCTTAAGACAACATAGCCTAGAACTTAAAATGTAGCTATTTTTCTCTACATCATGACTGATCAAGTTACTTGAATAAATGGAAAGATTATCCTAGCTTTGAAATTTCCTCAGAGTGTAGCTTTTTATTATGCTGTTGATTATTCCTATAACCTATCAAAACATCATACAGCTAAAACTCAGAGAAAAAAACGATTCTTATTTTTCTTCCCACAAAAGCTCATCATAACTTTGCAACATCTTTGAGAATATCAAAACTGAAAGAATCATAATAATAATTAAAAAAAAAACTTTTTCTGAGGTTAAGCACAAAACTCTTTAGGCTTTAAGGGATTTTCTTTTTCAAGATAAAAATATTTTATTTATTGTAATGTATCTGTATTTCTTGACCACTTAACCTATGTAAAACCATTGTACTGTTTCAAATAATTTTCTGCATTTTTTCTGTTACTAACCAAGTTTTTTGAGTGCTTTGAGGCATTCTCGTTTTTCACATAAACCCTGTGTTATTTTGTAATTAAGTTTCTAGTTACTTTAGCTAAAATAATTTCTATTTGTTTGCAATTGTTAAGAAATATACAGATAGACGTAGGGAACATTTACCTCATTTCCCATAGTCACTTCTGGAAAAAAACACACTATCGCAAACAAGTTATTCATATTAATACGGTTGAATTGCAGAATATTTTCAATAGCACAAGAAACACACATGCAGCACTTGCTAGTCACACCCACTTCCCTCCCACTGAAACTACTTCTTTAACCCATTAGAATCATTCATCTCTTCATCACTTTTATAATTTTGCCACTTTAAAAAATCTTGTTTAGATACAATCACAGGGTGTAGTCTTTTGGGAAGAATTTTTTTTTTTTTTCATTTAGGATAATCATCTGGGAACACATGAAGAGTCTTCTGTGTATCACCAGTTCGTTTTTTCTTGCTGAGTATTCCATGATTTGGATACACCATATTAGTTTAATTCTACTTGCTGAAGGGTATCTGGGTTGTGTCTGGTTTTGGCTATTACAACCGCAGCTATTCCAATCTTTCGTGTTTAGGTTTTTGTGTGGACATGAAACTTCATTTCTTTGAGATAAAAGCAGAAGAGTACAGCTGTTGGGTGGTATAATAGTTGTGTATTTACTTTTTTAAAAGCTACCAAACAGTTTTTCTAGGATGACTATCCTGCTTAATTTTTGCATCAGTGATGTGGGAGTGATCTAGTTTTTGGGCAGCTTGCCTCTTTTTGGAATATCATAACCTGATACATATTTAGATAAATATTATTGTGGTTTTAATTGCATTTTTGTTTATATGGCTGCTAGGGTTGAACATATTTTCATGTGTTCATTTCTATCTATCTGTCCTCTTTGGTGAAATGTCTTTTTATCTGTTGCCCATTTTCTGGACAGATTGTTTTTGTTTTTTACTGTTGACTTCAATATTCTGGATAACAATTCTTTGTCACATATGTGTTTTGCAGCTCTTTTCACCCAATCTGTAGTCTGGCTTTTCATCCTGCAAATAGCAACTGTTAACCTCTTCCTTTCCAATGGCTATTTTTAAATTTCTTTTCTTCCAGTATTGTACAGATTATAATTTTCCATTTTATTTTGAATAAGAGTAATTAAGTTAGAGCTGATACTGTTCAATGGAGCAAAACAGTAAAATTTGGATAAAATCAAAATCTGAAAGCCTTAAGATTTCTTTATATTTTTCCCAAAATTTAATTCTGTGTTTCATTTTTAAATTGGTTATCCATATTGAGTTAATTTTTGTATAAACCATGAGATTTAGCTCAAAGTTTTCTTTTCCTTTCTTTTTTCTTGCTTCTCAGCCATCACTCATAGATGTCGAATTGTACCGGCATCACTTGGCTAAAAGACTGTCTTATCTTCATTGAATTGTTTCTATATCTTTTTCAATAATGGGCATTTGTATACTTGGAGCTCTTTTTCTGGGTTCTCTTTTCTATTCCATTTGCCCATGTGTATGCCCCTCCACTGACACCATTTAGTCTAAATTCCTATAGCTGTATGGTACATCTTGAAATTAAATACATGGATTCTTCCTACTTATTCTTTTTTTTTTAAATTGTTCTGGCTGCTTTAATTCATTTGTCCTTTAATAAAACACTTAGGATCATCTTGTCTATATTAACAAAAATCTTGTGGTATCTTAGAA
This sequence comes from Oryctolagus cuniculus, assembly GCF_964237555.1. Classification (NCBI taxonomy): domain Eukaryota; kingdom Metazoa; phylum Chordata; class Mammalia; order Lagomorpha; family Leporidae; genus Oryctolagus; species Oryctolagus cuniculus. Next base: position 103,664,074 of record NC_091434.1, read on the forward strand.
AGAGTTACATAATACTTTCTAATCATGGTACTTTCTAATCCACTGGGCACTCTCCCATGTTTATTTAGAATCTCCTTGATTTCTTTTATCAGAATATGATTTTTTTTTAACATTCAGGTTTAATACATGTTTCATTAAACTTATACCAAGTATTTGTGTTTTCTTGGAAAACTGCAACTGGTATTTTTTTTAAACTTTTATTTAATGAATATAAATTTCCAAAGTACAGCTTATGGATTACAATGGCTTCCCCCCCATAATGTCCCTCCCACCTGCAACCCTCCCCTTTCCCACTCCCTCTCCCCTTCCAATCACATCAAGATTCATTTTCGATTCTCTTTATATACAGAAGATCAGTTTAGCATACATTAAGTAAAGATTTCAACAGTTTGCTCCCACACAGAAACATAAACTGAAAAATAATAGATGAATTTTTAAATGATGATGAAATCAGATCAGACCTATTGTCATGTTTAATCCCAGTAAGAGTCAAGTTGGGAATTGATAATTTCTTCTTCTTCTTCTTCTTCTTTTTTTTTTTTTTACAGAAGATCAGTTTAGTATACATTAAGATTTCAACAGTTTGCACCCCATAGAAACACAAAGTGAAATATAATGTTTGAGTACTCGTTATAGAATTAAGTCTCAATGTACAACACATTAAGGACAGAGATCCTACATGAGGAGTAAGTGCACAGTGACTCCTGTTGTTGACTTTACAAATTGACACTCTTGTTTATGGCATCAGTAATCTCCCCATGCTCCAGTCATGAGTTTCCAAGGCTATGGAAGCCCCTTGAGTTCTCCGACTTTATCTTGTTTAGACAAGGTCATAGTCAAAGTGGAGGTTCTCTCCTCCCTTCAGAGAAAGGTACCTCCTTCTTTGAAGACCTGTTCTTTCCACTGGGATCTCACTCACAGAGATCTTTCATTTAGGTTTTTTTTTTTTTTCTTTTTCTTTTTTTTTTTTTTTTTTTTTTTTTTTGCCAGAGTGTCTTGGCTTTCCATGCCTGAAATACTCTCATGGGCTTTTCAGCCAGATCCGAATGCCTTTAGGGCTGATTCTGAGGCCAGAGTGCTGTTTAGGACATCCGCCATTCTATGAGTCTGCTGAGTATCTCACTTCCCATGTTGGATCACTCTCCCCTTTATTTATTCTATCGGTTAGTATTAGCAGGTACTAGACTTGTGTATGTGCTCCCTTTGACTCTTAGTCCTTTCATTATGATCAATTGTGAACTGAAATTGATCACTTGGACTAGTGAGATGGCATTGGTACATGCCACCTTGATGGGATTGAATTGGAGTTCCCTGGTATGTTTCTAACTCTACCATTTGGGGCAAGTCAGCTTGAGCATGTCCCAAATTGTACATCTCTTCCCTCTCTTATTCCCACTCTTATGTTTAACAGCGATCACATTTCAGTTAATTTTCAACACTTAAGAATAACTGGGTGATAATTACAGAATTAAACCAGTCATATTAAGTAGAACAGACAAAAAAAATACTAAGAGGGATAATGTATTAAGTTGTTCATTAACAGTCAGGGCTATGCTGATCAAGTCACCGTTTCTCATAGTGTCCATTTCACTTCAACAGGTTTCCTTTTTGGTGTTCAGTCAGTTGTCACCAATCAGGGAGAACATATGGTATTTGTCCCTTTGGGACTGGCTTATTTCACTCAGCATGATGTGTTCCAGATTCCTCCATTTTGTTGCAAATGACTGGATTTCGTTGTTTCTTACTGCGGTATAGTATTCTAAAGAGTACATATCCCATAATTTCTTTATCCAGTCTACCATTGATGGACATTTAGGTTGGTTCCAGGTCTTGGCTATTGTGAATTGTGCTGCAATAAACATTAGGGTGCAGACCGCTTTTTTGTTTGCCAATTTAAACTCCTTTGGGTAAATTCCAAGGAGTGAGATGGCTGGGTCGAATGGTAGGGTTATATTCAGGTTTCTGAGGAATCTCCAAACTGACTTCCACAGTGGCTTGACCAGTTTGCGTTCCCACCAACAGTGGGTTAGTGTCCCTTTTTCCCCACATCCTCGCCAGCATCTGTTGTTGGTAGATTTCTGTATGTGAGCCATTCTAACTGGGGTGAGGTGAAACCTCATTGTGGTTTTGATTTGCATTTCCCTGATTGCTAGTGATCTTGAACATTTTTTCATGTGCCTGTTGGCCATTTGGATTTCCTCTTTTGAAAAATGTCTATTGAGGTCCTTGGCCCATCTCTTAAGTGGGTTGTTCCTTTTGTTTTTGTGGAGTTTCTTGATCTCTTTGTAGATTCTGGTTATTAACCCTTTATCTGTTGCATAGTTTGCAAATATTTTTTCCCATTCTGTCAGTTGTCTCTTCACTCTCCTGACTGTTTCTTTTGCAGTACAGAAACTTCTCAATTTGATGCAATCCCAATAGTTGATTTTGGCTTTGACTGCCTGTGCCTCCTGGGTCTTTTCCAGAAATTCTTTGCCTGTGCCAATATCTTGAAGGGTTTCTCCAATGTTCTCTAATAACTTGATGGTGTCAGGTCGTAGACTTAGGTCTTTAATCCACGTTGAGTGGATTTTTGTGTAAGGTGTAAGGTAGGGGTCTTGCTTCATGCTTCTGCATGTGGAAATCCAGTTTTCCCAACACCATTTGTTGAATAGACTGTCCTTGCTCCAGGAATTGGTTTTAGATCCTTGATCAAATATAATGCAACTGGTATTTTAATTTTAGTGCCTACATGTTCATTGCTAGCATATGGAAATTCAATTGGATTTTGTATGTTTATCTCATATCCCATTCATTGCTGAAATGCCTTATTTCTGGGAGTTTTTTCCTAGGTTTCTTGAGATTTTCCTTATAGACATACATACCATCTGCGGTTAGTAATAGACTATCTTTCTTTTCTAGTGGGTATACATTTATTTCTTTTTCTTGCCTTATTGTAGTATCTACAAATTCTCATCTTACGCTGAATGAGAGAGTTGAGTAAGAATTGAAATCATAGTCTTGCTGCAAGACTATAGACTGAAACTTTCACACTTTTGCCATTAAGTTACATGTTAGCTATGGAGCTTTTTAAATATAGATATTCATTACTAGGTTGAATATTCTTATTTTTTCTGAGTTTTCTTTTTATTACTACTGGTATTTAATTAATATTATATATAGAGAGAGCTAGAGGTGGCAGAGGGACAGGAAGGAAGAGAGAATTCACTGACATGGAGGTGAATTTCCTGCTTCTGCATGTTAGTATCATGAATTCCATTGCTGTACTTTAAAACTTGACCAGTGTTGTATCTAGAATAAAATCATTTCATTATGGTAAGTATATGTTTATATATTTTTAAATTATTTTGACAAGGATTTTGTTTTTTGTCTATTCAAGAAAGATATTGGTATCAGTTTCTTTCTTCCTATGTCTTTGTTTTGTAATTTGCCACTTCTTTGTATGATTTTGGTTTCAGGAAATTCTAGCTTAATAAAATAAATTGGAATGTATTCCCTCTTTCATTTTCTAGAAGACATTGGGTAGGATTGGTGTTAACTATTTTTAAGCATTTGAAATAATTCTTCAGTGAAACCATCTGGATCTAAAGATTTTTATATAGTTTTTCAATTATGAATTCAATTTCCTTAACAGTTACAGGGCTATTCAAATGATCTACTTCACAATGGGCAAGCTGGAATACTTTGGATGTTTGCATTTTTCTCAGCTTAGAGACAACAGTAATTTATTTCCCACAGTTGTGGAGGATGAGAAGCCCAAGATCAAGGTGCTGGAAAATTCTGTATCTGCTGAAGTCCAGCTTACTTGCAGACAGTGCCTTCCTGCTCCAAACTCACCTGGTACAACAGACAAGGGGTCTCTCTCTCTCAAGTCTCTTGTTAAAGGAATTAATGCAGTTCAGGGGGTTTAGTTTATGGTTTTCTAGAAATACATTTATTTCTAAGTTGACAAATTCATGTACATAGAGTTTTTATGATCCTTGTGAAGTTGGCAGAGTCTGTGGTGCTATCTTATGTTTAGTTTATACTATCAAGAATTTGCATCTTTCCTCTTTTGTCATCATCACTCCTGCTAGAGGCTTGTGAATTTTATCAGTCTCTTAAAGAACCAGCTTGTTATTTCTCTACACTTTCCACTTTCAACTGCCCTGATTTCTGCTCCTTTAAAAATTTTCTTCCTTCTGGCTGTTGCTGTGGCTCACTTGGTTAATCCTCCACCTGCAGCGCCGGCATCCCATATGGGCACCGGGTGCTAGTCCCGATTGTTGCTCTTCCAGTCCAGCTCTCTGCTGTGGCCCGGGAGGGCAGTGGAGGATGGCTCAGGTGCTTGGGCCCCTGCACCTGCATGGGAGACCAGGAAGAAGCACCTGGCTCCTGGCTTCGGATAGGCGCAGCACCAGCCATAGTGGCCATTTGGGGAGTGAACCAATGGAAGGAAGACCTTTCTCTCTGTCTCTCTCTCTCTCTCTCTCTCACTGTCTATAACTCTACTTGTCAAATAAAAAAAATTTTTCTTCCTTCTAATACATTTTAGTTTATTTTGCTCATCTTTTTCTAGATTCTGAAAGTGGGGGCTAAGGCTATTGTTTTGATTCTTCTCCTTTTTACTCATGTAGGCACTTAGCAGCGTAAATATTTACCCTAATACTGTTTAACTCTACTCCATAAATTTTTTGAATTTTTATTCATTTTAGTACAATATATCTTTTTAGTTTCCCTTGAGATTTCTTTTTGTCCCATGTATTACTTAGATGTGTGTTGTTTAGATTTTTAGATTCTAGGTGTTTAGAAACTTTCCTTTTATCCTTCTTACTGATTGATTTGTTAATGTTCAAAGAACACACTCTGTTTGCTTTAAATTCTTCTAAATTTGATGAGTTTGTTTTACGCTTCAGGGTATGTTGTGTCTTGGCATATGTTCCCTGAACATTTGAAAGAAAAGGATGGTCTGCTGTCATTGGGTTAACTCTTCTGTAAATATATTAATTAGATACTGTTTTGGGATGTTATCATTGAGCTATTCAGTACTCTTGATTGTTTTTGGTCTATCAGTTCTTAATTTCTCACAGGATAGTTGTGTATTTGTCAGTTTTTTAAAAAAAATTCTCTGTTTCTATTCATGTATTTTGCAATCTGTTGTTTGTAACATACACATTTAAGATTGCTATGCTTTCTTCGTGGATTGATCCTTTTATGCCTTTTCTCTTTGCTCTACAGTCTGCTTCACATGATAATAATCTATTCATTTGTGCTTTATTTGCATCAATATTTGCATGATGCATCTTTTTTCCATTCCCTTAATTTTAGCCTGCCTATACTGTTGTATTTCAAGTGTGAGTTTCTCACAGACAGCAAGTATTTGGTTTATGTTTTCTATATTATTCACTCTACTAGCCTTCATTTTTAAATACCATACTTAGAAAATTAAAATGTAGTGAGTTACTGATATGTTATGGCTTAGTCTGTCACCTAAGTTGTGGCTCTCTGTTTTTCTCTGTGATTTTCATTTCCATGGTTTCTCTTTTTTCCTTCTGTGGTTACTAAAAAAATTTTATCATTTGGTTTTGATTTGTTTATAGTTTTTTAGTCTATTTTTAAAGGCAACATATATGAAATATATCTTTTTGAAACTGGCTTATTTCACTAAGCATGATGCTTTCCAAGTGCATCCATTTTGTTGCAAAATACAGGATTTCATTCTTTTTGGTGGCAAAGTAGTATTTCATGGTGTATATATCCCAGATTTTCTTAATCCAGCCATCAGTTGATGGACATCTGGATTGATTTCTTATCTTAGTTATTGTAAATTGAGCTGAAATGAACATGGGGAACAATAATTCTTTCATATTTTGATTTCATTTTGTTTTGAAATTCCTAGGATGGGATAGCTGCATCATATGGTATGTCTATTTTCAGATTTCAGAAGTATCTCCATTCTGTCTTTCATAATGATTGTACTAGTATACATTCCCACTAATAGTATATTAGGGTACCTTTTCCCCCATATCCTCACCAGTATTTATTTATTTTTTATTTTTGGATGATAGCCATTCTAATTGGCATGTGATGTACCCTCATATTGTTTTTTATTTGTATTCCCCTGGTGGCTAGTGATCCTGAGCATTTTTTCATGTGTCTGTTGGCCATTTGAATTTCATCGCTGAAAAATGTCTGCTCATGTCCTTTGCCCATTTCTTGACTGGATTGTTTTGCTGTTGTTGAATTTCTTGAGCTCTTAGTAGAGTCTTTACATTGATATTTAACAGTTGCATAGTTTGCAAATATTTTCTCCCATTCTTTTCGTTGACTTTTACTGTCCTTAGTGTCTCCTTTGCAGTGCAGTAGCTTCTTAGCTTGATATAATCATATTTGTCTATTTTTGCTTTTATTTTCTGTGCTTCTGGGGTCTTTTCCAAGAAGTCTTTGCCTATTGCAATGTCTTTCAGAGTGCCCCCAGTGTTTTCCTCTAGTAATTTGCTGTTATCAGGTCATAGTTTGAGATCCTTGATCCATTTTGATTTGGTTTTTATAAAAGATGTAAAGCAGGGGTCTTGTTTCATACTTCCACGTGCAGAGATCCAGTTTTTCCAGCATCATTTGTTTAAGAGACTATCCTTTCTCCAGGGATTGATTTTAGCTCATTTGTTGATGATTGGTTGGTTGTAGATGCATGGATTGATGTCTGTGTTCCATTGATCTATATTTCTATATTTCTATTTTTTACTAGTACCAGGCTGTTTTGATTATAACTGTCCTGTAGTATGTCTTATAATCTGACACTGTGATTCCTCCAACTTTGTTTTTGTTGTTTAAAATCACTTTAGCTATTTGGGGTATCTTGTGTTTCCATATAATTTTTAACATCTTTTTTTTTTTTTCTAAATAAAAGAATGCCACTGGTATTTTGATTGGGAGAACATCAAATCTTTAAATTGTTTTGGGTAATATGAATTTGATATTGATTCATTCAATCTACAAACATGGAAGAGTTTTTCATTTTTTGTGTCTTCTATTAAATTTTTTAATGTTTTATAATTTTCATTGTAGACACCTTTCACATTGTTGGTTAAATTTACTCCAAGGCATTTAAATTTTTATAGCTATTATGAATAGGACTGATTTTAAAAGTTCTGCCTCAGTCTAGTGTACATAGGCTATTGATTTTTTTTTTTTTTTTGATAGGCAGAGTGGACAGTGAGAGAGAGAGACAGAGAGAAAGGTCTTCCTTTGCCGTTGATTCACCCTCCAATGGCCTCCGCGGCCAGCGCGCTGCAGCCGGCGCACCGCGCTGATCCGATGGCAGGAGCCAGGAGCCAGGTGCTTTTCCTGGTCTCCCATGGTTTGCAGGGCCCAAGCACTTGGGCCATCCTCCACTGCACTCCCTGGCCACAGCAGAGGGCTGGCCTGGAAGAAGGGTAACCGGGACAGAATCCGGCACCCCAACCGGGACTAGAACCCAGTGTGCCGGCGCCGCAAGGCGGAGGATTAGCCTAGTGAGCCGCGGCGCTGGCCAGGCTATTGATTTTTATGTATTTATTTTACATTATGCTTCTTTAGCAAACTTCCTTATGAGTTCCAATAGTCTCTTAGTGGACTCTTTCAGTTTCCCCACATATAGAATCATGTCAACTGCAAACATGGGTAATTTGTCTTTCTCCTTTCCAACTTGTATGCCTTTGATTTCTTTTTCTTATCTCATGGCTCTGGTTAAAACTTTCAGGACTATTTTGAATAGCAATGTTCAGAGTGAGCATCCTTGTCTTCTGGATCTCAGTAGCAATGCTTGCAATTTCTCCCTTTCTATATGATGCTCATTGGAGATCTGTCAAAAATTGCCTTGATTGTGTTGAGAAACATAACATCCTATGGGCCGGTGCTGTGGTGCAGTAGGTTAATCATATGGCACAATACATACAATCTACTAAAACTGAGTCATGAAGACACAGAAAACTTAAACTTCAATATACCAATAAACAGGACAGAGATTGAATAAGTAATAAAGACCATCCCAAAAACAAAAGCCTGGGATTGGATGGCTTCACTGCTGAATTCTACCAAACTTTTAAAGAGCTCATACTTTTAATTCTATTTTCAATGAGCTATTTGAAACACCCTTTAAAATAATACATATAATAATTTTCCATATATTTGGAAATATGTCTGTATGTCTGTGTATGTGTGTTTGTGTGTGTATTCCACTTTAGGCAGTTTGATTTTGAAGTAAGATTCTAGGCAAGGAGTCAGCCTTGTGGTGGATCAGGTTAAGCCAAGAATAAATCTGGAATTCTGTATTGGACTGTTGGTTCAAGTCCTGGTTGCTCTGCTTCTGATCCAAATCATTGCTACTGCACCTGAGAAAGCAGTGGAAAATGGCCCAAGTACTTGGTCCCCTGCAACCCTTGTGGAAGACTTAGCAGAAGCTCCTGGCTCCTGGCTTCAGCCTGGTCTAGCCCTAGCTTTGTAGCCATTTGGGGACTGAACCAGCAGAAGGAAGATCTCTCTATCTCTCTCTTTCGCTCTGCCTTAAAAATAACAAAATATTTTTGAAAGATTTTGGACAAGACTCTTTATGTATTAAAATATTTGAATGGCCACAAAATATATTTAACATTCCATGGATATTTTGAGAAAACCTTTGTATTTATTTGAGCTCAAGACTTATAAATTTGTTATTCAGCTTTCTATTCCTGTCTACTTTATATATGGTTAAATCCAATGCAATGTGCTTTGTAGCAAGGGGTAAAACACTTATTTAAAAAAAATAAAAAAAAACTTGGGCATTGAATTCACTGTTTTCTGTGCAAGCTTACTGGTAATGTTTCAGAAACAAGTACCTGATATAGTACAAGATCAACTGCTGGTTTAGAGATCAAGTGTATTGGTTTTTTGTATACTATGTAGGCTAATGGACAAACAAGAAAAATGAAGTCAACTGGAGAAGCTGAAACAGATATATTCACACTTTTATTTTACTTGCCCTTTTGGTTTTCTTTATGGGTTTTCTTCAGAGGAAAACAGATGGGAAGCTTTGAAGCAAGCCACAAGATGGTAGAGAATTCACAAAATAGGATCTGTGTGGGAAGGTTAAGAGAACCGTATGTGCTCAGTGTAGAGAAATAGGAAGACAGAGTGGCAATATCATAACTGTCAACATGTATACAAAAGAATATCAGAGCAACGTTTTGTTGCTATTGAGCTGAATCAGGAGAAATTAAGTTAAATGATAGCAGAAGAAATTCTAAAGAAATGCAGGTCTTACTCCCACCCAATATCAGTCTTTCCTAAATTCATTCTGCTAGAATCTTATGTAAAAATATGAAAAAAAAATCTAGCCATTATCACATTCAGAAAGTTCTTAAATAGTTCAAGTCTAACAACAACCACCAAGTGAAAATAGGTAAACCAGTGTAAGAATTTATACTAAAGGCTGAGTGCCTATCTCCAGGTATAATTAACTACTCAGCAGTAAGTCACATTTGAAGGATGATCAGGATGCATGAGGGTGTAATAAGAGTCATTAAAAATACTACCAGGATTTCTGTTAAAGAACAACGTAATTAGGAGCAAGCACTTAGTGGAATAAAGATAGTAAATGTTTGATTATATGGGTTTATATATGGTTAAAAGGGAGTAAAGTGACAGCCCATCTCTCTCTCTCTCTCTTGATCTCTCTCTCTCTATTTCTATCTCTGAAAAAATGAATTTTTAAAAGAAGACCACATAAAGAAGGTGCTGGTATTCTTTAAGGGTTTTTCCAGCTGTTTTGTCATTTTAAGGAGCAGCTGAGAGAAAAGCCTTTATTCTGTCTTATTGTAATTATTTCTTACTAGATATGATATGCTACTATTTAAATATAAGCATATATTTTATAGAACTTTAAATTCTGTGAAATTTTCCTTTCCTATATTTTGCTTTAGTAAACCCTTACAACTTTCTGAAATTATATTATTAAACCCATTTTACAGATGCAGAGTTTCAACATTATCAGTAACAACAACAGGTCCAGGTAGAATGTAAGAGGAAAAGTCTTGAGTATCCATGGCATAGCACAAGGGTGAATTCCAGTGGAAGCAAAAAGATACAAAAAGCAACAGATTTATGAGGAAGGAGGAAATGTCTGAGAAGGAGTATGATTATGTTATTGAATTCAATCAAAATCAGAAGTTGCACCAGCCAATGTTAGCAGGTTTATCATGTTAATTGAAATCACAGTAAAATCATCTCAAGACCATTCTACTCTCATGGAAAGTAACTTCTCCAAGATTTTTGTCAATTCCTGTAGTTTTAAATTTTATTTCATAAACCTGATTGGGTTTTTTCCTGAACTCAAATTTCTATACTATCTTATCCCTAAAATTGACACTGTTAGGAGTTCTAGAGTTTGCAATAGAATTTACACTGAAAAGATTCTGGGGGAATTGGAGACAACTGTATGGCAAGATAATTTAAAATTGCACTATCCTGCTACACAAATAAAATCCCTTGGCTATTTTCATCAATTTACCAGAGTAAATGTGTTGTCACTGTCCCCTTTTACAATCATATATAAACCTATATAATCAAACATTCATTGTCTCTATTCACTACATATTTGCTCCTAATTACTTTATCCTTTAACAGTAATGCTGGTGTCCAGCATGGTAATAATTTTAATGACTCTTATTACACAGGTGAAGAATTTCATTATGTAGTGATTAATTAGCATGTCTCAGATATTCATACTTTCAAACCAGTAGAGTCAACATGTAAGCCTAGGTCATTCCAAGTGTTTATGTGCCAAAAACAACACTTCATCTTATGCATAGCTTACCCTAAATAAGGTCTGATGCATATTGCGGAAACATGTTTCAGTAGATTCTGTGTTGTAATTTATTCTGTATTGGAGTACACTGACATATAAAAATCTTCCAATCCTTCCTCAACTTTCTGTATCTCAGCCCAATGATTCAGTAAATTCAAAAGGCTGACATAAAGATCTCTTTTCAGAGCATACATACTTCCAATGCCTTCCTGCTTGTTCTGAATCTTATTTTAAGATATCTTTTCATAGAGTGACTTGGGCACTGTGCTGACTATTTTGTTTACAGGTAGGATAGCAATGTGACTTGGAAGCAAACATGCCCAAGACTGGACAATATCATCTGAGCTACAAGTGCATCACCTCTCTCATTCAGCTCTTCAGGAAATCTTTCCTGCTATCTTCTAGCACTAGTGAACAATTTGTCCACAAAGAAGCAAAGGATTTTGGAACATACAAGCCAGTGCCCCAGACTTCAGACATAGTGCCTTTAGAACATTGTCTTTGCCTGTGCCTACAATTCCTTTTTCTTTGGAACCATTTTTTTTCCCACTCTTAGGAGATAGCCATGTAATGTGAGGGTAAGAAGCCACACTAAGTCAAATCTACCTTTGTAATCACCATCATGCCCTCTTGTATTTTAGTGCCCCTTTAACTCTAACCTTCTCAATCAGTAAGTAAATGGTCTTTAAGAATCTTGACCTCATTTTCTTTTTTCATGACTTAACTAACAACTCCAATTAAGTTACCCAATCAGAAGGAGCATGTGCTAAATATTCTTTTAAAAGGCAAGGGCAGAGACAGGGCTCAGTGGAGAAGGAGTTATTATCAGAAATGAGACTGAATTAAGTAGGCTTTAAATTATTTCCCTTTTCTAATTTCTCTTTAAATTATAATGAAAATTATTCATTAGATTTCCAATGGAAAATGCCTATTTTAAGACATATATTAGGTACCCTCTACATCATTATACAGTGAAGAAAACCTTGAAGTATGCTATGTATAGTCACCGAAATCCTTCTTGGAATACTTTAATAGCATTTCTCTAGAGTTTTCAGGATGATGACATTCTGCAGAGTGATTACAAATTTGGATAAAGATCCTAAAAAACACCTCTGATCATAAAGTATCTGAGTTAATTTCCTATCCAATACTCACTTTTACTTAGTTAAGGTCAAATAGAACTTTATAAATCATATAAGTAGAATAAAGCTACTGTGTCTTTTGTTCAAAAGAAAAATGCCTTTTACTTTTATAGAAATGACAGTCTCTACCCATAAGTCTCCCTGCAACACCCTGTTGTCCACTGAACAAGAACCCAAAGCTATAGCCATCTGAGAAGACATTCCACTCACATTTAAAAAAAAAAAAAAAAAAAACTACTCAAAATCTGAAGACTAACGGGAAGGGAAACTATGTGGGAGATAATATAGAATGGACACATATCTGTTCCTTATTCTGGGAAATAAAGATTTCATGAGAGATGAAAAGGTGACTACATCATTGTCAAAAATGATATGTATTGTATGTTCTTTTTTTTATATTTGACAGATAGAGTTAGACAGTGTGAGAGAGAGACAGAGAAAAAGGTCTTCCAGCACTGCAGGCGAAGGATTAACCAAGTGAGCCACGGCGCCAGCCCCTGTATGTTCTATTTTTGAGAACTGTGATTTTAGAATAGAATCCTGACATACACCTTGCACCATCCCAGCACACCAAATATTTTAATAGCATCTTTCAAGTCTTTCTATATGACAGTCTGTGTAGAATGATTAGAAACTGGAAAATCAGTTTGTAAACTCACAGTGATTGTGAAGTATCTTTGAGTCCCTTTTCTCAAGAGCAGTGCTTAGTTCTGCTGAGTTAAGGTTAGCAAGAACCCTTATAGTAAGTTCATAGTAGCTGACACATTAACTCAACAAGGTTAGAAACAGATATTTTATGGTGGGCAAAAAGGAGACAATGTATAGCAAAATGTAGTAATATAAAATAAGATCACTCCCAGCATGAACTGATGGTTTCCCCAGCATAGTAAAGAATACAGACTGAAAGGACTCATGACTAAATCTTTTACTTCATATAATTGGGACATCAAGAATTCCCAAATTATTTATGTAAAAATCCCCCAAGTCCTCTATCCCATTGCATTTTTAGTGTCCCCTTCGAAATTTCTGGAATTGTAAAATGTCTGACTAGCTTTACATTCAAATTTATTTCATTAAGCTCACATTACAAATTACAATCATTTAGGAATTTAATTGACAGACATCTACCTCTCCCAAACTATTCATAAAGTAAAAGCTCTCAATATCAATGGCATTAAGACTTATAGTTCAAGTTACTACTCATGAACAAGGTATAGAACACATCCAGTTTTATTTTGCTTTTTAAAGATTTATTTGTTTATTTTGAAAGTCAGAGTTTAAGAGAGAAAGAGACAAAGAGCGACAGAAAGAGAGAAGGGGGAGAGAGAGAGAGAGAGAGATCGATCTTGCATCCACTAGTTCACACCTGAGAGGGCCACAATGGCCAGGACTGGGCCAAGCTGAAGCCAAGAGCCAGGGCCAGGTTCTTCATCCAGGTCTTCCATGTGAGTAGCAGGGACCCGAGCTCCTGGGCCAACTTTTCCTTTCCCACGCCATTAGCAGGGAGATGGATTGGAAGTGGAGCAATCAGGACAGCAACTGGTGCCTATATCAGATGCTGGCATTGCAGGCAGCAGCTTTACCCAATGTACCACAACGCCAGCCTGAGCACATCCAATTTTTCCTAACATTTAACTGAAGATGGAAAATCCTTGTATCTTCCTAATACAAATGTTAGAAATATGGATCTTGCCAAGTAACCTGTTGGAAATTACCAATTATGAAAATATGCTGCTGATCTGACAGACCTGAAGAGGAGATATTAATAACTCTTGGGTAATCTTTGTATATTTTTCCCTTCCAAGTTGGGGGATAATTTGCATGTTAGCTCCACCTTACTTCACGGCTAAGAAAATCTGGTTTCCATAAATTATCTTCTTGTACTCCATGCCTCTATCATTGTAATACACCAGTAAGGCATACAGGACCCCTGCTTTCTTCCTGCATTGTGGGACTGTGACTTCATGAATACCATTCACATCATTTGTTTGCTAAATCCACACTCATTCAAAGTAAACTCAACCTAGTTCAGCTTATCACTCTCAACAGTTCTCAAAATCTGACCCAGCTTTGTGGTCTGGCCTAACCCAAAGCATTTCTTTTATCATCTAAACTAATATATTATTTGTGATAATTAGAGATCTTTGGTCTATAAAGTGCACAGATATATAAATCTCACTTGCTATCAATACATAGAATTTCTATCTGTACATATATCCAGCTGTGGGGAGCCATTGCACGGCGCCCTAAAGATGGCGCCGGCTCCTTTCTCCCGGAAGGACTGGCGAGAAACAAACAACTCCTAATAAGGAGATGGCTGAGCTCCCTTCCGGCTTCCGCATTGCTGTACCTATCAATCCTTGCCACTTGGCTGCTTTTGATTGGTGTGCTGATGGCTATAAGAGGGATGGGAGAGGGAAGGAGGCGGAAGAAGAAGCTTGTTCAAGGTTCCTGAATAAACTGCTTGAAGAAGAGTTCGGGTCGTGTCTTCCTTGCTGGTCGAGGGACGCGACAACTGGTGGCCCGTACGGGGAACCATCTCAAACGCGAACTCAGAACTTCCTGCAGTCAGGGCAGCGCTGGTAAGTCCCCCAGGAAAATAAGGTGGGGATCCGCGATAACAGCGGGCAGTCCTGCGACAATAGCGGGAGGATAGCTCTGCGATTAAAGCAGAGGAAGTTCTGCGACAAAAGCAGAAGGAGCTCTGACCCGTGGCCAGGGAAAGAGTACAATATTTGACGGTGGGTAATTCACAGTCCCATCCAATTTTTCTGGCGCTGAATGCGCTGCTTTGAGAAAACAGTTTGAAACTTAAGCCTAGTACATTGCATAGGTTTTTACGTAACTGCGATACCATTGCACCCTGGTATGGGGTTTCGGGAAGCCTTACTATCCCTTCATGGGACAAACTAGGCAGGGATTTGGATTTTGCATTTGAACAGGGTAATCTCGAAAGGGGAGTGAGACCAATATGGAAGTTAGTGCGAGCATGCCTTGAGGATGAGCAGTGTAGTGAAACTATTCTGAGCGGTCAAGCTGCCTTGGAGGAGCTTCAGGAAGAGCGCTCCGAGAGAGCTGCCAGTGAAAAAGGGAAAACTTTGAAGGAGAGTCAGAAAAGAACTAGGAAAAAACTGTACCCCGATCTTTCCGAGTTGCGCAGCCCCTCCTTAGTAAGTAGTACTAGTGCAGAAAGTAGCTCAGAAAGCAGCAGTGAGTCTGAAGAGTGTGGTGATAACAAAGAGTCTGGTATAAAGCAAGTACGGGAATTGAATCGGCAAATGAGGATTTCCAAAAATTACAGCCGCTGAGCCATTACCAGGTGCTCCAAATATATTTACGGATGGGTCAAAAACAGGCTGTGGCCAGCGCCGCGGCTCACTAGGCTAATCCTCCGCCTAGCGGCGCCGGCACACCGGGTTCTAGTCCCAGTCAGGGCGCTGGATTCTGTCCCGGTTGCCCCTCTTCCAGGCCAGCTCTCTGCTGTGGCCAGGGAGTGCAGTGGAGGATGGCCCAGGTGCTTGGGCCCTGCACCGCATGGGAGACCAGGAAAAGCACCTGGCTCCTGGCTCCTGCCATCGGATCAGCGCGGTGCGCCGGCCACAGCGCACCGGCCGCGGCGGCCATTGGAGGGTGAACCAACGGCAAAGGAAGACCTTTCTCTCTGTCTCTCTCTCTCTCACTGTCCACTCTGCCTGTCAAAAAATAAAAAAAATAAATAAATAAATAAAAAAATAAAAAAAAAAAACAGGCTGTGGGGTTTATATGGTAGAGGCTAATGACCCGGTATTTCATCAGTTTCAGCCAGGCTCACCTCAAGTTGTGGAATTAAAAATAGTTATTGAAGTCCTTAAGCAGTGCTCTTTTGCCTTTAACTTGTTGTCAGATTCCTTATATGTGGTGAACGCATTAAAGATATTGGAAACCGCAGGACTGATTAAACCTTCTAGCCCAATTGTATCCCTAATGTCAGGTGATTGCTCATTGTCTGGATGCATGGGCCGCCTGGGGGAGACCCCAGGTGCTAAAAACTGATAATGGCCTGGCCTATACATCTCAAACCTTTACCACCTTTTGCCAAAAAATGGAGGTTCAACTTGTCCATGGATTGCCATACAATCCTCAGGGCCAGGGCATAATTGAGCGAGCACACCGCACACTGAAAGAATATCTTTTAAAACAAAAAGGGGGACGCGACAGGCCAGGAGAAAGAGAGAGGAAAAATTCCACAGGTATCTTGACCTAGAGAAAAGTCTTAATTCGATAACCCTTTCCAACTTGATGGGTTTTTCTCTTTACAGTTAATAAAAACTTAAGCAATGGGCTCATACGCTAATAATCAATTCTTTTCTGTGCTGCTGTAGCTAACTTATCTAATGAGAGTTTTCATGTGTCTTGAAGGTTTCGCATTTTTCTATTGCCAGTATGAGTCTTGATTGGAAAAACTGCACCATGAAGCTGTTTACGTTATATCTTTAATGTTTAAGTGAGTACCTAACTTTGATCAGATCTAGTCCACAGCCTTGGTTAAACGTACTAATTTTTGACTAAAATGGTTTGACTCTCTGATAGTTTAAATTCTAAACCGAGTCTTTCAACTTTGGGGCTTCCAGTCGGATCCCTGGAACTCTCAAAGGGTGGGACTCTAAATTTGTTAAAGTAACAGCTGTTTGAGTCAATTCAAATTATACAAAGTGTATTAAAATGTAGTAAATGATGTCAAATCTATGTTGTATTCATGTTTTTGCTTTTCAGCTAAAGTAGTCTTATAAAAATGAGAGTAAATTCTGTGTATACAAGCCTTTATGTTGTTAACTCAAGTAAGCCAATACAGATTGGTTCAGAAAATTGGGTTAATGCAAACGCCCTTTGGTTTACTTGCTCAGTTTTACATTTACATGTCTTTGATATGCTTTAAACTTGTTTCTCTTAAGGATGAAGATCTTTTCAAAGTTGTAAATATGCACTAGTGACTGTTGCTGCCCAAGTGGTGTTATCCTTATGTTACTTAAAAGCATGGAAATGTAATTTTGACTTTTAATTCAGATAATGGTGTGGTATTCATTAATAGCTCAGTGTTTTAAGTTATCCAGGCATCGGTGCTAAGTAAAATATGGAAAATGTATTATGTGTACTTTCAACATCTTAAATTTGATAAGAGACTTTTAAGTTTGCCAGCATGTATTCTCATAGGTTGTCCATACATGATAATTCAAGACTGTAAAAGTAACTACAGGTATAAAGTTTCAGAAGGTGTGAGCAAGTCATGAAAAGTTGTAAAAAGTTTACGATTTTAAAACATTGTTTACAGAGTTTTCTATAAGTTAAATGTTAATGCCAAAATTACACTAACCTAAAGTTGAAGTCTGATCTTCTGTTATAACAATGGGATTTTTTAAAAATGTGTACTAATGTTAGTAATTATCTGGAAATGGTCTCAATTGTAAATCTTAAAATCTGTTGTTGCAAAAACTGTAACGTCTCTTTTTAACAGTGTCTGCTTAATCAGTTACTCTGCCATTTCTAAAGTTAGGTCGTGTAAGCTCTTTTTAACTCTGTTAAATAGTTCTGAGTTATGTGATAATTTCATGTGCTGACTCTTATGTTCAGGGTTTTTGTATTTCTGGTTTACCTAGAAATTCATGTTCTGCCAAGTAAATGTGTACTCTACTGTCTGTTAAGTTATGATTGATAAAAAGTATTAAGTCTTAAAAAGTTATGTTAAATATTATGATCAGATCTGGTCTAAAAGTGTTAAAATCGCCCTGACTAAATGTTAAGGAATTCTATTTTGACCAGATACTCTAAGTTCTCTTGGCACCTTTAACAGACTTTCTGAAAATCAAAGTTCTAAATTCTCTGAACTTTTGGTATCTCCAGAGGGCCCCTGGAGATGTCAAAAGAGATATCTCTCATCTTGCAGAGATAATAACCAATCGGGCTGTTTAGATTAAAAGTGGTGCCAAGATGTGAAATGATGCTAAACTTCAGCTATAAACATGTTTCTTTCTAGCTGCTCCAGTCTCTGGCTCAGAAGCCAGATCCTTTAAAGAGGGACTGACAAAGTCTAAGAAGCATCCCATGGTCATGATTTGCATCACCTCAATGTCCAAACCTTAAGCTTTGGCAGATGGATGTTACCCATTTCTCTGAATTTGGTAAACTAAAATACATACATGTTTCTTTAGATACATGTTCAGGTTTTGTTTTTGCCACCCCACAATGCGGCGAGGCTGCCAAACATCTCTCATTGCCTTCAGGCCTTTGCTGTTCTAGGAACCCCTATACAGATAAAAACTGATAATGGCCCAGCGTATACTTCCAACTCTTTTAAGCACTTCTGTACTAACTTCCACATCTCTCATCACCGGGATTCCTTATAATCCCCAGGGACAAGGTATTGTGGAACGAGCACATGCCACATTAAAAAATTATTTACAAAAAATAAAAAAGGGGGAATACGGGACCATGGCATATTCCCCACAAAAATGGCTATCACATGCTCTTTTCATTTTAAATTTTCTAATACTGGATAATCAAGGGAAAACTGCAGCTGATCGTCACTTGCATCCTGAAACCAAAAGACAACAAGTCTATGTGAAGTGGAAAGACCCCCTAACTGCTCAATGGTATGGACCTGACCCTGTTTTAATATGGGGACGTGGACATGTTTCTATATTCTCGATGGTTACCTGAGCGACTGGTACGGCAAACAATGTCACAAAGCAGCCCCTCGATCTTCATTATAACATTGCTGATTGGGATCGTTACTGCAGCCATTATAACCGCCATTTCCATTGCAGCTGTGGGCGCTACAACAGCTGCTATAGCGCTCACAGGGACAGTTCAAACTGCTAATACCCTGAATAATTTGACGGCCTCCGTGGCTGCTGCTTTGGATACTCAGACATCCTTAAATGTACATATAAAGGGAGGCTTGATGATTGTTAATCAGCGTGTGGATTTGGTACAGGAGCAGGTGGATACTCTCTGGCAGCTTGCTCAGCTAGGGTGTGAGTGGAAATTTTCAGGGTTGTGTGTGACCTCTGTTCAGTACGATAACATGACTCAGGCAGCAAATTACTCTAAACAGTTGTCTCAGATGCTCTTGCAGAATTGGTCCGCAGAATTTGACTACACCTTGAAGCAACTGTGCCTTGCCGTGGTCACCATCAACTCCACATGTGTGGATGTCTCCTTCGCATCTGGATTGTCATCCTGGATCTGCACAGCCGTCTCCAACCTGAAGGAGTGGGTGGGACTTGGAGCTTTGACGGGTTGTTGTTACTTGTTATTTTGCCTGTGGTGTTTGTGCAGGATGAGGACAGCTCATCGGCGGGAATTGGCCATGATAGCTCAAGCCTTTTATGCCCTTGAGGCTGGACAATCACCACAAGCATGGCTGGCCTTCCTTGAATGCTAGGCATGGGTGCAGGGTGCGAGGCAAAGCACTGCAGAGAGAACGAGCCATTACGTTCTCTGGAAGGCAAGTCTGTCTGCATGTGGGTTGGCATCCCAGATCCCACCCCCGCGAAAAGGATGCTGTTCCAGGTGGATGCCTGGCAGTGGGGGACAGACCCCTACCTTCTCCTGTAATCCTTAGATGCCTGGTTCTAAAACAAAAAGGGGGAACTGTGGGGAGCCATTGCACGGCGCCCTAAAGATGGCGCCGGCTCCTTTCTCCCGGAAGGACTGGCGAGAAACAAACAACTCCTAGTAAGGAGATGGCTGAGCTCCCTTCCGGCTTCCGCATTGCTGTACCTATCAATCCTTGCCACTTGGCTGCTTTTGATTGGTGTGCTGATGGCTATAAGAGGGATGGGAGAGGGAAGGAGGCGGAAGAAGAAGCTTGTTCAAGGTTCCTGAATAAACTGCTTGAAGAAGAGTTCGGGTCGTGTCTTCCTTGCTGGTCGAGGGACGCGACATCCAGCAAACTAGGTATAATAACAGTGATAATCTCAATATACTATATCCTTAGGAAAAATGCTAGCAATTAAGTGAATTCGGCTTTTTCACAGTTCCATAATTAAATCAAATATTTAGTTGAAAGGAGGTACCTTCTATTTTGATTAAAATCATTTTTGGACTATTTGAATTTCAGAGCAAGTATCCTGTCTATGCAAGGTGAAAAGCCTTACTGAAGCTAAAGAGCAGTTATCCTTCATATTAGGCATGTAAGCTAATATATAATTCAGGGAATTGATCGTTGTTCTTCCTGCAGACATTCCTGACAGGCCTTTAGCTGTGATGTAAATTGCTATTATGTCTGTAAGTTGGATCTTTCCTTCCGGGCTAACAGTCATTGCTCTGGGCAGACCCTCATAATTTCTCATCAGAGTCCTTGAAATCCCACTTGATGCTCTGCCTTCTCTCTTAGCTCACTAATCTTATCCATTTATTCTTTTCCTGTTCTCTATTTTCAAATCTGATCTTGTCATTCTCCACCTAAAATTCTTCACTGGTTCCCTGTCAGCTATGCATTGAAACATCTTATTGCTGTACTGGACACTATTTCTCTTGATTCACGGTCCACCCTTCATCACCCTGCTCTGTATGCCCTGGAAGCATGAGCTATTCTGCATTGTCAATTGACTTCCTTGTCATCTGGCTTGTGGTTGGATTTAGCATTGAGAGGTAATGACAGGAGACTGGGAATGAGAAAGAAATGAGTTTTGCTTATTAATTCCTTGGCCAAGTAGCAAGTTTGTAATATTTTCTACTGAAGCAGAGCGCTTTCCTGGAGCCTCAACCACACTTTAGTATACCCTCTTGTAATCAATCGCTGGCTTCCCTTTCCTTTGCAGGCCTATGGGTGATAACAGCCCCCTGATGTTGCTATCTAGGACTATTTGTCTGGATCTCATTTGTTTCCCTTCAACTTGCTCACATCTTTGTAAAGAGCGTATTCAGTAAATTATACCCAAAGACCCCTTTGAAATCTAACATCGCTTTCCTTCCTGACTAGCCCTTAGCATCCAAGATGCTGCGTAATCTGGCTTCCTTCTAGCACTCTAGTTAGTTTAAGTATTGTGCTTAATTGATATTAAATTGTTGTGCTTGCAGTTTCTCAAACCAACCATTCTTTTTTGAGTCATTCTAGCATTTGCTTGTGTTCTCCAATTTGCATGAAGATCTCTTTCCTTCTTATCCACCATGACAATCAAACTTTCTCTCCAGTTCCTAACTGAGCACCTTTTCTATCAAGCCTTGCCTATAGTTTACACTCAGACTTGGAGAACCCATAGCTGCTTGCACATATCTTTACTGCATCACTGTGTGCCTGCTTTCTGTGGAGTTAAGAGTGGAATGGTGACTGCAGAGGCATAAGTCCCCTGGGATGCTGTTCCATGCGGTAAAGATGCCCTGCAGCTGCTTCCCAGGTAGCATAACCTTTCAACAAATTCTAAATGTGATCAAGGATAAATCTACTGTACTTAAGAAGGGGTGAACTCTGTGTCTTAGGGCCATTGTAGGAAGAGTGATCAATGACTGCATTGTTTGTCGCTCCCTGCTTTTAGATAACATCCAGTGTGGGAAGGAGTGTGAGAATGTAATGCACTTCCTTAATCAGTAATCAAGTATATTAAACCTGTGGAATTGACGGCTGATTGGACCCAGCCTGTGTTTGCTGAATGGTATTTTGGAAGTGGCTATTCATCACTTTAAAACTGGTAAGAGGTATGACTATTCCCGGATTCCGTTAATTTTTATTTTCTATTTGACTTCCCATATCACCAAGTAAGAACTTACAACCAGAATAAACGCAGGTTTACATGTAAGTTCCTACATGTGCATACACATGCACAAGCCAATGGTGTACACACACACACACACACACACACACACGTGAACCCACATACAACTACCAGAAGGTTGAATTCTTTAGAGGAGCATCATTCTAGTTAGGCAGAAGTCACTTTCATGGGCTTTGAAGAAAGGTTGTTTGCTTAAGCAAATGAGATGAGTGAGTATACTACTCTTAGGAAACATTTTCGTGTATTTACATGTCTCACACCTCTTGCCTACATTTTGATTATTTTGTCAATCACTGTCCTTCTTGCAGTAGATGTGCAAATGTAATAAAGCTCATGAATAATAATTCAAAAGTTAAATTTAGCATTATTAGATATCAAATGCATCTTCAACTAGCATATCTTTACCACACATAGTTCAGCATCATTGTCTTCCTATTTTATTTGCAACATAAGTCTAAATATAAAGAAATATATATTTATTTCAATAAATGTGCCACAATAGTAATTAACAAAAGGTATCACCTACTCTTATTAACGTGTCACCTATTCCTATTAACTGTCTTGATAAGCTAGAAGTGTAAAGAATCTATAATATACACTAAATGTATTTTTAAAGATGTATTTATTTATTTGAAAAGCAGAGTGACAGAGACAGAGGGAGACATAGTAAGAGACGTGGGGTAGATGGATGGAGGAGGAGAAATACTTCCCATCTTCTGGTTCTCTTCCCCCGAATGGCTGCAATAGCCTGACCTGGTTCAGGATGAAGCCAGGACCCTAGAATTCCATGCAGATTTCCCACATGGGTAGCAGGAACCACAGTATCTAGCCCATCATCCATTGCTTTACTGAGTGAATTAGCAGGCAACTGGACTGGAAAGGGCACAGCCAAGATCAAACTGTCATTCTCATATGGGATGCCGATATTGTAAGTAGTTTCCTAACCTACTGTGCCCAAATTCCGGCCTCACTAAAAGTATTTCTAATTGGCAACTCTTGACTGAATGAGAAATTGAGGTAAAATGAAAGGTTAATTCTGGTTGATAAAATGGACTAATAATAGTTTATTCAAAATACATCAAGCAATGAATTTTTATATGCACCAATCAGGGAAATACAAATATATTAGATATATGAGTATAGTTGCATCCACAGAAAAACAAGCACATGAAAACATGGAAAGCATGCATCCATAGAAGAATGTCACTTGAAAACACTGTAGATTTAGTGAGAACTATATGGATGCCTGAGGATCTACTTCATAATTATACATCCCTGTGTATGATACTCTGAGTGTTTCTTTTCTAGCATATAAATTGGTGGATAAATAGAAGTACCATAGATTAAATATAAATGCTAAATGTGATATCAAATGTAAGTCACTTAGCCTTGTGTGACATGTACAGGTGTCCAATAAATGGAGTTTCAATTCTGTAAATTCCACACATATGCAGATAAATGTGCATAATGGTACAAATGGACCCAATTCATTCAAAGTCCATTTTGTTTCTTCTCTAGAATTTATAATTAATGAAGTTTTACAATGTCCTCTTAGTGTTCACCAAATCCATATACAATTAGCAAACATTTTCCTAAATAGTGCCTGTAAAAGGAATTGTCTTAGAAACATGGTTCTAAATGTGATGAATTAATTAACTCTTTTCTTTCTGTGCATATAAACTATCTCAACCTAATTTTGTGTGAGGGATGTTTTTGTGTTAGTTACAATTTCTATTCAACAAAAATTCAAGTGGAGTTTTAAAGTAAGGGGTGACAGTACCCAGGCAAAAGAGAACTGGTGTATAATGATATATTGTTTCCACTGCTTACCATTAATATCCCTCTAATACTCGAATAATGAGCATGGGAGATTGGACATAATTTCTGGACAGAACAATTAACATGCAAACATTAACCTAAAATTTTTTTATGGGTTTAGAACCTATGTATTCCTCATCTGTATTTGAAAGGTCAGAAACCTTATGAGTTCCCTTTACTTGAAAATATATGTTGTTAACCATAATGCATCTTTGGGAATGCAACACAGCTTAATAATGTAAGGGAATAGAGGGATGAAAGATTTTAATTTATGGTTTTACCATTAATCCCTGTGCAATCTTGGGCAAGTTGCTTAATCAAGCTGAGTGTCAGAAAATATTACAAAACACATCAGAAGTGTTTTAGAGTAATATGTACCAGATATCAAGTTAAACGGACCAAGGGGAATCAGAGCAGTATGATTAGAAACTTGAGCATTTTGAAATATCTATCCTGGCACTTGCCCTTGCCCTTAAAAAAGTATAAAGACAGAAAGAAGTTGAAGCTAATAATGGAATTCAGAGAAATATCAAGAGGACTTTTCAAATGCATGTATAATCACATGTAACCTTGGACTGATTAGGTAACTTATTTGAATTCAGATGCTTTGCTTATAAAATGTTGATAATAATTCTCCCTTCAAAACAATTTCTACAACAATTAAGAAAATCAAACTACATAGCGACAATAGCATGTGAACTTTCTTTGTACAGATTTCTTTCTATCTATCATCTTTCTATCTATCTAATTTATAACAATTAACAACCATGTAGTTGTAACTCAAAGACTAATTTGCCAGAATTTATCACTTTCATTTTGTCATCTAGGACAAAACATCAGAATCCCCAAATCATATATAATCATATATTCTTTTCTAATTGTTATAGATCATCTGCTCACCAACCAGCTATATTATGTGATACAGTTTTTTTTTTGAGGAGAAAAAAGGCTTTATTATTAGAATTATTCATAAATAAAAAGCAGGAGAAATAGTGTCAAATCTGCCTTCCTGATTTGTGGGATGGGTGAAGGCTGTGAATAGCAGGTAATGGGAAGCTTGCAAGCAGCAATGCCCAGTAAGGCAAACCCTGGAGTGCCTCTGTGCTTGTCCAGGCCCTGCATGCAGCATGTAGCTCTCAGTTCTCAATTCCCTCCGCACAGGCATGTCCATGATTTTTTTTAAAAAGCAGGGACTTTAAAAATATGATCAGCTTCATTGTTAAATTACAAATTGTGAAAATATTTACTCAAAGAATAGGAGAACATAACAAGGGGGTTTTATGCTTGAGGCCTCAAAGGGAAACCCAGTAAAAGGGTAGTTGATATAATATTTACATAATTGTATTTGTTTACTAATGTGTATATGCTTAGGTGGGTATATAGTATGCAGTGTGTGTGGATGGATATACATGTAAATGTAGGTAGTCATTGATATAGATTCACAAATATATCCTCTATGTTGTTTTCAGTGATCTTGGGGTCAAATCTTTTCTGGTCCTTTTTCTTGTTAAGCACAGCCAGAGTATAAGTGACCTAGAAAGACTTTTGCCACTTTTTTACAATCTAGATTGGAGGTAATCAAGGAATTTCTCTTCCTCACTTTTTTGTCTACACCTCAACATTGTTGTAGGTCTCTCTCCTCAATCATTCCATCTCCCTAAGTGAGTAGCCTATAAAATAGCTAGTCACAGAAGGAGAACTTCTACATAATTCCACTTCTATAGGGGATATAAAATAGTCACATTCACAGAAACCAAGAGTGGAATGGCAGTTGCAATGGCTGCAGTAGAGGAACAATAAGCATTGTTTCAGTTATGCAGGATGAATGATCTTATTTGACCTGCTGTACAACATTCTGCCTAATCAAGGACAATGTAGTTTACACTTACAATTGTTGAGGGTATATTTCAGGGTAAGTGTTCTTACCAAAATAAACTAAAAATTTTTAAAAAGTAGAATATTTTCCCCAAGACCTAGAGAAGATCTGTCCTATTGGTCTACTTGTCCAGGTGTAGATTCCTACAAGGGAGGACATTTAGATCCCATCTGTACAATCATCTACAAAGAAATTTTCAGGGTTGGTGTCGTGGTACCGCAGGTTAAATCATCTACTGTGGCACTGGCATCCTTTATCAGAGTGCCATTTGAGTCCTGGCGACTCTAGGCTTCACATCCAACTACTTGTTAATGCGCCCGGGAAGGGAGCAGAAGATGGCCCAAGTACTTGGCCCTGTGCTATCCATGTGGGAAACCCTGATGGAATTCTTGGCTCCTGGCTCCCTGCTCTAGGCTTTGGCCTGGCTAGGCCTGGTTATTGCAGTCATTTGGGGAGTAAATTCCAGATAGAAGATTTCTTACTAGCTCTCTCTGTCTTTGCAGTGTCTCTTTTAAACAAATAAACACATAAATCTTCTTTAAAAAAAATTGTCAAAAGAGAAAATAAAGAAGAAATTGAGTTAAGAAAAGTTTCTGCACACTAGTGCAGTAATTGTGTAATCTTTAATTATATTTAGATAATTTACATAGTAGTCAGGGATCTCCAGAGAACTAAAGTGAATGCAATGGTGCAAGGGCGTGTGTGTGTGTGTGTGTGTGTGTGTGTGTCTGTGGGTGGTGGGGGGAGAGAGACAGAATCTTTCACAAAAATCTGCAGGAGAATAAGCTAGAGACCAGGAATTACAGTTCAAGTTCAAGTGCTCTGGAAAAATTCTTCCTTCTTTGGAGAAGATCAGTCTCTCTGTTAAGACTTTCAACTGATTGGATAAGGCTCACCACATTACAGAGACCAATTCACTTCATTCAAATTTGTCAATTAAAAAATTAATTCCCTAAAATGACATATTTACAGAAACATCTAGAATATTATTTGACCAATATTTGTTGACCAATATTGTTTGAGAAATGTTTGCATACACAGCCACAATGACATAAAATTAATCATTATAATTTTTTAATAAAAGTATGTAAAGAAAATCATTAAAACTCAAACTTAGTTCAAATACTATAATATATCAGAGAAACATTAGTACCTTTGACCATTGCCTACTTCAAAGATTATATTATGGCACAATATGTACAAATAGTTATTTCCCCAGGCAAGCAATCCTGTGAAAGTAGGGAGAGCAACCAAATTCCAAAAGCTTAAACAACATTTCAGTTACTAAGGGAAAAGGATGAAGTGAGCTGGTTATTGTCTCAAAGAGCTTCACTTTGTTCCATTAGGGAGATGGCATGTTCAATTTTGCCAAACTCTATATGAAGACTAAGTTGTATGAGAGAAGTTGTGAGCAATTTCAGACCCGAATATACTTGTAGTGAAGAAAAAAAACTTCCTAAAGCAATACTTACTTATTTGATTATCATTATTAAATAATAGTCAAACTAAGGTGTGTGTGGCTTACATTAAGAATATAACAAAGTGCAGCAGATCATGGTGTTGATTTAAGTGTGCTTAGAGAACTGAGTTCATGCATCACCAGCTACAATTAACCAGCAATTTACAACAGTCTCAATTTATGACATAACTTCATGTAGTAGGCACACCCTCAAAGAGGCACAGGAGTGGGGCCAGTGCTGCAGCATAGCGGGTAAAGCCACCACCTACAGTGCTGGCATCTCATGTGGGTGCTGGTGAAAGACCCAGCTGCTCCAGTCCTTGGGCCCCTGCACCACCGTGGGAAACCTGGCACAGCTCTGGCTGTTGTGGCCAGTTGGAGAGTGAACAAATAAATGGAGAACCTCTCTCTCTCCCTCTGCCTCTCCTTCTATCCCTGTGTAACTCTCAGTTTCAAATAAATAAATAGATCTTTTTAAAAAAAAAAAAAGCAATACAGGAGTAAGGTAGTTCAGATAAAATTTGCACCTAGGCGAAAGTCTGAATTTTATTCATTTTTTCTAATCAACTATAAATCGGGGATTTTTTTCCTCTTGTGTTTCAAGCTGTCGGTCAATATTGCAATTAAAATATAAAAAGAAAGACAAACCCTTAATTTATTTTCATTGTGTCTGTAGTCAAGGAAATGTATCATGATACTTCAAAATGTTGAAAATGGAATTTAAATGTATGTTTGGGACAAAACAAATCTGAAAACTATTAGCAGCTTTTTCATAATGCACAGCTTCCAGGAACTGTTTGAAAAGGACTCATAAAGGACCAGCCAGTAAATAATAACTGACTAGTTAATAAAATCCAAATAAACAAAAATTTGAAATTATGTTTGTGCATCCTTGGAGTTTAACACCATTTATATTAATGATGTTGTGGTAAAACTGGATTTATATATGCAGAGGAATGAAGTTTGATCTATACCTCTCAGCATATACAATATTCAACTCAAGATGGATCAAGGACCTGAAATTAAGATTTAAAGCTATGAAGCTTCTGAAAGAAAATGTAGGGGAGACGCTCCAAGATATTGGTTTAACAACATCTGGAACAAGACTCCCAACGCACAGGAAATAAAAACAAAACTAAACAAAGGGACTAAATCAAACTCAGAAACTTCTGTACAGCAAAGGAAATGATTAGGAGAGTGAGGAGACATCCAACATAACAAGAAAAAATTTACTCACTACATATCTGACAAATGATTAATGTTTAGAGAATATCAAACAGTTCAAAAATCTCAACAACAAAAAACAACCAATCCAGTTAGGAAATGGGCAAAGTACCTCAACAGACAGTTCTTGAAAGGATAAATACAAATGGCTAACAAATATATGAAAAATAAATGTTCAGCATCACTAGCCATCAGGGAAATGCACAGCAAAACCACATGGGGATATCACCTCACCCCAGTCAGAATGGCTATTATACACATGCTGGTGGGAATGTGCAGAAAAGGAAACCTTTGTATACTATTAGTGAGAATGTAAATTAGTGCATCCACTATGGAAGATACTAGGGGATTTCCTAAAAAAACTAAAAATAGACTTGCCATATGATGCAGGAGTCCCACTACTGGGTATATACAGAAGACATGGACATGTCACATCAAAGAGGTATCTGCACCAGCATGTTTATAACAGCACTGTTCACCATAGCCAAAATATGGAATCAACAAAGTGGTCCATTATCAGAAGAATGGATATGGAAAATATGATATGCTACTCAGCTATAATAAAGAATGAAATTTTATCATTTATATCAAAATGAATTCAGGTGGTGGACATCACGTTGAGTGAAATAAGCAAGACACAAAACAAAAAGACAAATACTGCATGTTCTCCTGTATAAGTGGGAGCTGAAATAAAAAGGAGAGAGAAAAGAAATAACAGCCTGTGTGGATCAGTACCATTGTAAATATAATTTTGTTAAACTTTGTATTATATCTTTGTCAAAACAGCAGATAAGAAAGTAATAATACTATAGTTTTAATATGTGATTATTTTAAAATGTAATGTTCATGGGTGAAATGGTCACTTTTCCAACTGATTATTGTTTATAACCTTTGCCTATATTCCCACTGAACTAGGGTCTTTTCACTTTTTTCCTTATTGAACTCTTTAGTTAGTGGAGCATTAAGCTCTTGACCATAACGTAAATTAAAAATATGTTATCTAGCCGGCGCCGTGGCTCACTAGGCTAATCCTCCGCCTTGCGGCGCTGGCACACCGGGTTCTAGTCCCGGTCGGGGCGCTTGATTCTGTCCCGGTTGCCCCTCTTCCAGGCCAGCTCTCTGCTGTGGCCAGGGAGTGCAGTGGAGGATGGCCCAAGTGCTTGGGCCCTGCACCCCATGGGAGACCAGGAGAAGCACCTGGCTCCTGCCTTCGGATCAGCGCAGTGCACCGGCCACAGCGCTCTGGCCGCGGCGGCCATTGGAGGGTGAACCAACGGCAAAGGAAGACCTTTCTCTCTGTCTCTCTCTCTCTCACTGTCCACTCGGCCTGTCTATATATATATAATCTAAAAAGCTAGAAAAGAAAGAAGGGAGGTAGAAAGAAGAAAGACAAAAGGAAATGGGAGAAAAAGAGTGTGAGGTACACAAGGAGGGAGGGTGGGAATGAAGGGGGAGGAGAAAGGAAGGGATATCATTAAATTCTTAGGATTGTATCTACAAACTACATTGAATTTGTTATCTTTTTGTATTAATATCACATTACCATGGAAAAATCAAATATCAGATGATAAAATAAGTAAATAAAAATAAGGGTGATGATGCGGTGGTGCATTTGTGATTCTCAATCTTCACATGAAAATACACAGAGCAATGAGAAAAAAAAAACACAGAAAACTATGGACAGTATTTATCACATAACAAATTCAAAAGACTTCTCCACAAATCACAACATTCAAGCAGGTGGACATGAATTCACAAACAGCCATATCACTTGCCTGATGTCTACAGGAGATAACATAGAGATACAACAGGGCAAGTGGTACATCTGAGGAGAGAATAAAGTTAAAACAGCCAGTAGGTTGAGGTGGAAATCACATGGGGCTAATCTGGAACAGGGTTTCAAACAGAGATTTTGCCTAAAACCGTAACCAACGCACTTAAAGTTGCCTGAGGTAAAGCTTTGAAAAGAGGGACCACCCTAAATCCTATGACTCCTTTAAAAAAAAAAATTCATTTATTTGAAAGTCAAAATTAAACACAGAAAGAGGAGAGGCAGAGAGAGAGAGAGAGAGAGAGAGAGAGAGATCTTCCATGCAATGGTTCACTCAGATACTATGAGTATGGTAAAATTGCAGAAAATGGGGAAAAAGTGGAAATACTTATTTTTAAAGATTTATTTAATATTTCAAAAGGCAGACTGACAGGTAAAGAGAAAGAGGGCGCTCTTCTGTCTGCTGGTTTACTGCCAAAATGGTTACAATGGCCTGACTGGGCAAACCTAAAACTAACCCTTAACTCAGTTTAGGTTTCCCACACAGGTGGCAGGTGCCAAAGTACTTGGGCCATCTTCCACTACTTTCCCAGGCACTATAGCGGGGAGCTGCATCCCACGCATGGCAGCCTGGACCCAAACGGAAACTCAAGACATATGCTCTTCATGTCACAAGCAGCAGCTTATCTCCTACACTGCCAGCACAGAGATTGTTTTGTTATTTAAAAATGTTATATTAATGAGGATAATGTTACTATAGTTATCCTGAGACTAATGTGTACATGTGAGATATGGGATAAAATACATGAATAATTATGGAGTAGTCTAATTCTTCTATCTCTTGTGTCCTTGAACAATAGGTTTCTTAGTATAAAAGAAAGAAGGCATAGTAGCTTTGTGCAGTGGCAGTATCGTAGCCAATGAGGTTTATCTGAGGCGCGATTATTGCTAATTGAAAACTTTTCCCAAGAAAGAAGACATAGAAGTAATATACAATAGATTAACTTTAAAACCCTATAGTTCTAAATTTGATTTAGGATTGTCAGTATAAACGCATGAGAACAAAACTTTATGTAGATAGGTATGGAAAATACATGTATATTTCTACCTCTTGGAACTGAAAAGATCTAGGGAATATCTGGTGTTCATATATTTGTGGCCTTAATGTGCTATTTTCCAAAGTATTTCACAATGCTTTTTACTTCCTGGGAAAAAGGCTAATTCCATATCCAAAGAAAGAAAGGCTTAACACAAGCAAGCCTGATAAGTAACATGAGTTCCTTATCACAACTGCTAAGAGAAAACTATCAAAAACTACTAGGGTCAAAAGAAATCAAGAGCAAAGAGGTAGAGGTTCTTAGTGAGACCATTGGAGCTTAAAATAGATGATTGAAATTAATTTAAATCCACAAAATATATTTAAATCAATGATTAAGGAGATGGACAATGAATTGGTCCCCTTCAGAGATGATAACATACTAATAAATGAAGTTAAAGAATCGACCATACATTTTATCTTTCCCGCGTGACCTTTACTGTGGTGCTACCAAACAGATGGACAAAAGTATATCGAAACTAACTCAACCAGACCTCTCTCTCTGCCTCTTGCTCTCTCTGTGTGTAATTCTGACTTTCAAATGAATAAATAAATCTTAAAAAAAAACTAGCTCAACTAATACATCAAAAATTATAGAACTCAAATATCACCATTTTGCATCTCAGAGAATGAAAGAATCATTGAGCATCAGTAGCTGCCACGCATGTAAAAAGTACTACTGGATAATATATGCCGCTTATGGAGAATACAGCGCCACTTATAGCCCTAAGAGTGGTATCAAACCTGAGTCAAATGACACCTTTCAATCCAATTACAAAATTTCTGGATATGCATGCTACTGAGAAACATGACAAAATATCATGTAATCAAAGCATCTAACTACAAACCTAGATAGGTAAGGCTAAACAAGAGTGCCTAGAAATACATTTTTGGATGATTAAAAACAAGAAAGCATTTGCTGTAAGTCATGATAATGATTACTTATTTGGAGGTGGTGGTGCATGGACAGGGTTTGTACCTGGAACAGGGCACATGGAATGGCTTCAACAGTGACTAACAAAGTTCTGTTTTCAACTTTGGTATTGGTAGCAGGTTGTTGTGTAAACTCATTAAGACATTCATTTCTTTTATGTTTCTTTTGTATCTGTGTTTTATATTGCATCAAAAGGATTAAAGTTTTTTTTTGTTTGTTTGTTTGTTTGTTTTTTTAACAGGCAGAGTGGAGAGTGAGAGAGAGA
Organism: Oryctolagus cuniculus; assembly: GCF_964237555.1. NCBI lineage: Eukaryota > Metazoa > Chordata > Mammalia > Lagomorpha > Leporidae > Oryctolagus > Oryctolagus cuniculus. The sequence goes on from NC_091434.1 coordinate 103,696,212, forward strand.
CACAGAGAGAAAAGTCTTGCTTTGCCGTTGGTTCACCCTCCAATGGCCGCTGCTGCCAGCGCACTGTGGCTGGTGCACTGCGCTGATCCAAAGCCAGAAGCCAGGTGCTTCTCCTGGTCTCCGATTTGGGCGCAGGGCCCAAGCACCTTGGCCATCCTCCACTGCACTCCCGGGCCATAGCAGAGAACTGGCCTGGAAGAGGAGTAACCGGGACAGAATCTGGTGCCCTGACCGGGACTAGAACCTGGGGTTGTCAGCGCCCGCTGCAGGCAGAGGATTAGCCTATTGAGCCACAGTGCCAGCCAGGGTTAAAGTCTTTAACCATGAAATCTGCTCTGCTATACAATAAATAGGTGTTTATTTTAAATCATTTGAGAGACAGATATGAGTCTTCCATCTGCTGTTTCACTCTCCAAACTCCTGTGATGGCTGTGGCTGGGCAAGGCCAACTCCCCCACCCAGAAGCCAGGAACTCTTCCAGTTTTCCATAACGGTGGCAGAAAGACCAATTATTCGAAGCACTATCACTGCCTCCTAGGATTTTGCAACCACAGGCAGCTGGAATCTAGTGTATGAAACCCAGATACTCCAAAGTGGATTGTAGACATCTTAGCCAGCACCTTGGTTGCTAAATTAAATGCTCTCCTCTAAAAAAAGTTTTTAAAAATCAACATAATCTAATTGCTTTACTGAATTAATTCATAGTTCCAGATTGTGGCTACAAACCATCTTACACAATTTACTTGTACTAGGTTTTGAAAATCATGCTTGTGATATATGTGTAGAAAAATCAGGAAATGCATACAAGCAAAATAAAGAAAGTTAAAATCACTCTTAGAATATATTTCTACAGACCTCTCCCCGTGTGTAGATGACTCATATAGATTTTTTTTATAAATGAGGTAAGTGTGCAGTATGCCATTTTGCAATCTGTTCCCATTACTGAAAATGGTATATTTCGGTTTTGTTACATGACTATTAAATGACTGTAGTTCTATTGGTTGTATTTAAGTAAAACACACATTCGCTAAATCTCCTGTAATTGAACACTTATGTTCTTTTTCCAATTTTTATTGTTTATAATTCTGAAGTAAATATGTTTATAGCTAAATATTGATACATATCCTGAATTGTTATCTGATGATAAATTTATGGAAGTGAAATTATATGTCAACATATTTTGTATAAATTATAAAATTATTTCTTGGTAGCATCAAGCTATTTATAAGAACATTACTTTATTCAGTGAAGTTGGTTTTAATACCAGTGCATTAGGCAAAAGTCATGTACAGCCAGAACTACTCTGGGAAATTATTTTAATATCTCATAAAGTATAGTGCGCATGGTTTTATGTAAATAAATTGGAAATAGCACGTAAACCAATGTAATTTTACAGGAGAACACACTCAAGATGTTCTCTTTATGGCAGACTCAGAGGCAATTAAGAACAACATTCAGTTTCCAGTCTCCCATATCTTGCTCTTTCCAATTCTCTTAGGAAGTACTTGTAGACGTTGCTGAGATATTTTATTATTTTACCATATGTGCCATATTTTTGTTGTGATCATTTTTTAATAAGTATGAGACTAGACAAGTAGCTGATTTACTTTATTAATCATCTAAGGATCTAGCCTGAAACAACCTTTAAAATTTTATGCATTCAACAAATATTGACTGTAATAACAGTTATTTCCCTATGAATATTGCTGAAAACTGTTTTTAACACTTATTTTGTGCTAGGGTCTGTCAAATTTTTGCATTTTTTATTTAATACCTTATGATATTTATATTGTTATTATGACCCTTTTACAGAAGGGTAAGCTATCTTATTAAGTGACAGAATTAGGATTGATTTGTAAGCTAATTGGCCAAGACTCAGCTCACAGCTACTACTTGTGTTACTTGCAGATGTGGTCAGATCAAGATGAAGTCTTTAGGATGTGGTAATCCAATATGAATAGATTTCTTGTGAATGTAGAAGAGATAGAGATTGACACAGGGCGAACATCCCCAGGGAGTGGAGGCAAGGATTGTAGTAATTAATCTACAAGCCAAGGCATGTCAAAGATGGCCAGCAACACTAGAGGTTGAAAGAGGCAAGGAACAGCTCCCTTACTAGGGTTGTCACGGAGAGAGCATGTCCCTGAACACACATTGTTTTTGAACTTCTAACCTTCAGAACTGTGAGAGAATAAATGTTTGTTGTTTAATCTCCCAATTTGTGGTATTTTGTTACAGCAGCCTAAGAAAATACTTACAGACCCTATATGGAAACACAGCCTCAAAGAAAAAATACTAGTCCCCAGTTGCAACTTTTCAACACAAGTTGTTTTTATTTTTTTTTCCTATTAGTTTTGGAAAAGATCACTGTTGTTTCATTAAAGAAGCTATCTTATATTTACCTGCCATTAGGAGACAAGTTGAGTGAAAAATAGGTGGTTATATTAGAGCACTAAAATTATACCTAGTTGAGTGTGCTGCACTCACTCAGGAATCAGAGAACACAGACGAGGGAAAGTAGGCCACTGATTCATGTCTCTTCTCATGCTCATCCCTGGTGACCAGTGAGAAAACAACTAGGATCTCTTGTACTAAAAATACTCTTTCTCTCCTTTTCTTCTTAATTCGTCCAAGTTGTATAGCTGAATTTGCATGGATGAGATCTACTATTCTGAAACGTGCACAGCACTTTGTGTTTGTACTTCATTAATCTTCTTTATCTCATAAGAATATAATTTAAAACAGTTTCAATTTTTGAGAATTGAGAATATATGTATTTTATTGCCCTTCATTTGCCTATATTAATTTTTTAAAATAGGAGCATACTGTATACAACATGTAACTTGTTTGCTGGTAAAAAATCATGCTTGGTGTATTGAGTATGCACATTTAGGCAAATAATACACACCAGCTTAGTTTACTCCTAAATTTGCTTAAAATAAGTCATATTTAGAGCAATGCAATGCTTAACTGTAAAAAATTTTTATCATATTCTTATCTTTTTTTCAGAAAAGGCAAATCTTGGAAAAAAATTACCTTTAAAACAAAATTTAAAAATTTTTGATTGTTTAAATGCTTCCATTATATGAAGAATTTATGTAAATTATTCATTTCATAAAAGGAGTGAGGGTCCAATTTTTTATTATTTTGAAAAATTATTTTTAAGTAGACAAACTGCTGTTAATCAGGAGTAGATACAAGTGTTATAAATAATAATCAAATATCAAGATGTCAATTTCACTCATATACACTACTTTTTTGGTACTCTATGTATTAGAGTACTCTGTGTATTAGAGTACCACAATCAGAGAAAGTATATATGTTTTTCTATTACTGGCTTATTTCAGTAAGCATAATAGTCTGCAGTTGTATCAATTTTGTTTTTAAATACAGGATTTAATTCTCTTTTATGGCAAAATAGTATTACATTGTATATATATGTACATATACATATATCATATTTTCTTTATCCAGTCATCAGTTCATGGATATCTGTGTTGATTCCGTATCTTAACTATTGTGAATTGAACTGCTATAAACATGGAGATAAAGATAACTCATATGCTGATTTCAGGTAAATTCCCAGGACTAGGATGGCTGGATCTTATGGTAGATAGATTTTCAGATTTCTGAAGGATCTGTACAGTGTCTTCCATAATGGATGGACTAGTTTACTTTTTCCCCAAAAGTATACTAGGGTACTTTTTTTTCCACATCCTTGCCAGCATTTAAAATAAGCTATCATTTGAACACTCCAGGAATAAGTGATTATCACTGATTGATTCCACTCCACCAACAATCTTTGGTGACCCATTTCGTAGAACAGAAATACCTCTACCAAATTGTGGCACAAAAGCCAATATGTAGAAGCTCTTAAGAAATCACAAGATATTTTATTTTCTTATAAAACAGCCTGGGCTCCACAGAAGCAAAACTTGCAGGTCCTTTAATTTACAGTTTATGTCTTGCCCTTACTGTATATAACCATATGCTTCCTTTTAAGAGTTACATATTTATGTATTTGGTGGAATCCCAAAATATCCGCAAAGCTTGGGGCTGGCTCAGATCATAACCAGGAGTCTGGAACTCCAATTAGGTCTCCCATGTGGCTGGCAGGCGCCTCATTACTTGGGCCATTTTCTGTTGCCTTCCCGGGTACAATATCAGGGAACTGGATTGGAAACAGAGCAATCAGAACTTGAACTGGCACTCCAACATGGGATGCTGACAGAAATGTTTCAAACAGCATTAATGTAAAAATTTCATTTTATTCATTTTTAAATCATCTCTTTAACATGCAAATAATAAGAGATCACTTGTATAAATCTGATTCAGCCTTCCAAAGACCAATTTAAAATATAAACCCTATTGGTTTTTGAAACAAACAAAAATGAAATTGTAATTTTACCTAATTGCCTTAGTTTAAGCACTACTACAAAAGAGTTTTGTTTTCCATAGTTCAAATCTTTATAAAAGCACGTCAATGATTATTTTATAATGCTTTCCTGTATACCTTAATTTTCCCCACAATGCAAACAGATCTTCAATAAAAATGCATGATCTTATTATCCATCTTCTACATTTTTATTTACAAATTTATCCAGCAGAAATAAACTTGTCAACAGGTGGAATTTAATTTACTACTTTTTTTATTTTGTTCTAAGATTCCTCTGATACAGCTAATAATTAACAGATTAATTTTAGATGTCCTCACTTTCCACATCTCTGAATTACATTTAACTTAATTGTGTAATAATCTGCCCACCCATGCATGGAAGTTGGAAGTTAATATTCAACTGAATGAGCAGAATCTGTAGCTGTATCCTACAATCTATCTTATTTACAGAGGATAACTCTTCAAAATTGGCAAATATTAAATGCCTGTTTTTACTATGTAAACATTACCTAAATCTATTTTTCCATGTTACTTTTAGATACATAATATCCAAAGAAATTCATTAGGCAGTGGTTATGTAAGGTACATATAGAGACACTTCATCTTTTCATGCTTTTATGAATCTTTTTCAGGAATTAATTCAAATGGAAAATTGCTGGAAAACTGCTGGGTGGAATATTCTCCCACTATACTAGAACCAACTCTCCCCCTGCATGATTAAACAGAAAATACTACAATGTGTGTGTGTGTGTATATATATATATATACACACTGTAGTATTATTAAAGATTCTTATTAATAAAGATCCTTATTAACTTTCTTCTGAAAGAATATAAAAACCCCCTAATGTTTCTTGCACCTTGATGACTCTTTTCTCCATGCCCCAATACAGAAATTACACCCATCTTTTTAAGCAAGACTCCTTCAATGCCTTCCCATTGTTTAAGAAATTAATTAAAATTCTAATTAAATGTTTAGATGTAAAGAAATCCTGTATAAAACTCACATCTCAAAACCCATTCCTCTCACCACATGAAGGTTTTTCATTTTTATTTATTTTTTGGGCTTTTGCCTTCCTATTGTAGAATTGTACTAAAAGAACCAACTTCATTTCTAAAATCCAAACTAGATAGATCTTCAGAACAAGCTCTTTTACTCTTTATTTCATACACCAAGGTCACTGAGCCCCGGAGGAAGGCAGCAAAGTCAGCTTACTTTCTGCCATCTGTCTCAAAGAAGCAAGCTGTAATCTCTGACAGTGGCTATGATATCCAAGCATCCTGGGTCAAACCACCATGCTGACTCTTGGCCACCTTTCACTGTATGTCCATGAACACATGCCAGTTCTACAAGGATCCACGACAGACATTTTTCTGGAGGTCACCACATGTCTAGTTTTTCAACAACGTTCTTATGACATTCAGGGCGGGGTTTCCCTCCCCCATGGATTACTTTTGTGCTTACAGAGACTTGGTCCACTCAGTTATCCAAACCAGATCCTCACCCTGTATCCAAGTGTATCTGTGGTATGAGATAGAAAGCACAGAATACTGTAATCAATACACAATTCTTCTTAAGTGCTGAAACTTAACTGAAAAGTGATCACTGTTAAATATAGGAGTGGGAATAAGAGAGGGAAGAGATGTGCAATTCGGGACATGCTCAAGCTGACTTACCTCAAACGGTAGAGTTAGAAACATACCAGGGGATTCCAGTTCAATCCCATCAAGGTGGCATGTACCAATGCCATCTCACTAGTCCCAGTGATCAATTTCTGTTCACAATTGATCATAATGATAGGACTAAGAACCAAAGGGAGCACATAAACAACACTAGTGTCTGCAAATACTAACTGATAGAATAAAAAAAGGAGAGAATGATCCAACATGGGAAGTGAGATACACAGCAGACCCATAGAGTGGCAGATGTCCTAAACAGCACTCTGGCCTCAAAATCAGCCCTTAAGGCATGCGGATCCGGCTGAAATGCCCATGAGAGTATTTCAGGCATGGAAAGCCAAGACACTCTGGGGGGGGGGGGGGAACCTAAATGAAAGATCTCCACGAGTGAGATCCCAGTGGAAAGAACGGGTCATCAAAGAAGGAGGTACCTTTCTCTGAAGGGAGGAGAGAACTTCCACTTTGACCATGGCCTTGTCTAAATATGATCAGAGTCGGTGAACTCAGGGGGCTTCCATAGCCTTGGCAGCTCAGGACAAGAGCCTAGGGTGATTACTGAGGCCATAAACAAGAGTGTCAATTTGTTAAGTCAACAACAGGAGTCACTGTGCACTTACTCCTCATGTAGGATATCTGTCCTTAGTGTGCTGTACATTGAGATTTAATGCTATAACTAGTACTCAAACAGTATTTTTCACTTTATGTTTCTGTGTGGGAGCAAACTGTTGAAATCTTTACTTAATGTATGCTAAACTGATCTTCTGTATATAAAGAGAATCGAAAATGAATCTTGATGTGAATGGAAGGGGAGAGGGAGTAGGAAAGGCGAGGGTTGCGGGTGGGAGGGATGTTATGGGGGGGAAGCCATTGTAATCCATAAGCTGTACTTTGGAAATTTATATTCATTAAATAAATGTTAAAAAAAAAAGAAAGCGCAGACTATACATGAATATCCAGCAGCAGGCAAAAAGTCTTGCTTTAACACCAGAATTTAATTCATTAGCAGACTGACAGAAAAATGTAAAGTAGTCAGAGATATTTTCCTTGCCTCCCTTGTTTCCTGACTTCCCTTTATATATCAGATCCTTGTTATAATTTAGAACTACTGCTTCCTTCAAGGACTCAACAATGAGGCTTCACATGTAAGCCTGTTTCTTAATAGCATCCCCATCCTTCATCTTAATTCAACTGAGCAACCCTTTACAGAGATTCCACCTTGAAAGAAATGTTTGTGAGTCTCTAAATGGAAAATAACAAACACAGCAGTCTTGTGAGACAGATCTTTCTTATGAAACAGAATTTTAAGTTATGGTATGCTTGACAGAATTTCATTGGTAAACATAACTTCATGTCATCACAAGCAAGTGTGGACTGGGCACAGAAAATACAAAGGATTCAAGAACAAAATACCAGCCTTCTCTATTAAAAAAAAAAAAAAAAAAAAGAATGGGAAGAATTAAATCGATGATTTGGGGCTGTCCCAAGAAATCATATAATGGTTTAAATAGATGCTACCAAACAGTAGGTTTGAAGTTGCAGGTTTGAATCTAAGCCTCAACACTGATATTTTTAGGACTCATGATTTTCAGAATTTTGTTAAACTTGCTGAGACTTAATTTTTTTATTTAAAAAATGTGTTTTATAAAATTTAAATTCACATTTTAAAAACATGTTTCATAAAGTTTGTTTGGGCTCAGTTTTTAAACCACGTTTGGGAGAACACTTGGGATTCTCAAAAAATTAGATTCACATTTTTTATAATATGCAAGGAATCTTCAAAATGTTCATGAAAAACATGTTATATGAAGAAACTATGCATGAATTTCAAAAAATGTTTGCAGAAAAATAAACCTCTTTTGTTTCCATTTTCCATTAACTTTTTAAAATAATATCATATTAGAAACTATAATAATAGCATATTACAATTTGAATAGAAATAAAATGCTTACACCAGAACCTAAGCTTTATGATTGATGAAAACATAACCTTCTCATTTGGTACAATAAATATTAAAATAAGCTGAGCATAAAACTATAGGTAGTGTGAACCTAACATGATGTTCTATTTCTCATCATCCTCATAAAATAGCGTTTGAAATTGGTTTAGGGGAGGAGGAAACAGAATCTTTGGGAGTCCTACCTGTTCACTTTCCCTTCATTTTTCAGTGAATCAACCAACATCCAAGAACAATACACTATGTATTTCCCAAGTACTCCTCTTTCCATTTATTCTGCCCTAATACACATAATTCTCTTGCCACTGTCTCCTGTTTTCATTAAGAAATTGTCAAACACCAATCTTACATACCCTTCATTTTCTCAATGCTTCACCCTCAATTTTTCCTTCAAATCAGCTTCCAATAATCTTGGCTTATTACCTTGAATCTGTCACCTCATAGCAATGATCTTTTGCCAAAATTTTTATTTTGGAAATGATAATCCTTGGTCACAGTTTCCATTATTTATGTTGAGCCCTCTCTTTTATTTCACTAAATGCACCTTCTAAGTCTTTCTGTTTTCAATACATTAAAGAACTCCTAAGACACATATATTTGTTCATTTGGTCATTGGCTGGTATTGCATAGTTTTAAAACACTGTTTTAAGTTGTAATTTTTTTCTTTTTTTTGTTTGAGATAGTTTCAAAGATTTGTCTTCTAGTTCAGATATTCCATCTTCTGCCTCACTGAGTCTGTTGTTAAGGATTTCCACCGTACTTTTTATTTGACATATTGAACTCTCCATTTCTAATATTTGTTTCATTTTCATTTACATATCTAGATTCCAGCAGAATTTCTCTTCCATATCATGTATGGATTTTTAACTCATATATTTGCTTCTCTGTGTTTCTGAGTAATCTTATGATCATTCTTTTTAGTTCCTTTTCAGATATTTCATCAATATCCTTATCTTCATAATGTAATATTTAATATTCACAGTCTAATAGTATTGTTGTGTTCCTTTGAGGACATCGAATTGTCATCCTTGTTCATATTTCTTACATTTTTATGTTTGTTTTTATGCAGCTGGGTAAACACTTGTTGATATCTCCACTGAATGCTTTATTCTCTGAAGTGTGCTTCTATGGATTGGTAGAATACCTGCTCCTTCAGCAGATATCCAGAGGTGTATGCTGGATGTAGCCAAGGAGCTCTGGCCAGAGTTCAAGAGTGAGGCATGACCCCCAAGTTGAACATGGTAGATCTCTATTGTCATCAGAGATGAGGGTATGCTTATGCTGGTTGATGTTCACAAAACCATCCATTCTCTGACAAAGTGAACCCACTGCATGGGGTTCTGAGCACTCCATTTACTCAGGCTCCTTAACCACGCAAAGGATCTCTGAGTTCCATAGTGTGAACATGGAGCCCTCCAAAGTGACCCTCTCCAGCATCCAGGCAGCTCTGAGCTTCTGGAGTTGAACCAGTGACTACTCAGAAACACCCCATTTCCTTCTCAGTGTCCAGGTCTATCACACAGTTACAGAATTCCCAGTCACAGGGTGAAGAGAATCCACTCCCTTCCCTGTGAGCCTATCTATCTACAGAGAAAGCTGCTCCACTTCTAGACCCAGCTGCCTGCCTGACAGAAGTTAGTTAGGTGAGGGGAAGGGAAGGGAGAAATATCCCATAACTCCATGTTCTGCAGACCTACTTTTTCCTTACTATGACCCCAGATTTAGCACTGAGTATCCATCAAAGGCCATGGTTTAGTCTCCATTTCAAATTCCTCAAATCATTATGATTCAGTTTCAGAACACATTTTCAATACATTATGAAATCCAGCTGTTTTGAGATATGAACAGTTTTAAATAGTGCCATGAGACTTTCACAGGATGCCCTGTAAAGGCATTTGACTGAGCTGAAATTGTATTTCATCATTACCTTTCTTTGAGACACTAGGTTGACTAATAACCTGGCAACTAAAAAGTATTTTTCAAAGGATTTATTTATTTATTTTGAAAGTCAGAGTTACAGAGAGAGGGAGAGACACACACAGAGAAAGAGATCTTCCATCTGCTGGTTCACTATCCAGATGGGCACTATGGCCAGCACTGGGCCGGCTGAACCAGGAGCCAGGAGTTTCAAATCCAGGGCTCCCAATGTGAGTGGCAGGAGCTCAAATACTTGAGCCATCTTCTGTTGCTTTTCTCAGGCCTTTAGCAGAGATCTAGATCAGAAGCAGAGCAGTGAGGACATAAATTGGTGCCCATATGGAATACCAACATCACAGGCAGTGTTTTCACCTGCTATGCCATGACAACAACTCCTTGAATAATTCTTATAATTATCTTTCTTACATAGATTTCAGGAATAAAGATGTGGTAAGTCAGTTTTTTTGCTTTGACCTGTAACTCACCCCAATCCACCCTCATGAGATTTATTCACTGTACAACAGTTAGCATCATCTTAGCTTCCATGAGCCATGAAATCCTATTTGCCATGGGATAGCAAATAATAAATTCCATGATTCTGTAAGGAAAAGCTACTTGTAAAGGCCACTTCTAGTAATCAATTGTCTTGACTTAGGTTACCCTGGAAGCAGATACTAAAACAAGAACTTGGGTGCAGTTAATTTATTTGAGTCCCAGGAAACTAAGGGACTAAGTCCATGGATTTATAAAAGAGAAAACATTCAAAAACTTATTTGTAAATTAGTATTATTGTTGCTAACAGCTGGATTTTTTTTTTTCCTGCAAGAGGCAATAGCAGGTAGAACAATTCCCTTGAGACAACAAAGTAGGGCTATTATCCTCCAACTATTGTTCCTCCATTGATCAAGAGTTGTTTTTCAAGTTTTAACTCCCCCAACTCCTCAGATGGAATGCAGGCTGCTGGGTGATTTCCTATAGCTTTGGAAGGCACAGGAGAGACATATCCTGCCATGTCTTTCATACAGGTTAGTGTTAATGGTGCATGAACCCAAAAGAATGTCACAAGATTTCTATACAGCTTAGTAAAATATCCTTAGTTTTCAAAAACATGAAAAACTCTTTGTATAATTTGATATTTTGCCTTAACCTGGCTAAACATTTTTCTTTAGTTTTCATAAAATGATCACTTTTTATATTCCTTTTTATCCATTTCTCCTGTAACTTCACTTTTTCCTACAATCTCTAAACATATTTTCTACAAGGTTAACTTCCCTCAATCATTTTATATCTATAACATCTCTTCCTTGTCATTCTACAATTTCAGCTATCATTTATTAAGCTGTATTTCAATATTTTTGCTTCCAGTCCTTCATTCTCACTTAATATCTCTAGTGAAAACTGTCTATATAGTATCAATATGTTCACTCAGATCTATTTATTTCCAAACTTATTACTTATTTCTACTGCATAATTAATTTATCAATGCCCAGACTGAAAATCTCAATATTGAATACTGTCACTTTCTTGCTCCTTTGCCAATGTCCAATGAAATTTCAAAATTCTACTCCAATTTTTATTATTATTTCATTTATAAATCTTCACTCATCTCCTGTTTCTCACTATTGCCATTCTAATTCACACCATCATTCCTACCAATTCTAACATATTTCTTTCCTATATTTATCTTACATGGGACTAGCATGTGGTTTTTTTCAAAAGCATTTGTCTTATTCAAACACATTCTTCCAAATGTTTCTGTTGTATAACAAATAGCAGTAGTGTAATATACATAACAATTCCTTCACTCAAGGACTGTTATACATCCTTAGAGTCCATTAACTTACTTGATTTTCATTATATCATTTCATAATAACTACTACTTCTATTTTTTACAGGGGTAAAATGAGGCACAGAGAGTGTAAGTAATTTGTCTGAAGTTATACATCTAGGAAAAGCAAATCAGAGGCCAGTGAGTTTAAATATTAATTTATTATTTATTTATTTAGCTAGTTAGTCAAAAGGCAGATTCATGGATGAGGAGAGATCTTCCATCCACTGGTTTACAACCCAAATGGCTGTATTATTATCTGTTTATTGCAGATAAACAGGATTGGGCCAGGCTGAATCCAAGAATCAGGAACTCCACTCAGGTCTCCCAGAAGGATGGCATGGATCAAAATACTTGGGCTATCAACTGCTGTTCTCCCAAGCACAAGAGCAAGAAGCTGGATTGGAAGATGAGTAGCTAGGACTGAAACAGGCACTCTAGTATGAGATACCAGAGTCACAAATGTCAGCTTAAGCTGCCGTGCCATTATACTAGCCCCAGACAGTCAGTCTTAGAAGTCTGTGTTCTTTCCCACTACATTAAAATGTCTCACTGAAAGCAGGAGAGATCCAATGCCCCTACAGCACAAATCTACATATATTTAAGTTTCTGTATTACTTTGTACCACATAATTTTCAGAACCAACTCACATTTAAATAATTATTTAGGATTTCTATTAAACTTTTGCATATACATTATTTTATTTTCTGCTTCTAATGATCTCACAAATGTATTAGTCCTATCTTTTGTATTCTGCACTGGGGAACCAAGGCTAAAGGAAAAAATATTGTTTTCAGGGGATCCCATGAACAGTAGATTATAGCTAGGAATGCAAGTATGACTGCTTGCCTTCTAATTCTACACACTGAAAAACTATATTTTTAGTTTATTTTCACTTTCTTTAGAGAAATTAAGAATTAATTACATTTACCCTTAAATATATTAGAGGTCTTCGAAAATTTCACAGAAAATGTACATTATCTTTTTTTTATTTGAAAATCAGGGTTACAGAGTGAGAGAAAGGCAAAAGTAGACAGAGATCTTACATCCAGTGGTTCATTCCCCAAATGGCTTCAACAGCTGAGGTTGAGCCAAACTTAAACTAGGAGCCCAGAATTCCAGCCAGGTCTTCCACATTGTAGGCAGGGACCCAGCTACTTAAGCAGTCATCTACTGACATTACCCAGAAATGGCACTGGAGGTGGAGGAGCTGGGATTCAAAGAAGTGCCAAGTGCTAACTTAAGCATTGTGTAAAATGCAGTTCCACATTATATTTTATTTTTTCCATAAACATTTTGAAACACAATTATATATGCCTTATTTCCCAGCCTCCAGAACAAAGCTTGTAATTTTCCCTGCAAAGAAAATGTGTTTTTTCATTACATAGAGCTTTAAGCCCAAACCCTGACTATGGTTCAAAACTTACATTCACTGAATTCTTCCTTGATCATTATGTTAGTTACAGATGGTTCCTCCTTCCTTCAGACTTGCAAAACCCTGCATCTCTCCAAGTGCAATATTGACATCTAACCAACCTTACAAACCTTAATTGTTCTATTTGTTTATACTCATTTAAAAAAAAGAGAGAGAGATGATCTGTCTGTAGCCTCCATACTACCTAGCACATAATACTTTTGGAAAATTGAATCAATTGTTTGTATAAGCTTACCCATCAAGAAGAGTATGTTATATGAACTAACTTCAAAATAAACATGTGTGTATGCAGAAATAAATCATATATGAGAAAAGAAGAAATGTAACACACTACAGTCCACATTATTTACCTCAATTTAATTTTTAATTGCATAAAGAATATTTATCACAGAAGGAAATTATTAGGCAACTACCCAGGAAGATGTTCAGGTATACTTTGTTTTGGAGCTTGTAAATATAGGCTCTCTAAACTTTTAGAAAATATTTTGTCGAGTCCTCACTACATGCAAAGCACCATGTTGGATGAGTGGAAACAATACTGCCACCATGAAAGACCTCATCTTGTATTTTAGGACCAACCTATTAGCAGAGACAGACACTACCAGAAATTTTACAATTACATAAGTTCCACAAAATAAATTTTGGATAGAAGTATTTGGAAAGAGAGTACAGTAAGGAACATTTCTGCTGTGTTCTGAAGCATTTAGTTGCAGTTAACTAGAAGACAAGAGGTTGTCTTTGGGGAGAATAAGCAAAGGGTCAGCAGGTTGAATAATGCAAGGGATACAAAGAGATTGCTCTTTCAATGAATGCGATTAGAGTCTAAGATGACACAATGGCTAAGACTTAAGCTCAAGACTGGTTACTTGAGTGTAGAAATGTAACTGAAGTGGAATAAAATTGTAAGTCATAGCAAACTAAGGTATGAAATTTTTTTAGATTATTTATTTATTTGAAAGCCAGAGTTATACAGAGAGAGGAGAGGCAGAATGAGAGAGTGAGAGATAGAGAGAGGTCTTCCATCCGATGGTTCACTCCCCAGTTGGCCACAACAGCTGGAGCTGCGCCAATCCAAAGGCAGGAGCCAGGAACTTCTTCCAGGTCTCTCAAGCGGGTGCAGGGGCCCAAAGACTTGGGCCATCTTCTTACTGCTTTCCCAGGCCATAGCTGAGAGCTGGACTGGAAGAGAAGCAGCCAGGACTAGAACCGGCACCCATATGGGATGCTGGTGCCCCAGGCCAGGGCATTAATCCGCTGTGCCACAGCGCGGCCCCAGGTATGTATATATGTACATTAATGTTAATGTACACTATAGTGAAACAATATTTCATGGTTATTATTGTATCATTTAAAAGCTCTCAGTTGATTTTCTGGGGAAATTAATTTAAGTCCATTTATTGGATTCTTGAAGGTGAAAGGTGTCAAAGCATATTAAATATTTTCAATATTCAATTGAATTTAATGAAGAGTAAATTGCTGTCAATTAAATTGCTTCTGTTTATTCAGACTTTTTCCACTGTAAAGCACAAAATTATTATTTTAATATTATTTTAATCCTTCCATTAAGTTAAATCATTTTAATGAAAATCTGTCATAAATGATTTCTCACTCTAGATTTTCATACCACAACGGAAATAAAATTGTTGTTTCTTGATTTATTTTTCAATTTGATTTTATTTAAAGTGAGAAATGAAACACAATTTGAAGAAAAATACTTCAAAGGGATAATAAATCTAGTAACCTATATATTTTTCTAACAACTGTCATATTCATGGAAGCTTTTGATTTCAGAGGAGCGATTTCAAGTGGTTTCAAGTCTGTGTTTCCATTAAAAAAACACCAGTTATAAATGTGAACCATATTTGAAATTTAAAATTTTCTAGTAGCCACATTAAAAAGTGAAGAAGGAATTGGTTAAATTAATTTTAAGATGTGTTTTTTTAATTTTATTTAAGTTATATAAGTTCCATATATTTCCCATATTCAGATTTAGAAACATAGTGATACCTCCTCCCATCTTCCTTCCCCCCCAAGCTCCAAAACTTCTTCCTCTTTCATCTCACAATCCCACTCTTAATTTTTTGTGCCAGTACCAGGCTGTTTTGATTATAACTGCCCTGTAGTGTCTTGAAATCTGGTATTGTGATGCTCCTGTCTGTTTTGTTGTATGAGATTGCTTTAGCTATTTGGGCCTCTTGTGTTTCCATATAAATTTTAGCACCACTTTTTTCTAGATCTACACAGAATGTCATTGGTTGGGATCACATTGAATCTGTAAATTGCTTTTGGTAATACAGACATTTTTATGACGTGGCTCTCTCCCTGCCGCTGCCTTCAGTTCTGCCAGGAAGGCATCCTGCCTCAGACAGTTGCTATGCATACATACAAAGGCCTCTGCAGCTGCAGCCCAAACCCAAAATGTTACCCCCTCACCCCTTTACAGGCAGCAGGTGCTATGGTGGGGAAGTTGGAGCAAGATAAACGTGCTCACTCTACTTCCCAACTACTTTGAAAGGCTCCATTCTGGACTCACACCATGCTGTCCCTCTGGCTATATTACCATAGTTTGCTGCAGTCCTGTCTCACCTCCGTCTCCAAGACACAGCCAAGCTGTTTCCCATTTGGGCTCTCAGCTGCTGTAGTCATCTGTTGTGTTCGTGTTCATGCTGCATGTCCGAACCCTCCATAAGGTCAATGGTATTCCTCTTCCTCTTGTAGGAATTCCAGTGTGGTTTTCTAGTTTTCTCTCCAAATTCTCCCCTGAAAGTTCTCTTCCTACCCTGATTCTTTTTGCTATTTATACCTAGCCTAGTAAAGTATGTTGTTCTCTAATCTGCCATCCTGGAATCAAGATGTGTTTTTTAATACAATACAAACTATAAAAATCATAGATGAGTTATTACATATTTTGTAACTAAATCTTCAGATTTATATACTTATGCAACATATCAATTCTTTTTGCAAATATTTATTTATTTATTTTTTATTTATTCATTTGAAAGGCTGAGTGACTGGTGAAGACACAAAAAGAGAGAGAGAGAATCTTCCTTCTGCTGAATTACTCCCTACACGCCTGCAACAGGCATGTGTGAAAGGTCAAAACCAGGAGCTAGGAAGTCCATCTGGGTTTCTGCTGATTCCTCAAGTTCAAATCCTTTAACATATGTTTAATTTATTTCTAGTTTTTGTTCCACATTCACAAATGTATTATATTTCATAATTTCAAATTTAAACACTTTCCATTCACTGAAGTACTCTGCTCTTAATTATGATTTTATTTTTCTCTTTTAAATGCCTCTCGATAACATTTCTGTCTTCCTATTTCTCCCCAAACTGGAAATATTTGTAATGTTGTAATATAAATTATAAAAATATGCATGTTTATCATAAAAATGACAGATCAAATGGAAATTTAAGGCAGCAAAATATTTTAGTATTTCTTTGAAATTCAGTTAATCAGGAAAAGCTGATAAAATCATAAATATCTACTACTGATTATTTTTTCTAAGAAAATTTATACATAAATGGTCCATTACAGCTAAATCTATAAATTGTTATAAGCTTTGCTTAAATAAGAATATATTTTATGCTTGATTAGATTAAGCACTCAGCTATCCACATTATACTTATGAGTTTTGTTAATGAAGCAAAAAATTGTTTAAAGCTGATTCTAGTTTAATGTCTTTGGTACTATGTTATTAATAGCAAAGCAGTGGTTGGAAACTGCAGCTATGAAACAAATATTCAATATCATCAAATATAAAAATAAATATCATTGTATTAGTCCACTTTCCCTTCACAAAATAACATGGAAAGGGTGGAACACTGCAAGAACTCTATTTGTGAAACTTTATAAAATGAGGAAAAGTTATTCAATAAGATATTTGTCACAATGCATATCATTCATAAATGAGGAATGCAAGCACTTTTTATGTGACTAGCAAAGAAACACAGTAACAGACATAATAAAATATAATAAAATCCCACAAATCAATTTCTTGAACTAAAAGAGATCATTTTCTTATTAATAATGTGATTATCTATGCACTCCACCAAAACATACAGATGAAAAATAGAATAAAATAAGTAAATGTTGTTTGCTGAATGATTACTTCTGATCCCTTTGACTAGCTTCTCCATCATCAGATGAAATTAGTTTAGTCTGGTATGACTTATACTTAATGGTGATCACTGATTTCATTTCTATGTGCACATAAATCATCCCTGTAATAATATTTGCTAACATTGTTCCCAAAACTAATATTGAGTTGCAAACTTAAATGTCTAGACACCAAAAGAATGACAGAAACAAAAGGGCAGGAAAATTTGTGCCTTTCTAAAGTTAACAGTTGTGACTAAGGCCTGGCAAACTGAAGAGGTGAAATCTAACTTCAAGTGCTCGTAAATAATTCTAACTTTCAATTGTTCGTTTCTTTGTATTGTTTTAGATACTAGAAAAGATTAATTGCTCTATAAGTCAAGTTCCCTTGCCATTGTATAATTTCTGATATGTAGTTTAAACCAAGAATTTATCTTTTTTGTAAATTGCAATGACTTCTGATAACCACGCTTTGTCAATAACCTCTGCACATAGACATTGCCAATAGGCAAGACAGTAAGGATACAATTAATGAAGATTGCATCCACGTGAGCTCTGATATTGTAATCCATTGAGGAATTCTACATTTGAATTTTCTTTTGGAGATACAAGATTTTGACAGATGATAAAAATTACTTGTATGTTAAAAAGATGATTAGAAATAAAAAAATTCTTATGGGTTAAATTTTCATGAGTTTAGTGGGTTTCTTCAAAGAATTATTTCTTTTTAAACAAGTATGCAATTATTTCATACTTACTTTACACTGTTCATTGTGTTAACATTTCTTAGTCAAAGATGAATCAAATCAGTTGTAAGATTGAGATCACTGGTCATTAGATTCATTTGTTTTGTAGAGGCACAACTTTAGCTTATTAAATATAATCCCTGGGGCTGGTAGTGTGGTACAGCAGGTCAAGCTAATGCATCCAACACCATCACCCAATATGGGCACTGGCTCTAGTCCTAGCTTCTCTATTACTTCCAATCCAGCTCCCTGCTAAAGTACCTAGGAAAACAGCAGAAAATGGCCCAAGTATTTGGGACACTGCCACTGATGTGTAGATCCACATGCAATTCCAGGCTCCTGGCTTCAGCCTGGCCCAGCTCTTGTTGCTGCAGTCATTTGGGCATTGAACCATCAGATGGAAGAGTCTCTCTCTCTCTCTCTCTATCTCCATCTTTCCCTCTTTCAAATAAATTATAATCCAATTTTGTACAATATTGTACCACAAATAAGCAACTTTTATTAATGCCATGCTTTGAGCATTCTTTCTTTGTGAAATTTTATGTTTTTGTCAACTCTTTCTGTTTTGGTCAACTCTTCACTCTGTGAAATGCAAAAATGTCTCACCTTTATCTTGAGCCATATTTTCTGCATCAGATGCTTACTCTCCTGAATCTGAGTGAACTTATCTTACCAGAATTCTTTTTCATGACCTTATAGATCCAGTGAAACAGGCAAAATGCAACTTCTATGAGACCATTTTGTTGTTTGACTGTAAGATGTAAAGTAATTTGGACATTTGAGATGGAAATACAATGCACTTTATCTGTTTATTCTGTCTGTGATTACTTGATTTCAGCCCTTCAACAATGCCTTGCTTTTCCTCACACAAGGTCAAATATGTGTGTCTCCACTGTGCAGTCTCCACACCATGACCGGAAATAAAAATGTGTGACTCTGCTAAAGCTGTCCTTCAAACACAATCTCAGTTCTATTGACTATCTGACTTTCTCCTCACCCAATCACCATTCATAACACAGGTTTATTATTTTTTTGGCTCAGGTGTTTCATGATTAACTTCAATTCTCTTACCCAAGGCTATAAAGGAAAAAAATCTTATTACTACACCATCTTTTCAACCTTCTAGTTCATTCCCAAATTATCAGTTTTACATTTTACAATTATTTTAGTGACTGTGAATCCCATAATACTCTGTCTACAGATGTGTGTGCACTGTAATGTAGTTTTCTGTAGATATCATAGAATTTCATTTAGCCATTCTGAATATTTTTATCTCATTTCTCTTCACTTAACGCCTATGCTTGTGAGGATGATAGCTAAGATTATAGAACTAGAGATATCAGTGTTAGTTGATCCACATAGACAAAGAAATAATAACATTTTTTCCTTAAAAAAGATTTATTTATTTGAAAAGCAGAGTGACAGAGAATGAGGTGTGGGGAGAGAGAGAAAGAATCTCACATCTACTGGTTCATTCCCCAATTGGCTGCAACAGCTCGGTCTGGACCAGGCTGAAGCCAGTAGCTAGGAACTCTATCCTGGTATCTCACGTGGGTGGCAGGGGTCATCCTCCACTGCCTTCCCAGGCACATTAGCATTGAGCTGGTTTAAAAGTAGAACACTAGGACTTGAACTAGCACACTGGGATAGGATGCTAGCTTTGTAAGCCAGTACCTCACGAAAATCACAGGAATAATAATCTTAAATTCATAATATCAAATTTCTAAATGACTTCACTAACCAACCACCTGTGGTAGCCAAAACCATTTGTAAAGAAATAGTTATCAAGGGAATCATAGATTGGCTCTTGATTTAGTTAGAAAAGCACTCAGTGTTTCTTGAATTAATTCATAAATATTAATTTTTTTTTCTTTTTTGTCAATGAATGTTTTCACTTTCATTAAATGGGAATAATGAGCTCAAAATCAAATCCATGCTTTCTTTTTCATTTCATGATTACTAAACACTGTGATTAAAGAGAATTGGGAAACCAATGCTCAACATATTTAAAATTATAAACTGACTAGTCCATTTCTCAAGGCACCTTCTTTCTGACTGTATATTTGTATTATGCAAAAATATGCACATTCTATACCAACATTAGTAACATAAAAGCACCCATGGTAGAAAGATGTTATTTACAATAATACTGGTGAAATTTAAAATTGTATGGGTGAATGCAATGATGCTAATTTGAGCAACACAAACATATCTCACTGCCAAACTCCTAATATTCATCCTTGAGTATAGTGTAAAGTAGTATCAAGATATGCAGCTTTAGAAATATTATAGCATTCTCCCTCTATATATCAGTTGATTCACAAAACATACATTACAATTTAGTTACTGCAATGCTTTCTTCTAGTGTAAATATCACATCTGCTGTGACAGAAAAAAATATCAATTCAGCTGTGAAACTGAACAGTGTGAATAGTTTTATTTTTAAGAGTTTTAAATCTCACAAATGACATAAAAATTGGATAGTCTGGGAACTTTAAAACTATTTATAATTCTTATTATACTACATTAATGAATCCTAAGGTAGTGAATTTCTACTGTATTTATAGCAGTCAGAAGTACGGCAATCAAAGCATTTGAAACAGATGGCACACAGTTTAAGTAGAATGGGATTCTTTGTAGGAAATAAATACTAAAGTTGATATTTATATTTCATGTTGACATCTTCATTTGTGAAGACTTACTGTAATTACTTTAAATACCCTATATTTTAACATCAATAATGTCAAATTTGGTGTTGCCTAAACTTTAATGTTTATTACCATGATTTTTAACTTTTTAATGTAGAATTGCTTTTCTCGCCATGATACTGACACTAAGCATTTATAATTTCTCTGACAGTGGACAACATTTCACACAATTCCTTTATATTCCCTTGAAAAAGCTAACACAAGTGATCACACAGCAGGGATGTAGAAATATTTGTTGCAAACACCAGTCTAGTTTGTGTGATCCCTTTGACTCTTAGACCTACCAGTGTGATCAATTGTGAACTGAAATTGATCACTTGGACTAGTGAGATGGCATTGGTACATGCCACCTTGATGGAATTGTATTGGAATCCCCGGGTACGTTTCTAACTCCATCATTTGGGGCAAGTCCGATTGAGCATGCCCCAAATTGTACATCTCCTCCCTCTTTTATTCCCACTCTTATATTTAACAGGGATCACTTTTCAGTTAAAATTTAAACACCTAAGAATAATTGTGTGTTAATTACAGAGTTCAACCAATAGTAATAGGACAAAAAGAAATACAAAATGGATAAAGTATTACATGTAATACTGACTGATAGAATCAAAAAGGGAGAGAACGATCCATCATGGGAAGCAGGATACACAGCAGACTCATAGAATGGCAGATGTCCTAAACAGCACTCTGGCTTCAGAATCAGCCCTTTAGGCATTCGGATATGGCTGAAGAGCCCATGAGAGTATTTTAGGCATGGAAAGCCAAGACACTCTGGCAAAAAAAAAAAAAAAAAAAAAAAAAAAAAAACCACACACAAAAACCTAAATGAAAGATCTCTGCGAGCGAGTGAGATCCCAGGGGAAAGAATGGGGCCATCAAAGAAGGAGGTACCTTTCTCTGAAGGGAGGAGAGAACTTCCACTTTGACTATGACCCTATCAGAATAAGATCAAAGTCGGTGAACTCAAAAGGCTTCCATAGCCTTGGCAACTCAAGACTAGAGCCTAGGGAGATTACTGAGGTCATAAACAAGAGTGTCAATTTGTTAAGTCAACAACAGGAGTCACTGTGTACTTACTTCTCCTGTGGGATCTGTCCTTAATGTGTTGTCCAATGTGAAGTAATGCTATAACTAGTACTCGAACAGTATTTTACACTTTGTGTTTCTATGTGGGTGCAAACTGATGAAATCTTTACTTAATATATACTAAATCAATCTTCTGTATGTAAAGATAATTGAAAATGAATCTTGATGTGAATGGAATGGGAGAGGGAGTGGGAGATGGGAGGGGTGCGAGTTAGAGGGAAATCATGAGGGGGAAAGTCATTGTAATCCATTAACTGTACTTTGGAAATTTATATTTACTAAATAAAAAAATAAAAAAAAATACAATGAGAAAGAGCTAGAACCTGAATGTTGGATTTTTAATAGTATCCTGTAGATTCTGAACAATATTTTTTAAATTTCTAATTTCCTCTTCTTTTCTTTGGTTTGACTGTATACTTTCCTGTGCTCTGTCTTCTAAGTCCAATATTCTCTCCTCTGCTCACTGACTCTGTTTTTAAGTCTCTCTAATGTGTTTGTCACTTGATCTATTGAGTTCTGCATTTCATTTTGATTCCTCCTTAATATTTTATTTTCATGAGAGTGATTTTCTATCCTGTCCAGTAAGGATTTCTGTAGTTCAAGAATTTGCTTTTGAAAACTTCTCAATGTTCTTACCATAAATTTTTTTTGAAATCAGTATCTTGCATTTATTCTATCTCATCATCTTCATAATCTTGAATTGGAGTGTCTTGTTCATTTGGGGCCATCATAATGTCTTCCTTCATTGGTTTCTGTGTTGTTGCTTGGCATTGTGGAGATATGCTTTGGATTCTTCTTCCCTCGCTGTGTTTTTTTTTTTTTTTTCTTGTTATACTATGACTGTATTAAGTGGACTGTCTGTTTTTGAAGGAGCCTTAGAGGCTTGAGATGGGTGTGGCCAGAGAGCTCTGTTTGGTTCTTCAGGGTTAAGGGTGTGCCAAAGGTGACATACTCAGGTTAGGCGTGGTAAATCAATCTCTCTCTCTCTCTCTCTCTCTCTCTGATTCAGAAGGGAAGTAATTCCACACAGCTGAGTAGAATTGAAGGTAGTCAGCCTCTGATCTCTGGCTCCTGTGGGTATAACATTCATCTGCTCTTTCCCAAGGACCACACAAAGAAGCTGTGCTGCTCTCAATGTGGTCTCAAATTCTGCAGTCTCCCACCGGGTTGCCAAGGTTGCTGAATTGTATCATCTCTGGAGAATACTCACGTGAATTCCGTGAGTTCTCTCACCCACCATCTCTTTTTTCACAGTCTCAGTTCATGAGCTCCACACATTCACTAGGTCCTAACCTCTTATTATTTCACCCCCCCCCCCCCCCGCCAGATTCAGGTTTTTCTGCTTGGCTGAGGGTGGGCGAAGCCCTGGGTTCGTGCAGCTTTTACTTAGGTCCAAAATGCGCCTGCTCTTTGTCTTGCTCACCTTTGAGAGGTGAGCAGAGAGAGAGAGAGACTCCTATTTGTACCAGTCCCTTTTTTTTTTTTTTTCCTCTCTCCTCTAGTTAGCCTGGTGAACTTTCCCCAGTGGGGCTTCAAGCCATGTTTCCTCTAGGCTTCTTCTGCCATTTCCCCACCAATATCTCAGGTTACTGAGGGTTTGCCTCACCTCCATTTCCAGTGCAGATGCGTAGACTCCACAGCTGGTCTCCCGAGCCGTCCTTGCTTTCCCCATAGGTCCTCCATGTCACATCCACTAGATCCAGAAGAGTTTCCTCTGCAATTTTTTTCCTGAGCCTTTCCCTGGAACTACAGTAACTCCACTTTTATTAAACTATCTTTTCCCGAACTATCAGTGCGCGGCCTCACTATTTCGCCATTTTGACTCCGCCTCAGAAGCTGTATTCTTAAGGTCAAAGTTACATGTAACTTCCACTTTTAACACAGTGGTCAGATGCCTACGCACTTATATTCTGGGTTAAGAGTTCTTCAGAACCACTCTTGACCTATGCACTCATAAACAGTGCTATGCTGACATGGATGGTCACAGTAGAAGCTCAAAGTTTCTACCCCTTTACCATTCTTAAAAAGACAGCACAGATGTAAGGATTTTACTATCTCACTAAATTTGTAACTTCAGTTCTTACTTTCTGACATTTAAAAAGCTGCTCTTGAAAATAGATAAATGTCCAGTAACCTTGTGTCAGAACTTCATATCATACAGATTGCTTGTTCTAATTGCTCCTGTCTTTGAAAACATTTGATTTATCTTTGACACTTGAAATTTGTTCTTGTGGTATTATTGTTTGACTTGTAATTAAGTCACTTGGGGAAAACCCAATAACTATTTATTCCTACATTATATTAGGGTATAATCTTTATCCATGCTTATTAAGAAGTTATTACTGCTCAAAATTCAAGTCTAAATATAACTACTTGGTTTTGTCCAAGGAAATTGTATACTTTGGGTGACAGAAAATGGACAGGTTATCTTCTTTGTATCAAATATACTCAGATAGCCACAAAGTTCTCTTTTTTAGTAATTGTTTAGAAAATGCAACCTAATTCCAGAAATATGAAAATATGGGTAGATGAAGGCACTTTTCAAAATTTTAAAAATCTATGTATGCTACTCTCTTTCTCTACATATGAGAAAATTGAAACTCAAAGATGCAAATAATTTATTCAGTGTTGTATAATCATTAAATAATAGCACCAGAATTTGATCATAGGTTTTTACTAAACTCTATGTTCTGACTAGTCTGTTTCTAAGACTCCTACAAATGTGGGTCAGAATTATATCCTCTGATCTTTAGTTTATTGGCCAACTGAGATTCCTACTTTTGAATTTCTGTAGAATTTGAATTACATGAAATTACTTTAAGTAATTTCACTGTCTATGAACATCTTCCACCATATTTAGTTAACTTGAATACTTCTGGCATTTGAGAGTTTTACAAAATTTTTAAATAAAACTAAGCACTCCATAGAATTTCCAACACCATATAAGAGGTTTAAAAAGATTTTAGGGGCCAGCATTGTAGCATAGTGGGTAAAGCCACTACATGCCATGCTGGCATCCCATAATGTTGCATCATTTCCTATCCCACATCCTGCTCTATGTCTGATCCAGCTCCCTGATAGTGGCCTGGGAAAAGTTTGGTCCTCACTCACATAGGAAACCTGAATATAAATAAATAAATAAATAAATAAATAAATAAATCTTTTAAAAGAAGATTTTAAACTTCAAAAATTACCTTGAAATTAATATTTTTATTGCAACCCTCATTTTCAGAGAAGAGGCTCCATAAATTCCCCATATTTGTAAAACATATTTTGTTAAAGACTTAACCAAAATCTGCTTTCCCATACAGATCTTATTTATGTAAAACATTACCTGAAGATTTCCAGGAAGTCATTGCCATGATATTTGTCTTATATCAGGGCTAAAACTCAGGCTAAGCAAATGTTTGGTCCATTAGCATATTCAATAATCTCTCCAAGGTCACCTGCTATATATTTCTGTCTTCTTTCCGTGGAAATAAGACCATCAACTTTTGGAAAGTAAGATAACTGATTATATCTCCTAATTAAAAGAGTTGCAAAATTCCTAGACTCTTTTTCTTCTTATTCCTTTTTTGCTTGTTTGTTTGCGGTTTAAAATCTTGCTAGATACTAAGAAAGTGAAAAACTCAAGATGAAGTGGAAAACTGAGGATTAAGGATATTATAAAAACAAAAATGCCCTCTCACCTGAAAACTATCATGCAATGTGTCGTCATTTCTTTGCCCTTCTTTTCACTTTCTCACCTAGACACACTTTATTTCTCTCATTTGCATGTTATGCAGAGCACCTATACTACGTTAGGCTGTAATATTTGATTTCAGACTGTGGCATGACAATCAGCCAACTCTACCCAAAGGATAGAGCCTTCCATTTCTGAAATGTTTACTCTCTTCAACGATAGGTAAGGGGAAATACTGTTTTGCCTAGCACATGTTCAGGGAAAATGACAAATCCATTCAGGTCCAAGTGCCGAAATGTACTCATTTTAAGGTTTATTTTACTTATTTACTTGAAAGACAAAACAACAAAGAGAAAGAGTGAAAGAGAGAGAGAGAGAGAGTCTTCCACCTGTAGTTTCACTTTCCAAATGGCTGCAACAGCCAAGATTGGGCCCGGTCAAGGCTTAGAGCCTGGAACTTTGTCCGGATCCCCCACATGGTGGCAGGCAGCAAAGCACTTGAGCCATCTGCTTCTGCCTTCCCAGGCCAACTAGCAACAAGCTGGATCTGAAGTGGAGCATCCAGTGTTCCAACCACCACTCCAACATGAGATTCTGGCAATGCAAGCTGTGACTTGAACTCCTTTGCCACAACACTGGCCTCTTAAATGTATTCAGAATGAATGGCACATTCATAGTTTAGATATTATGTTAATATGAGTTTATTAGGAAAAATAGAATTAAATATATTCACAATGCCAATATTGGGTTAATATGATGATGTCTATATTTAAAACATTAATTCAGCAGTCCTTTTACTTTGGGAAAAATGCATCACTTCTCACTATCTATGTCTCTTGCCTCTTGATCTTTTATTTATTTATATTCACTTTATTTTGAAGATAGAGGGACAGTGGTAGAGAGAGGAAGAGCAAGAGAGGAAGACCAAGAGAGACAGAGATGGGTGGCAAGAGATTGTCCATCCATTTGTTGACTCCACAAAGTCTGTAACCACCAAGTCCAGGACAGGGCCTTGGAAATCAGTCTTCCATATGGGTAACAGGGACTCATATTTTGAGCTATCATCTTCTACCTTCCAGGTTGCACATTAGCAGGAAGCTGGTGTCTGAAGTGTAGCCAAGGCTCAAACCCAGGAACTGCAGTATGATGTGTGATATCCCCAACAAGGTCTTAACTGCTGGGGCAAACACCTGTCACTCCCTCTTGGCTTTTGGAATTACTGGACTCTTCTGTTTGTGAAGTTTCATGATATTGGCATTGGCAAAGCCTAAGCATATATTTAAAAATAGGGTATTCTGTGATCACTAAAGCCTGCTTTATACCTGGCAGAATTAGTTAGCTAACTCACATCTGTCAGACGCCTTGGTTAGTACAGAACAGATACAAATTGTCAACAAATTTGTTTTTGAACCTCCCCTATCCTACACAAATGTTTTGTTATAATTAAATCAGCACACAAATGCATACACATTAATTATTTTTCAAATATATTTTTTCCTCTTCCCTTAACTTCATGACAAACTCCCAGACTTCAAATACTGCTTTTCTTTCCTATAGTATAAGCATTGTATTCTGTGTAGTCTCCAGGGTGGGGCACTATGAAGACTTAATGAAAGAAACTGGCTGGAGTATAAAATAAAACAAGTGCTAGGCAACCAGTTTTAAGATGTTTGGGAAACTCTTGATCCCAGCTCCAAGCAATGCTACACTGAAAGAGAAAAATAATGCCAGGGAAATTCGTTTTTTTCCCATCGGCACACAGCCTATGAATAAAAAAGCAAGGAGTTGGAAGTAAAAAGGTTAGTATGGATTCCCCTGTTCATCAGATACTTTGCACAAGATTGTCTTATATTTAGTTGATGCCAAACAACTGCTTTAATTGCCCTCCTACAAGTCAGTAAATTATTGTTGTTGAGTACCACTGTTGTGAGAGCAGATAGTTTCTCACTTCAAGAATGTAGATGAGCCTCTGGACCAGCAATTAAGATAACACTTAGGACATTCACATACTGCATCAGAATGACTGGGTTCAACTCCCAGCTCCACTTCCTATTCTAGCTGCCTGCTAATGCTCACCCTGGGAGGCAGTAAATGCACAGTGACATCGAATTCTGCCACCTGGGTGGAAGATCTGCATGGAGATCAGAGTTCCTGGCTGTAGCCTACCCTAGTTCTGGGTATTGTCAGCATTTATAATGGAAATAAATTCTGTGTGTGTGTGTGTGTATGTGTGTGTGTCAGTCTGTCATAATGCCTTTCAAGCAAAATGAAATTAAAATGAAACAATGTAAGTGTGCATAGTGGAAAGACATTAAATTTGGAGAAAAAATATAGGTTTAGAGGTGGACATTGTGAAGTAACGGGTTAAAACATACCTGCAGTTCATATACGAGTGGCCAGGGTTGAGTCCCACCCCAGATGGGCTTCAATCCAATTTTCTGGTAATGTGCACCTGAGGGGAATGCAGATAATGGCTCAAGGACTTGAGTCCCTATTATGTGCATGGGAAACCCGGATGGAGGTCCCGGACCCTAGCTGGACCCTAGCCCAGCACCATCTCTTGTGGGCATTTGGGGAGTGAACCACTGTATAGAAGCTTGCTCTCTCTCCTACCTCACTCTCTCTCTCTCGCTCTGCCTTTCCAATAAATAAAACATTAATAATAAAATAAATAAACCTTTTTTTGACAGGAGGAGTCAGACAGTGAGAGAGAGACAGAGACAAAGGCTTTCCCCGCACTGGCCCACCTCCCAAATGGCCGCCACGGCCAGCGCGCTGATCCGAAGCCAGGAGCCAGGTGCCCCCTCTTGGTCTCCCATGCAGGTGCAGGGCCCAAGCACTTGGGGCATCCTCCACCACCTTCCCGGGCCACCGCAGAGAGCCAGACTGGAGAGGAGCAACCGGGACAGAACCAGGTGCCCCAACCGGGACCAGAACCCAGGATGCTGGCACTGCAGGCAGAGGATCAGCCCAGTGAGCCACAGCGCCGGCCTAAATAAACTTTTTAAAATGTAGATTTAGGGGCTGGTGCTTTGCTGTAGTAGGCTGAGCCTCCACCTGCAATGCTGGCATCCCATATGGGTTCTGGTTCTTGTCTCAGCTGCTCCTATTCCTATCCAGCTCTCTGCTATGGCCTGGAGGAGCAGTAGAAGATGGCCAAAGTGTTTGGGCCCCTGGAGACACATGGGAGACCTGGAAGAAGCTCCTGACTCCTGGTTTTAGATGGGCTGAACTCTGGCCATTGTGGACATTTGGGGAGTGAACAAGCAGATGAAAGATTTTTCTCTATGTCTCTCCCTCTCTGTCTGTAACTCTATTTCTCAAATAAATAAATACATTTTTTAAAAAAAAAAAATGTAGGTTTGCTGGCACCACGACTCAATAGGCTAATCCTCTGCCTGCAGTACCAGCACACTGAGTTCTAGTCCCGGTTGGGGCACTGGATTCTGTCCCGGTTGCCCCTCTTCCAGTCCAGCTCTCTGCTGTGGCCTGGGAGTGCATTGGAGGATGGCCCAAGTCCTTGGGTGCTGCACCCGCATGAGAGACCAGGAGAAGCACCTGGCTCCTGGCTTTGGATCAGCGCAGTGTGCCGGCCATGGCAGCCATTGGAGGGTGAACCAACAGTAAAGGAAGACCTTTCTCTCTGTCTCTCTCTCTCATTGTCCACTCTGCCTGTCAAAAAAAAAAAATGTGGGTTTATAAATTTGCCCTTTGATTGCTTTGTGAAACTCAGTTTATTTGCAAAATAAAAATAATTTCAGCAATAATTAGAGAACAGAGTAAAAATGTTTTGTCACATGTGGTTTTAAATGTCTGACTATTACAATTCAACACATGCTCAATCAGACCTACCCCTAATGGTAGAGCTAGAAACATGCCAGGGGATTCCAATTCAATCGCATCAAGGTGACATGTACCAATGCCATCTCACTAGTCCAAGTGATCAGTTTCAGTTCATAATTGGATCATACTGATAGGTCTAAGAGTCAAAGGGATCACATAAACAAAACTAGTGTCTGCTAATACTAACTGATAGAATTAAAAAGGAGAGAACAATCCAACATGGGAAGCGGGATACACAGCAGACTCATAGAATGGCAGATGTCCTAAACAGCACTCTGGCCTCAGAATCAGTCCGTAAGGCATTCAGATATAGCTAAAAAGCCCATGAGAGCATTTCAGGCTTGGATAGCCAAGCCACTGGGGCAAAAAAAAAAAAAAAAAAAAAAATGATCTAAATAAAAGATCTCTGTGAGTGAGATCCCAGCGGAAAGAACAGGCCATCAAAGAAGGAAGTACTTTTCTCTCTATACTTTGTATTTCTGTGTGGGTGAAAACTGTTGAAATCTTTATTTGGTATATACTAAATTGATCTTCTGTATATAAAGATAATTGAAAATGAATCTTGATATGAATGGGATGGGAGAGGGTGTGGGAGGTGGGATGGTTGTGGGTGGGAGGGAGGTTATGGGGTGAAAAAGCCTTTATAATCCAAAAGTAGTATTTTGAAAATTTACATTTATTAAATAAAAGTTTAAAAATTACAAAAGAAAATAAGTCTTACTATTTGAAATTAATAGTGCTCACAAATAGTTCAAATAAGGGAATTAATATTATATAAATATAAATTTTTATGTGGTTCCTCTACTAAAAATAAGAGAATTATCATTTATTATTTACAATGCTGTATATTATATGTAGCATAAAGCATTATATATTCTTTAAGAGATTATGTATTTATTTGAAAAACAGAGATGCAGAGAGGAGAGCAGAAGAGAGAAACCTTCTATCTGCTGGTTCTTTCCCCAAATGGCTGCAATGGCTGGGGCTAGGGCAGGTAGAAACCATGATACAGGAGCGTCCTCTAAGTCTCCCATGTGGGTGCAGGAGCCCAAGCACTTGGATAGACTTTTGCTGTTTTCCCAGGCCATTTGCAGGGGGCTGGATTGGAAGTGGAGCAGCCAAGATTCTAACAGACTCCTAGATGGCATCCTGGCACTGCAGGTGGAAGCTTAACCTATGCCACAACACCAGCACCAATATTAGCAAATTATCAATTGGTTCAGTTCTGTAGTGTGCAAGTCACAAAGGAACCTTAACCTTATAAACATGAAGAAATTCTTTGAAAAGATCAAAATACAGGTTTTTTAATGGGGATACTTCAAAATTTTCATGGACAATGGAATTAAAAGATAATAAAATATTTTGGTGCAACACAATTTTGAAATCCATGCTTATTTTTTTTTATAACAAGCATTTTCCATGAGCTTTTTGAAGATCTCAAAATTTTAACATCTTTCATTTCTGTTTTCCACAAGGTTTTTAAAGGACTCTCATTTATTGTCTCCTAGGTAATGTCAAATAAAAGTAATTAACATCAGATAGGAACCTCTCCAGGATTTCTTTTTTATTCCTCCTCTGCCATATTATGCCCAAAGAGGCCTAATTCACCATGCTTCATTACCTCCCCAGCCACAGCCCCCCATGAGCCAGGGAGATAGTATACGTTTGGTTCTGAGAGCAAAAGCTCTTGGTGTGAGACAAATTAACACAGCATTGGGAGCCATTTAGCAAATTACCTCTTCCAACGCCTATACCGGCACCGGAGAACCCCCTAAAGCCCAATATTCACATCAATTAGATGAGCACCTCAGTCCCAGAGGTCGTTTTCTTCATGCCAACTCAGACTGTGAACTCCCTGCTCAGAGGTGGCAAAGGAAAAGACCTGAGATAGGCAAAGGAATTGGGGAGATAATTTCTTTGGAACGGAAAAGCCATGTACCTTAAAAACCATTTAGATGTTTTTGTTTGTTTCTAGCCAGCCATATGGATTGTAATTTTTATTCCTAGCTCTTTTAATTTTTCCTGTATAAATAATATAATTTCACACTGAAATTTGATTTCAAGGATTCTTTTTCCTTTTCTCTGCCTTAGATGTCCTCTAGTTTCTTTTCTAACCTAGAGAATGTCTCATGGAGTTGGACGTTACACCACAAACTGGAAAGAAATTTCTTGTAATGAGAATTCTAAATGAAGAAACTAAAATAGACAAACTAGAAAGAAAAAGGAAAGAGGGAAAAGTGAAAAAGAAAAGGTTTGAAGTTTCTAAAAATATTCCTAGGGAGGTGGATGGAAATAACATTTTTACCAAGGGGCTGGGGTATTTTATTGCAGTACAGTGTGTTTTGCAGGGAAAAAATTTCATGACATGATACTTTCTATAAATACAACACTTTTTGTCAGCATCTCAAAGAGTATTTTTTCATTTATTATTTAGTGGATTCTTTTACAATTTTTATAGTGAATCTCTGGAATGATAAAAGATTTATTCTAATTTCCCCCAACTCTTTTGTGAGAGAAGAAGGAAGGTGAGATGGGGAGGCAACTGATTGGCAAGCCTGCATCCAGTAGCTTCCTCCAGGGCAAAGGTGAGTGCCTTGTAACTCCAAGCATATTGACATCTTGACTAACTTGAGACCAAGGAGGGGCACAATAAAAAAAGGGCTGCAACATATAAGTTCACAGAAATTTTCTAATTCCCAAATTTCGTAACAAACCCTCCCTTTCCATACAACATCCAGGTATCCAGTGCTTCTATAATGGGTATGTTCTGTTGTTGTTGTTGTTGTTTTTTCCTCTACTCCCATTCAATTATTGCTCTCATTACAAAAATCAGATGAATGAGCTTTAGAAAGCATAATCCAATCAAAAACCTACAGAGGAAAACAAAATCACTGATCCTCATATCAAAGGAGAAAAAGTATTTTCAAGTATGTATTCTCAAACAAGAAATATGTCAGTTGGTCTCTTCATAGAAATGGAAATATATAATTTCTGGAACTGAACAGTATTTGTGTGGGACAAAAACTGAGAGGGAATAAAAGAAACATAAGGCAGAAAAAGAGAGTGGGAACCTGCAAAGCATTGCTGGTCTATCAGCATCCAAGCAAATGATCTGGCCTCCTAGACCTTGTCAGAGCCCAGGTCACGAAGGGGCATTACCCTGCCAATGAATTCCCCATTCAACACCTTATTTGTCACTAAACTGACAGTAAGCTCAGTTTCAAGTCTGATACTCAGATAGGTTTTATCTTCCAGTTTTAAGAGGGATAAATTTAACTTTAAGGGGTCAGGTTGTATGTTGTCTAACCTATGCCCAATATTCTTCGACATTCTTCTATGTCACTCTATATCAAGGTCATAGTTTTGAACATAGAAGTTAAATATGTGGGCAAAAGAAAAATAAAAATAACATGACTTACAATACCACTATTTTCTGATGCTAAATCTGAGTCAATAATTCTCCCCGACAATTGGAAGGGAGTGGGGTCAAATATAACAAGTCTACTGAATTCTAGGGGGCATTTTAATTACTTTTGTGATTTATTACTTACTGCTCTAATTCCTGAGACTCAGCAGAGTTGCTTACCAGGGCAGTGAGAAATTGCTAGTTGTGAGCTACAGGTGATCCACATTAATCATTTCCAGAGTATTGTCAGTGTGGGCTTCTCCCCCAAACAGTAAGCCATAATAAGCAAACCCTGCATCACTATTCCCCCGGATCAGAAACTGGGATATCTTTAACTCTGTCAAGTCATTTATATTTTTAAAATAAAAAATATTGTCAAATGAGACTAATTTGGGTAAAAGGGATAAGATGAGCCA
This sequence comes from Oryctolagus cuniculus, assembly GCF_964237555.1. Taxonomy (NCBI): domain Eukaryota; kingdom Metazoa; phylum Chordata; class Mammalia; order Lagomorpha; family Leporidae; genus Oryctolagus; species Oryctolagus cuniculus. Next base: position 103,729,407 of record NC_091434.1, read on the forward strand.
GACAATATCTGTGCTAAGTTTGAGTCCACTTTTACTTATTGATTGATTCAAAAAATAAGTTTTGTTGTAGGCTCTTAGTGCCTACTTTCTACCTTCTTTCATTTCTCTCTCTCTCTCTCTCTCTCTCTCTCTCTTTCTCTCTCTCTCTCTCTCTCTCTCTGTGTGTGTGTGTGTGTGTGTGTGTGTATTTCTTTCTTTCTTTTGTGATATTCTAGGCACTTAGGCCACAATAGTAAATAAAACTCAAGTCCTCATTCTCATGGAACTTATGTGCTAGCAACGGGAAGCAGAGCAAAATAAATTAATAAAAAGCCATCAGTTACTAATAACTGGATTAAAAAGTAAAAAATGGAGAATGCATGTCTTTTTATTGAGACATTTTTGTGCACAGATCTATAGGTGCAAAGGAAGAGGCAATAAATGAACCTGAAAGGAGCTTGTTAACTAGAGGATTCCGTATGCAGAGAGCCTGAGATGAATATGTTTGATGAATACATGGAAAGTTAAGCAGTTAAATTAAAATGACCAAGGTATGAAATGATAAGAAAGGTTGATAGAAACTTATCTGGGAGCTGAAACATACAGGACCAAGACCATAGGGAGTTGAGGGCTTGAGAAAGAAGTGGTATGTCTTCTTACATATAGTATTAGCTTCACTTGGGCTGATGTAAACAGAATAGATAATGGGAGGGGGCCAAGCATGGATTTATGAAGACCATTTAGGGGGATACTACAAATAAGCAAGAGACAGATGAAAGTGATGAGAAGAGGCCACATTTGTGTATAATTAGAGAATGTATTTCATGAGAAATCATCCCCAAATCAGAGCAAGAGAGAGTAACTCTGGAGGCTTCCAAGTTTTCTAGCCCAAACACAGGACTGAATGGCAATCAACCAAATGAGTTAGCTAGACAAATTAAAAGTTTATCGGGGATGGAGCTGTGGCGCAGTGGGTTAACGCCCTGGCCTGAAGCGCCTGCATCCCATATGGGCAATATTTTGAGACCTGACTGCTTCACTTCCGATCCAGCTCTCTGCTATGGCCTGGGAAAGCAGTAGAAAATGGCTCAAGTCCTTCAGCCCCTGCACCTGCATGGGAGACCTGGAAGAAGCTGCTGGCTCCTCACTTCAGATTGGCGCAGCTCTGACCACTGTGGCCAATTGGGGAGTGAACCAGCGGATGAAAGACCTTTATCTTTCTCTCTCTCTCTCTCTCTCTCTCTCTCTGCCTCTCCTCTGTGTAACTCTGACTTTAAAGTAAATAAATAAATCTTAAAAAAATTAAAAGTTTATCTAATTTGAGACCTTTGTAGCCATCTAAATAGAGAGGTTAAATCAGATATGTAGGTCTGGATTGCATTCAAGGGATCTAGGTTGAAACTTAGGAAATTATCAGGTTGACATGGTGTTTAAAGCCATGAGACTGCATGAGATAAGTTAGAGAGTTAGTACAAAGATAAACAGGAATACTAAGGTCCTTTGTAACTCCTTTACTTAGAGTTCAGGATAGAGAGAGAAAAAAAAGAAAGCAAACAAAGGAACAAAAAATGGAGAAACTTTCAATCAGTAAGAGAAGAAAGTTGGAGTGTTGTGTTAACAAACTGCAGCAATCACAAGGTACTATCTACAGGTATAGTAAAATATGGGCATGCAAATTTCTCCTGAATTTTACAGCAATGATGCCTGTGGCCATGCTATTAAAATCCACAGAATCTTCTCCATAATTTCTCTCAAGGAACAATCAGCTACATACTCCTCACTTTCAATTAGAAGTCCAAAACATTTCTTAGAAAAAAGCAGCTTCGAAAGTCCAACACCAACAGAAAATATAAACACTACTGCTAAAATTGGTGTTAGAATAGAAAAAAAATAAATGCATTTATCTTCAGTTGGGCAGATAAAATCACATGAATTTTATAATTATATAAATAAACCAATATTTCCCCCCAGTTTTTTCCATGAGTGTCCATATGCTTTAAAAAGTACCACTGTTTTTCAATTTAGCTGTATTTGGGACACAAAGGAAGTAAGTCAGGCATTCAAGAAGTTAGTTTGAACTGTTGGCCATTTAAAATTTTCTTTTTGACCATTTGTGTCCAGAGACAATGATTAGAGGAATCTGCTTTTCTCATTTGTAATGATGTTGGTTTATTACATTTGAATATGCTCTCATTTTTCATTAATTCATCTTTATGAGAGGTAATTCAGTGATCTGATTAATACCAGCAAGAGTCAAAGTTTTACTGGTTAGAAACATGAAATTTTTTTAATGATTGCAGTCATTGCAGTGCCTTGGTGCACTCCTTTACCTTGTTTTCAACTCATGCTTTGGGTTTACATATACCAACAAAGAATCATCACAACATGAGTGGTACTCAATAAATATCTGTGGAATGAACAAATCAATGATCAAATAAAGTTTTCCCCTAATCTACCTTTAAATCCAAGTCCGCTCTCCTTTCTGTTCCCTCACCCCCCACCCCCAGGATCTGTTATAACTTGTGTTTGCATCATTGTACCTAATTCATTTATTCACATAATATACTAGATTTTATATTCTTTGAAATTGGGATATTGAATTAAACAGCAGTATACTCCCAGTCCTAAACACTCTGTGTGAAATAGTTCAGTTAGTCATCAAATATTTATGGAGAAGGGGAGATGCTAAGATGGTGGAATGAGGGAGTTTACATCTCTAGTCTAGGGGAAGATAGTTTTTTTAAAAAAAAAAAAAAGTGGAGAGAGTACAATCTCAGAGAAGAATTAAGGAGAAACCTGCAGTGGAAATTCTATGCAAGCAAGTGGGATGCTGTGGATATATGTAGAGGGTATGGAAGTGCAGCACAAACACAGACACAACACAGGACCCCAACAGCCAAAAGCCTCAGCACCGACTTTGGAGAGTGAGGTGACACCAGACTACAGCAGCCCAAGGCACTAGCAATAAAGCTTCGGGAAAGCCTGGCCTGAGTACGGCTTGGAGCACTGTGGGGAACAGTGTACCTGCCAACCCAAAGGGAAAAAAGGGGCACATTTTTCTCTCCCTGACCACTTGACAATGGCATTTTGTAACTAGCGAGAGAGGGTGGGTGTCATTTTGGGCAGAGGTAACAGCTGTGTCAACTTGCATGCACATGCCCAGAAACCAGCAGAGAAGAAACACCTGGGTCTTGACAGGGAGCTGAGGTGCCTGTAACTGTGGGAACCTTGTGTGCCAGGACTATGAAAAAACTGTGCATTTGTGGAAGCGCACAAGGTGTGGCTGGGTCTTCGGGCAGTTGCTGTGGGCAGCTCCACATGCTCAGGCCTGGGGAGGGTCATTGCTGCAGGATCTCTGCTAACACTGATGACTGCACAGATCCTTTCTATGGGTCTTTTGGCAGTGCAGACGAATATTGCACCCACTGGGGCTAGTGCCAGGCACTGGTCACCTTCGAGGAAAGGGGATGAGTGTTTGACTAAGCCAACAGAGCTGATTAAACTCTTTCTTCTGATAAGAAAAGAGATTCACCACACCCAACTTGGGTGTCAACTTGGACACTCCCTTTACCTGGAGCACTGAACAGAGCTCCCTGGCCACATCCAGCACACGTCTCTGGATGTTCACTGAGAGAGCAGATGCTCTGCCAAGCCACAGAGGTATACTCCAAAGATAAAACCCCTCAGAGAGAAAAAGAAATTAAAAAAAAAAAAAAAGCCCAATATGAATCTCAATAAATGCCTAAAAATAAACTCAGAAATTCAAGAAACAAGAATAGGGATAACATGACACCCTCAAAGGAACACAACAACATCTTAATACTAGAACATGAAGATGAAGAGATTGATGAAATGCCGGAAACAGAATTCAAAAAATTGATCATAGGATTATTTAGAAATAATCAGACACAAATCCATGGATTTAAAATATCAATAATATAAATTAAAAATTTTCCCATAAAATTAAAATTTAAAGAAAAGTCAAAATGGAATATTAGAAATGAAGAATTCAATAGATCAAATAAAAATTCAATGGAAAGCCTTATCAGCAGATTCGATGATGCAGAAGAAAGAATATCCGAATTAGAAGACAAATCTTTGGAAATTTTATAGTCAGAGCAAGAAAAAAAAAGAAGAAGAAATTAAAAAACTTCAAGACAGTGTTAAAAACTTATGGAATATATCCAATGGCCCAATGTATGGGTTATAGGAAAGAGAGAATAGATTAGAAGACTTTTTCAGTGAAATAATTACAGAAAACTTCCCCAATTTGGAGAAAGGTAGGGATGTCCAAGTATAGGAAGCACATAAAACTCCTAAAAGACAATACCAGAAAAGATCTTCACCAGAGCACCTTGTGGTCAAACTGTCAACAATAAAACATAAAGAAAAGATTCTAATATGTGCACGTGAGAAGTGCCAGATTACTTTCAAAGGATCTCCAATTAGACTCACAGTGGACTTATCAGAAACCCTACAGGTTAGGAGATAATGGCTAGAGATAGTCCAAGTCTTAAGAGAAAAAGAAAAAACAACTATCAACCCATAATACTGTACCCTGAAAAGCTCTAATTTATGAATGAAGGTGAAATAAAGACCACCCACAACAAACAGAAATTGAAAGAAGTTGTCATCATTTTTCCAGCCTTACAAAAGATGCTTAAGGATATACTACCAAATCCAAAATGAGTAGGAGAAAAAATTATTAAAATTAGAGAGGAAATAAACAAAATTGAAACAAAGAGATATATAAAAGATCTGTGAGGGGCCTGCGCTGTGGCGTACAAGGTTAATCCTCAGCCTGCTGCTCCAGCATCCCATGTGGGTGCTGGTTCTAGTGCCAGCTGCTCCTCTTCCAATCCAGCTCTCTGTTGTGGTCTGGGAAAGCAGTGGAGGATGGTTCAAGTACTTGGGCCTCTGCACCCACATGGGAAACCAGGAGGAAGCACCTGGCTCCTGGCTTCGGATTGGCACAGCTCCAGCCGTTGCAGCCATTTGGGGAGTGAACCAATGGAAGGAAGACCTTTCTCTCTGTCTCTCTCTCACTGTCTGTAACTCTTCCTGTCAAATGAATAAATAAAATCTTTTTTAAATTTTTTGAAAATAAGAAAAAGTGGCACACCATTGGCCAAACTAACTAAAAAAAAAAAAAAAGAGAGAGAGAGAGAAGACCCAAATCAATAAAATTAGAGATGAAAAAGTAAATGTAACAGATACCACAGAAATAAAAAGAATCATCATAATTTACTACAAAGAGTTGTATGTCAACAAATTGAGAAACCTAGAAGAAAGAAAGATTCTAGAACCTAGAAAAAATAGAAAGATTCCTGGACACAAGCCTACTAAAATTTTGCTGTGATGACACTGAAAACCTAAACAGACCAATAAGCAAGACAAAACTGAATCAGTAATAAAGACTTCCTCAAAAAAGAAAAGTGCAGGACCAGATAGCTTCACCGCTGAATTCTACCAGAAATTTAAAGAAATAACTGCAATTCTTCCCAAGCTATTCAAAACAATTGAAAGAGAGGGAATCCTCCCAAATTCCTTCAATGAGGCCTGCACCACCTTAATTTCTAAACTAGAAAAAGACAGCAAAGAGAATTATAGACCAATTTCACTGATGAACATAGATGAAAAAATTTTCAACAAAATACTAGCTGATCAAATACAGTACACCAGGAAGATCTTTGAGAAAAAGCAAATGGGATTTATCCCTGCTATGCAGGGATGATGATTCAACATTCACAAATCAATCAATGTGATACATCACATTAACAAACTGAGGAACAAAAACTGTATCATTATCTCTATAGATGCAGAGAAAGCATTTGATAAAGTGAAACATCCTTTAATGATGAAAACCTTAACAAAATTGGATATAGAAGGTACATTCCTCAACAAATTCAAAGCAATTTGTGACAAACCCACAGCCAGCTTCTTATTGAATGGGGAAAAGTTGGAAACATTCCCACTGGGATCCAGAACCACAGAAGGATGCCCATTCTCACCATTACTGTTCAATATAGTCCTGGAAGTTTTAGCCAGGGCCATTAGGCAACAAAAAGAAATCAAAGTGATACAAATTGGGAAGGAGGAAGTCAATCCATCCCTATTTGCAGGTAACATGTTTCTATATAGAGGATCTGTAAGACTCCACTAAGAGACTATTGGAACTCATAAAGGAGTTTGGTAAAGTGGCAGGATATAAAATCAACACAGAAAATTCAATAAATTTAATAGCCTTTGTATATGCACAAAATGTCATGATTGAGAAAGAACTTCTAAGATCAAATCACATTCACAATAGCTACAAAATAATTAAAGACCTTGGAATAAATTTATCCAAAGAAATCAAAGATCTCTATGCTGAAAATAACAAAACATTAAAGAAATACCAAAGAAATACCAAAAGGCAAAAAAAGGAAAAATCATCTGTGTTCATAGATTGAAATAATCAATATCATCAAAATGTCCATACTACCTAAAGCAAATTACATATAAATACCAATCAAAATACCAAGGACATTCTTCTCAGATATATAAAAAATGATGCTGAAATTCATATGGAAACACAGGAGACCCCAAATAGCTAAACAATCTTCAACAAAAACAAAGCTGGAGACATCACAATACCAGATTTCAAGACATACTACAGGGCAGTTATATTCAAAACAGCCTGGTACTGGCATAAAAGCAAATGGATAAAGCAGTGAAACAGAATAGATGATGGATAGACCAATGGAACAGAATAGAAACACCAAAATCAATCCATGGATCTGCAACCAGCTTATCTTTGACAAAGGAGGTAAAATCAATCACTGGAGCAAGGACATTCTCTTCAACAAATAGTGCTGGGAAAACTGGACCTCCACATGCAGAACTATGAAGCATCCTTACACCCTACACAAAAATCCACTCAAAATGGATGAAAGACCTAAATCTGAGACCAGATTCCATCCAGTTATTAAGGAACATTGGGGAAACTGCAAGATATTGGCATAGGCAAAGGGTTCTTTTAAAAGAACTTGGAGGCACAGACTATCAAAGCCAAAACTGTCAAATAGGATTGCATCAAATTGAGAAGCTTCTGCACTGCAAAAGAGGCACTCATCAAAGTGAAGAGGCAACCCATAGAATGGGATTAATTATTTGCAAATCATACAACAAAGGGTTAATATCTAGAATCTATAAAGAGCGCAAGAAATTCAACAACAAAATAGACAACCCACTTAAGAGATGGGCAAAGGACTTAAACAGAATCTTTCAAAAGAGGAAATCCAATTGGCCAACAGACACATGAAAAAATGCTCAGGATCACTAGCTATTAGGGAAATCATATCACAACCACAATGAGGTTTCATCTCATCCTCGTTAGAATGGCTTTCATACAGAAATCAACACAAAGCAAATGCTGGTGAAGATGTGGGGGAAAAGGTACATAATCCACTGCTGGTGGAAATGTAAACTGGAACAACTACTGTGGAAAATGGTTTGGCGATATCTCAGAAATCTGAATATAGGCCTAGTATATAAACCAGCCATCCTTCTTCTGAGAATTTACCCAAAGGAAATGAAATCAGCATATGAAAAAGTAATCTTTACCTCCATGTTTATTACAGCTCAATTCACAATAGCTAAAATGTGAAACCAACCCAGATGTCCATCAACTGAAAACTGGATAAAAAAATTATGGGATATGTACACCATTGAATACTACACAGTGGTAAACATTAATGAAATCCTGTCCATTTTGCAATAAAATGGATGCAACTGGAAACCATTATATTTAGTGTAATAAGCCAATCCCAAAAAAGACAAATGCCATATATTCTCCCTGATCTGTGGTAACTAGTAGAGTACCTAAAAGGTAATCCATAGAAGTGAAATTGACACTTTGAGCTGTGATGACTTTGAATAGCTCTTGTCTCTATTGTTGAGGAACAGTTTTTTTTTTTTTTCATTCTATTTGTTGAATTCTTTACCTAGTGTAGGGTTATTCTTGTGTATAAAGTTAACGGAAAATAGATCTTAGCTAAAATCAGAATGAGAATAGGAGAGGGAGGATGAAGAAAGGTAGAATATAGGTGGGAAGGGGGTAGGGTAGGAAGAATCATTATGTTCCTATATTTGTATTTATGAAATGCATGAAGTTTCTATACCTTGAATAAAAGGTTTCTGGGAAAAATTATGTTAATAAGGAAGAGAATAAAGACTCATAATGCCTTAAAATTATTTATGGGTTATGAATAGGTTAAAGGAAAGAATCTGGGTTGGACATTTAGCCTAGTGCCTTAGTAGCTGTCTGGCATGTCCACATTCCATGTTGAGGTATCTGGGCTCAAATTCATGCTAATACATACCTTTAATGGTTCAAGTTCATGCTAATACAAATCTTTAATTATAGTACAAGTAACTCATTCCTTGCCACTTATATCTGGGAGACCTGGCTTGAGTTTCCAACTCACAGATTTAGCCTAGCTTAACTCTGTCTAGTATAGGCATTTGGGAGTAAACCAAAGGATGGGATATTTCTTTCTGTCTCCCAATTTTTTCCCACAGTTTCATAAATAAATAAATATACATATATAAATAAATGCTACAAAAAGAACCATACTAACTTACCATTGTGTGTTGCTCCCCCTCTTCGTGGAGGAATGACACTAAACCCTGTGTTGTTCTTTTGTCTGCTCGGCCCTTCCCGGGTTTGCTGCTGGTCCTTCCTGGGTTGGCTGGCAACCCCTCCACCTCCGTGGAGGGGCGGTTCCCCCTGCCACTATCCCCACTTCTGCGGGGGAGCTGCACACCGCCGGCCGGCTCTCTCGGGGGCTGTTCAGATGTTATCCGGATGTTCTTGGTGCATGTTGTCTCTCTCCTCCTTTATAGTCCTCTTCCACCAATCCCAACTCTGCTACCCACACGCCGAGCAGGATCAGCTCCTGCAACTTGTCAATCAAATTGGCGAGAGGCAGCTGTGTAGAAGTTGTTTACTCCTCTCCCAGCACCATATTGTGGGAGAGCAGATACATAGAATAAGTCTTAATTCCAGTAACTTAGTCTAGTCCGAGTTGCTCCCCACAATTGTGCACTGTACATTTTCTAACAAGCATTGTCCCACTCATTATACCATGCTTATTTTATGACAATCGATGGTAAATATGAACTCCAATCCATGCAATCAGAAAATCAAAATTAAAATACCAACAACCATAAACTCTCTATCAAAAAACATAGGTGATTGTTTCTTCATTTATGAATACTTTGCACTCTATTGCAGGTTTTGCTTCACATCTGTGGATTTTGCTTCACATCTGAATATTTATCTGATTCTAACATCTCTTAAGAAAATTATGATATACATTTTAGCTTTATTTTTCCTGTCCCTGTCAGTATACAATGTATAAGGCACTATGATCTCTGATACTATCTCTCTGTAACTCTGCCTTTCAAATAAATAAAAAGGAAAGAAAGTAATTATAGCTATTTACAGGCAACATGATTTTATATGCAGAAAATGCTGAAGACTCCAACAAAAAAAATTGTTAAAATTGATAAACAAATTCAGTAAAATTTCAGGATACATTTAGTAGCAATTTTCTAGACTAACAAGAACTATTTGAAAAGGAAATCAAGATTATAATTTTATTTACAATAGCTACAAAAATGAAAACATTTAAATTAAATAACTATGCAAAGAAGTGAAATATCTGTATACCTAAAACTATAACATATTGATAAATGAAATTGAAGAAGATATAAATTAATGGAAAATATTATTATTATGACAGGGATAATTAATACTGTTAAAGTCCTTAAACTACCCAAAGTCATCTAAACAGCCCATGCAATTCCTATCAAAATCCCAATGACATTATTAATAGAAATAAAAATAACAATCCTAGAATCATTGTAAAGCCACAAAAAAGCCTGAATATCCAAGCCATCTTCAGCAAAAAGAACAAAGGTAAAAGAATCATACTACCTGGCTTCAAACTCTATTGTGAAGCTATACAAATCAAAACACCATGGTGCTGACATAAAAGAAAGCACATATAACAATGGGACTGAATGGAGAGACCAGAAAAAAATATATGTGTTTATGTCAATTGATTTTGACAAAGATCCTCACTGGAAAAGAAGAAACTCTTCAATAAAGGATGCTGGAAAAACTGGACATTCTCATATGGAAGGAAGAAATCAAATTTTTATCTCCTAGCATGTACAAAAAAATCAAATCAAGAGCTTTAAACCTAACATGTGAAATATCAGAAGAGAACACACGCAGAACACTGCATGACATTGGTCTGGACAATCATTTTTTTGGATGTGACCCCAAAAGCACGGTTACAAAGGCAAAAGTAGACAAATGAAATTCCATCAAACTGAAAGTCTTCAGTATAGCAGAATAAACAAAAAATGCAATGAAGAATGAGTACATATATTTACAAACAATATGTCTGATAAGAGGATAATATTCAAAAAATACAAGGTACTCAACAACCCAATAGTAAGAAAACAAATAGCCCTTAATTGAGCAAAAAAAAAAAAAAAAAAAAACAACAACAAACTGATAGAATTTTTTTTTCTCATTGGAAGACACACAAATGGTAAACAGTTTTTGTGTTTTTTGTTTGTTTGTTTTGTTTTTTGTTTTTTTTTTTTTTTTGAAAATCAACATCACTGATTGTCTTGGAAATACAAATTAAATCTACAATTGAGTTATCACCTCACACCTGTTAGTATAGCTATTATCGGGCCCACGCAGTGGCTCACTTGGTTAATCCTCCTCCTGCGGCGTCAGCATCCAATTTGGGTGCTGGTTCTAGTCCCAGTTGCTCCTCTTCCAGTTCAGCTCTCTGCTGTAGCCCGGGATGGCAGTGGAGGATGGCCCAAGTGCTTGGGCCCCTGCACCTGCATGGGAGACCAGGAAGAAGCATCTGGCTCCTGGCTTCAGATTGGCATAGTTCTGGCCATCGCAGCCATTTTGGGAGTGAACCAACGGAGGGAAGACCTTTCTCTTTGTCTTTCTCTCTCACTGTCTATAACTCTATCTGTCAAATAAATAAATTTTAAAAAGTATAGCTATTATCAAAAAGACAAAAGATGAGCATTGGCAAGGAAGTAAACATTTAAAAATAAAACTGCATGGTTCTGATGGGAATGAAAATTAGCACAGGCATTATGGAAAGAAGTATGGAGATTCATGAAATTTAGAAATTGAGCTACTCCATAATCCAGCAACCCTACTTATGGATATAAATCCACAGACTATAAATTCAGTATTTCAAGTGGAACTTCACTCTTATGATTATTACAGCATGATTCACTATAGCAGAAATATTGGTCTAACCAGTGTGTATTCAATGAGTGAATGAATAAAGAAATTTTTATATATAGAAAGAGAGAGAGAGGAAGAGAGAGATAAGCAAAGGGATTCTATTCAACCTTAAAACACAAAGAAACCTGTCATTTGTGACATGCACTTAGAGGACATTATGTTATGTGAAATAAGCTAGACACAGAGAAATAAATACTGTATGATTTCACTTATGCCTAAAATCTTAAAAAGTCAGATTCATGGAAGTGAAACCAATACCCTATACAGTGCCTTAAAGGCAGATACTAATTAGATCCTGGTCTCCTATGTCTCCCTACCTCCCTCCATTATCTTAAAGTGTCTTGACCTACCTTTTGATAGCAAATCAACCATTACCTAACATCAGTTCCTGAAGTTGGGGGAGTGGTGCAAATGACTCTACAAGGTTTCAATCACCAGACTCAAGAGGTAGTTTGTTTCTTCAATAGATAACATCTTGATGCTCAGTCTTGTCTCAAGAGGCTCCATTTCAGGAATGGCCAAGGGCAGAAAGTAACTAGCACCTATTTGGGCCCCATAAAAAGACTTCAATTAACTTTGTCATCATCAAAATGTCTTAAAAGACATGAATTCCCTGACAAATCAAAGATGGTAACAAGCACTGCCGACAAATCAGGAGCTTGAACATGAGTTGTACATATACCTCTTAATCCTAGACCAAATCTATAAGAACCTTTACTTTTAGCCACTTGGGGAGACCAGGAATTAAGCAATAACTCTAATTCCTTGCTCTGTGCTCTGTAATAAATACCTCCCTTTTTCTACCATTGCAACATCAGTGATTGGCTTTCTGTATGTTGGGTGAGCAGACCCAGTTTGGGGGGATTTACAGCAACTCCCAGAACTAGTTTTGGGGATTGTTCTGTATCAGAAACAAAGAGTAGATGATAGTTACCAGCTACTGGGGTCGGGGGAGCTTAGAATGGTGTTGGTCAAAAGACACAAAATTTTGGTAAGATAGGAGGAATAAGTTCAAAAATATGTATGACACATCATGATGACTGCCATTAATAGCAGCATATGTAAACTTGAAACTTTTCAAGAGTTTCTCTTTTAAGTCTTCACATTGCAGAAAATTAAATATGCCATGTAATATATATCCTAATCTATTTGATTTAGCCATTCCACAAGGTATACATATATCAAAGCATGTTGTATATCATGAGCATTTCTGTTTGTCAATTGGAATAAATTTGGTGTTGTTTATTTCCCAAATGGGTACACACATGTGGACACACATGCACAGCAACACATTCAAGGGCAATGACTTGAACATGTAAGTTAATATGCACCCTGAATAGTGTAAATCACAGCTGAGTGAATTGAGCATGTTTCCTGCAGACACTATCTTAGGCTTTTCTGCATTTCTCCCTGGAGACAGTCAAGTAGAAACGCTTCCCCTAAAAGCTTGAGGCAAATCTATTAGCGCATGTGAACATGTGCATTTCAGGAAAAGGCAGAATAATACCAGGGGAGTAATTCATGTCACAGTGATTGCCTTTCCTAGATTATGACTATGCCATGGAATTTGATGGTTTCTTGTTTTGTGTGTGTGGACCCATTGCCAAGTATCCTCCAGGTGCGTAAACAATAACAACAAAGTGATATGAAAAAAAGAAAACTACTTGTGGTTGCACTGAAATAAGTAAAATGTGTGAGGAGTGGTTTTCAACCCTCACTATACTGCCCCTTTGAGGGAGATCGATTTAAAATTGTGGTCTTAAACTACATCAGAACAGCCTTTGAAGGAGCTGTGTTGGAATCACCAACAAATCTTCCTGTTTTCCAAAGGCAATATTCATTCATTCCTGCATTTCATACTGAATACATCTAGGTCCCATTATCAGATTATGGAAACTAATATTAATTGCAAAATGATGTCACAAAGACAGACAACATCACAAAGCTGGTCAGTATGCAAACTTTGGAAGACATGTAAGAGGAAAGTCAATATGAGACCCTGGAATCAGACATAAAGTGCCCCAGTATAGGACTATATATAGTGAGTATTTTGAAAATTTTGGTTTATGCAGTCAACCCAGACATTTTGTCAGAAATATTTACTGGAAACTCACTGTATGTTGAATGTTATGAATCATGTAACTGAATACATTAGAAGCTATTGTAATGTCTAGTAACTGTTTATGAAACACTAATACCCCAAAAAAAATGTGAATTGGGTGCCTCTACACTTAAAATTTGGAGTGGGAGGCAATTGAAGCTCATTTTAGATTCATAACAAAGATGCCATCGCTCTGTAAGAAAGACACTACCCTGATAATGCCCTTTTCAAAGTACCAGGTCTATGTAAATCTGTACTGAGTACTTGATGTTTAACTTACTGTGTTTTAATTCTTTTTTTCATAAAATATGCAGAGTTTTCTTAGTAAAGAATTAAGAAGAGAATAAAGAAATAAGAAAAGATTGTTTGGATAGCTGTTATTTCTTTTAAAAAATATTTTGCATTACCTCCCAGATGTTATGCAAGAATGTTCACGTATGCATAAAGAGCTTAAAAGTCTTAATCCAATTAAGAAGAATGAAGGTTCTAGGAAAGTCTCTTGGAATTTTTAAAGAGTTATTTTTATAGGATTTATTTATTTTTGAAAGGGAGAGAGGGAGATACAGAGAGCGAGGAATGGAAGATACCTCTTCCATCTACTAGTTCAAAGGCCCCAGCAGCCACTGTATAGCTAGGTCAATGCCAGGAGCCGGAAACACCATTTTGGTTTCCCATAATGGACCCAAGAACATGACCTATTACCTGATGCCTCCCACAGTGCCTTCCCATCAGAAGGCAACTAGATCAGAAGCATAGTTGAGACTCAAACCCAGATACCTGTTTACCAAGCAGCAGCTTAACTATTGCACCACAACATCCATCCTTGGAATTGTTAAGTCCTATTATTTACATTCTTTAAATCCTTTCCAAATGTAGATGAGAAATAAAAGGGGAAATTAATTTATTATATCTATCACTGCAGCTAAGGGTACTTTCAAAACAGTATAACAGACAGAAATAAATGGGGCAACTCAAGTTAAAAAAAAAAAAAACAGAATTCTAAGTCATTAGGTCATTAATTTCACTTAATTCATTCATATGGGGTCTTACCCCTAAAACTGATTAAGTGATTAAGTGAATATAAAATTGAAAAGTCCAATATCAAAGAATAAAACACTTTAGAGGCAAACAGAAGACTAAAGGATATTTTCCATGTAAGGACAAAAGTAGGAAATATTCTAAGTTAATCAACAGGTCTGTAAATATACCTCAATTACCAAAGCAGACTTGATATCTAAGCTTATCTTCAAACTCTTTTTTTTTTTTACCAATTTGGGTTAACTCTAAATTATGAACTAAATACATTACACAGTGTCTACATCATAGAGATCAAAGAAAGATAAAAAAATTCATAGGTAAGAATCATGTGTTCTCAAAATTCCTAGGTATTCTGCACATAATTATCTCACCTTGAGAGATAAAGAAGAGTGAGCACACAGATGCTTCTAGAATTGCAAGTTCCCTGATAAGAAGGTAGTTGTAATAACAGTGTAATCATTACTACCAACCAGATAATATATTAATCAATCAAGCACCTAAATTTTACTACTTTAGGAAAGGTAGAAATATCAGATCAATGCGAAATAAAACTGTGCTTTAAAGCTACTGTTTTGGGAGAGGTAAAGTAACAAGGTGCAGATCCTGGATCTACAGGGAACATCTTACTAGGTTTAAAATTTGGTCACATGCTGAGACTAATACTGTATACATTCTTGTCATTTAAAAAGATGCCTTGAGACTCACGCTGACATCTTTCTTCCCTCAAATAAGCCACCTAATTCTATGGGGACTTAATCATGTTTCAGTGAAAAATCTAAGCAGAACCTTTACCAACATACTCCTTGCCAACATAATTCATGATGGTGAGAGTACACTGTCTTATATCAATAATCAAAAAAAGTAACATAGCAAATTTGTGCCCAAGGAGTCATGTATTGTGTGTGTATATGTATGTGCACTGGTCCAATTAACTTCTTATCTCCATGCCCCTGTTCAATTCACTTTTAACCAAGAGAAAGCTGCCTGCCCCTCTTCCTAATAGGTTTTGCAAAACTGAAATTTTCCATGTTTGCACACATCCTCTGGTCAGATTTGCTGAACCAGGTAGGTTGACCATCCCATTTACGCGATGCACAATCTGTGAAACAGATCTTTTGAGAAAAGAAAAGCTTTGTTAGCGTGGCCCATCAGCACAGAGTCAAGGATAAGATGCATATCTGTCTCTGATTAGAGGCCTAGGGAAAGTTTTATAGATTGGGTAGGAAAAGATGGGATGCAGAAACTAATGTTAGAAAGTCAAATTCTGGGTAGAAGAATCAAGAATCAAACAATTAATAATAAAGTTTGGTAAGATGGGTTCACACAGCAGATTTCCTTTTTCAGTGGATCTTCTGCTTCTGTAAAGGCTCCAGCATTTAATTCCAAGCATACTTCAGACTCTGGTTCTTCAGGTTTTCCATCCTATGCATGGGCCCAGGTGATAGCACTTGTAGTTCTCAAACTCTTTATTTCCTCTGTGCCTGTTTAAAGTGAGGGGCATTATGGAGCAGTAGTTTTAGCTTGTGATGCTGGCATCCCATATCCAAGTTCTGGTTAGAGTCCTGACCACTCCGCTTCCAATCCAGCTCTCTGCTAATATGTCTTGGAAGCAACAGATGATGGTTCAGGTAGGGGAGTTTCTGCCACACACCTGGGAAACCTGATGTAGGTCGTGACTCCTAACTTCTAGCTTAGGCCTAACCTAGCGCTGCCTTTTAGGGAGTGAGCCAGTATGTGGATAATCTCTCTCTCTGTATCTGTCTCTGTCAATCTTTCTTTCAAATAGTAATTTAAAAAAAAGAACTCCATAACAGGACCTTTAAAGATGTGATCAGGTCTTCATAGTTATCACTTCTTATTAAAGCATAGGATGGGAAAGAAATGAGGAAATAAAGTCAAAAGCTTTTAAGTTTTGGAGGTGTCAAGAGGAAACTTGATTAAGAAGATTGATTTCAGAAGCATAGGCACATATGTGTATTTAGCTGATGATAATTCTCTACATCTCTATGCAAAGTGGTTGGCCTCTGAGTACACATGAATACCAAGAAGAGCTATTTGAATCCTTTTTCTTTGTGAATCATTAAGTGAATGTTAAGAAAGAAAATATTTCCCTCTTTTGGGGTTATCTGTTTTAAGACTGTTGATTTGGAAATACTGATGGCCTTCACTTTTGTTACATGACACAAGGTTGTTTGTGACAGGAGAGAATGATGTCAACACACAAAAATAAACACCTAAAAATGACAGGAAAAGATAGTTGAAGGCAGGGATAAAAAGAAAAAATTCAAATGTCAATTTCAGCTTTAGGTCCAATAGAGAAGGCAAATGATCAGCTCTTGGATTTCCTGTATGTGTTGGCAAATAAACAACTTCCATTGCTTTTAATCCCCATCAGTTAGGGGAAGGTTTCAGGGATTTCCATCTGAAAGAATCTGTAATTTTTCACTATTAATTCTTTTCACTTATGAATCTTATTCCTCTAAGCCTGAGTTTTAGGAGAGTAGTCTCATCCATTGAAGTCAACAGTTGTGTTAGAACTGTAATAAATGACTCTTTTCCTTCTTAGTCTGTTAAATAAGACAATTTCACTCAAAATCACAGTTTTAGTTCCAACTCTTCATTTTTATATTTATGGAAAACCACTTAATAGTAATGTCCAATGTTCTGCACTAAATTTCTCTAGGATGGTAAAGAGCTCAAAACGTTTAGGCAGTGGTCTCTTTAAGATTGTTTTTCTGTTCTTCTTGCTTAAATAGATTGGATTGTTTGGGACAACATAATTTCCCTGGTAGTTTTAAAGTGTTTTTTTTAAATCCTTTCTGGAGAGACTCCTATTTGTTCTATTGTGGTAATTTCAGTGTGTGATAGTCTTTCAGTAGAAAGGAATTTAGATAAGAAGTGGGACGAGATTAAAGTGATACTGCCTATAATCACAGTGATCCTATTTGTGATTATTTGACTTACATTCATAAGGAACTTTCACAAAAACCCTGAATATAAACACTGACCTTATAGTTAGGATACAAATACTGGGAATCCTTTGACAAGGGTAATCTCTTGAAAAAAACACACTAGGAGTTACTTGATCTGATCGTAGTGCTACACTGGAACCTAGAATTATCAGGTAATTGAACCATAAACCATTTGCTCAAAAGTCAAGATGATGTAAGGCAAGCATTGACTATCCCAGAATCCCCCTAGCATGAACTGAATGTTCAGAAACCACCTGTTAGTAGTAGATGTTCAGTTTTAAAGGCTGAAAAGCATTCCCAGGGAAAGGATAGCTAACTCTCAAAATGATAACAAAAAATTGCCATGTAATATGAGAGCACTTCCAAAAGGTTAAAGGAAGTGGAATTATAATTTTATTTTGGTGGAACAAAATTTTGAAAATCATGGTTTTTTTTTCATAATATGTACTCCATGATCATTTTGAAGATCTCATACTTCTGTTGCAATGAATTTGTATATGTGTGAGTGTATTGAGTACACTGCAAATTTCTAGAACTCACCATAAAACTACTGCTAATAACTCTCAGATTTAATCAGAAACTGATTCTTAGTATGTGACTGCTTAAGGTTTGATGAACAATTCTATTAGGTAGCATACTTCTTGATTCATATATTCTTTCCTCCATTTCATCATCTAAGTTTTGTTTTGGGGATCATACTTTTCATGACAGCTGACTTAGTTTACTAGTTTAGGGCTCTGGCTTTTAAATCTCAATCTTCTATTTGACCTTAATCACAAATTATTGAGAGAGATATCTATTTGAGGGATATACATTTGTAATATAATAGTGATATTTTATGAATAGGGATCAATTTCTGATAACTTTTTAATCATTACATTATCTAGTACAATTCAAGCATGTATGTCTTGAGGAATTCATACATCAACACACACATGTAAACTTCTAAGTAAAATATAAGGATTCCTTGATAATGGTGGAATAAAATTTCTCATAATTATCATCTTCCATGTTGAGAGAATAATGCCTCTCCCAAAAATGAGCTTCTTTATTAAGCCTATAAAAAAAGCATTGGCATATTCAATATACATCTCATGATTGGATTCAACACATTAATAGCAGCAATCATCTTCCCAACATTAATCTCTGATTGGGTATCATATAATAACCATGCTCCATTACTAGTCATAAACCATTTGATTGAACAAAATTTAAATATTTTTATCTTTATTAGAAGACACAAAAGTCACTGGCAATTAAAATATACCTATGCTGCAAATACTGCATTAACACCCTTTCCACAAATTGTCACCCACTGTCAACAGTTGATAATGACTCTTCAACATCACTGAACTGCCCCTTCATCACCTCCCCCATGGCTGCCTCCATTTCTCTATCGAATTAAAGTCTTCATTATAGATTGAGGTGCACAATATTCCACCCCATTAACTCCTCACTTGCTTCTACATTCTTTAAAGACAGAAACTATAAGAACAAAGCCTAGAACAAGGTCTTTAACTATATAGGTATCTTTGCTTAAACAGGAATTCTTTTATCAAGAACACAGCAAAGTAAACATGGTATTACAGAGAAGAGTTTTACATTCAGTCATACTAAGAATGAATGAAATCTAGGTTTTGATAACAGTATATTTTGTAACTTTAGAACTTTCAATACTTTAATAGATTCATGTACCATATGAGTCACCAAAGAGTAAGGAGTGTGACATAGTTTCCAATCTTTTTCCAATTCATTTAACCATATTTCTGCAGATTTTTTCTAAGGGCTGAGTTCTGAACCTCATTGTGAGAAATAGAAATGCAGTGGTAAAAGCTGTGAGATTAGAAATATGTATTGAGTTCAGTCTTCATGTCTGCCATTCATTAGCTGTAGTAAACTAAACTCTAATATAGGCCTAATCAGATTCCTGATCTGTAAAATGATAATAACAAATGCCATCATGAGTGTAAGGACCAAATATAGTAACACACTTTAATGTGAGATGCTTATCTTGATGTCAAATATTTAAAGCACTAATAATTTCTTGAAATTTTTAATTGAAATGATTGAATCAAATGGGTTATTTAGTATTATTTATTTCTGGGTATAACTTTCCTTTTATTTAGGCATTCTGCAATTTATCCTCTCCAGGTCATTTCTTTCTTTTCCCACAAATGTAGACCTGCTTTAAAGCACATTTTAATTAATTACCAAACTCCAACAGCATATATGAATCAAGGCCAAGCCAAAAGCCTTTACTATTGGGGATTTTAAAAATACCCTTTGGAAAAAACTGGCTCTATAGAATTCCTCAGGATATTTTGGTTCTTCAAGCTACTAACAAAATCAAATTCCTTTCCCTTATAAAACAGTATATTGTTCTCCTTAGGGGACATTGTTTCCATTGTTTGACCAAAGTTCACCTCATTAATTTATCCTTGGTCAAAGAACAAATCTATTGTATAGTATACATTCCAATCATTGTGCAAGCTCTTTTGAGAGCTGGTCTCCCCCTTGCATAAGGTTTTGGAAAGAATGTACTTTTCCCCTAGCTATTTTCAGAAACCTTCCCTTTGTTCCAAAGACAATTTTGTTTAATTTTGGCCTTTTGTGCATGTGCAATAGCAGGTTTAATCCAATCAAGGGACAGCTTTCCTTCACTAGGTTATCAACTAAAGCCAGAGTGAAGGCTATTGTATAGCTGTGGATCTGACTTGCACAGTTTGCATGCTGCCTGATTCAGATTCTGTTCTGTTGTACTACCATACTTCACCTTCTTAGCTGGAAGAAAAAGCCAAACAAATGCCTCAGTATCTCAATCAATGTGCAACTACCAATACATGCCTAAACAAAAGGTCATAATGTGACCACAAAGGCTTTAAAAGTAATCAGTAGAGGAAAACAAAAACATGGCCCAGAAAGTGTTTTTCCCTCTTGCTGTTGCATTCTCTTTACTCTACACCCCTCACACAGTAGTTCTATTCTTAAACAAAGTAATAATATGGACCTATCAGCATGATGACTTCTCCTTTGTGGCAAACTGAAAATAAGCAGCAAGAATAAAGAGAATAGTCACAGAAGAATATACTTCAGCAGGTGAATAAAGTCTTGCAAAATGAAAAGGAGGTGCCAGTGAAAGGAATAGATGCTGTACACAGAGAAGAAACATGCCACAGGTTCCATTTCTTATTCCCAGGATTATTTGCCCCTGAGGTTTTTCTGTTATGATGGACACTTAAAGCAGGCAGAATTAGATAAACAGCAATACACTGTATAAGCAGTATTTGTCCATACAGGACAAGATTTTAACTCCATCTGTAGCAACTGAAGAATGATTTAAGAGGGGAAAATAGAGAAGTCGTCCAGTTAACACTTAGCCTATGAAATGACAACAATGATTTTGTTTTCCGTCTACAACTGCATCAATCATTTATCAATGTTCAGTAGGCAGAGTGTCATTTGCTCATCACTGTTACACTCAAGGAGAGAAAAACAACCGAAATGTATGTTGTACAGAATCGGGTTTAGCAAAAATGAGTGCAAATACCTAGGTAATGCAATAGAAACGATTCAAGAATATATTTGAGATCATAAAATATCTGTATTTCAAAGCCTGAATTTTGAACACAACCAGTGTTGGCAAAACTGCTTTGCAATTGATAGATTAATTCTAATGTCAAAAAACAAAATAGGTAGCATATTGATTACTTCATTCTTGAAATATATATGGGATGCCTATTACAGTATTCAGGGTTAGAAACTCAATGTATTGTCAGCAGGGTTCAAAAGTCCACTGAAGAGTTCAGTGCATTTCCTGAACTACGTTACCTGGCTATAAATTCTGGTCAATATTAGTTGCTGATGTAGATTTTGGATTACACAAGGGTCCTCTATAAGATCAAAGGTACATTTTTCCTAATACCATAGAGTGACAGGCTTGGACATCAATATCAGATACAATATCATTACATTTACATTTTTAAAGAGATGGAGTGATTGAAAAACAAAGACTCACAGACAGAGAAGGATACGAAGTTACATTTAAGTTAATTATTTACTCTACAATATATTACTTTTGCTGTATTAATCATGCTATGGCTCTTATTAATGAAGAAAATTAAAAATAACTTTTTCTGATTGCAGTATCTTGTCTCCATAATGGCCATTATCAATTTCTTCCACTTCTGAAAGAAAATTGAAGTTTTAATATATCCCTCTCCATGGAGCTGAGTTTTTTCATCATCATTGATAAGCACAACATGAAGGGTCAAAACTTAGTAGTGATTTTAGAAGGACGCTACGCATATCCTACTGAAATGACTTTACCACCTGCTAATCCCAGCTTTCCATCACTTGATTTTATTCATGTAAGAAAGCATTAGGCACTACAGAAATGTTGTTTCTTCCCTTCCATGATTCTCAGTATGTTCCTAGTAGAGTCATCATCTCATTTTCAGGCAACTTAATTGATCTTATATTCTAGCAATTCCTGCATTAGGGTTTCATTGTATCTCAAAGAGTATAATAAAAATGCCTACAACTCTTCAAAGAGACAAAATGAAATCTGATCAAGTTGTGTACTCTAACTTTAAGCCATGTCCACACTTTATAGATAGTAATTATTTGGCTTAGAAGTTCACTTCACTTTGACAGCACTGAATATCTTCAGCTTTTTAAAAATATGCTGATCTTATAAACTTGGTACAACTTACTGCTTGAAAAATAAATGCTCAGGTAGGCAATTCACCTATAGAAATCATTTCTACCTCAGGACCACCCCAAAACCTGTGTAGGGATCTGAAGTTTCACAACCTAGAACCTTGGCACTCTTCAATAAATAATAATGACATACAGCTTATCAGTTCAATGCAAACCAATTTCTATCCAAGTTGGGTAAAGATCCAAATGCCAAGACAGATAGTGAGAATATTTCAGATGTTCCTCTCTTCTTTGTCCTCATTTCTCAATATAGGGGTTGCTATGACTTCACTTACTTGTTCTTTCTACAGACACAGAGCCAAAACTAGACTATGTATTTCATTTTCTTGAAATAGATTTCAAATTCTTTTTACAAAGGGAATACAATGTATTGTAATAAATGGGTCTCTTTTCTATTCAAAAGCTGAATTTTCATTTTATCCTGAGCAAAGATCTAGCATCATATAAGAGGCTCTGAGGAGGGATTTGAAGCCTCTGGAGACCCAAAAGTCCTTTATAGAACAACTAAATAAATGAACCAACAGTTGAACACACACACATACACTTAGCCAGTTATATATGAATTAATTCACAATGACAATAAAGACACAATTCATCCTAACCTTTAATTTCGAACAAAATCAAACATATCCACTGATAAAACAACAGAATACAACTCATGTTGCTCCCTCTTTCGTCATGTCTCTTTCTCTTTACCAGGTATCAGTCTTTTTCTTTTTTTCTTTTCTTTTCTTTTTTTTTTTTTTTTTGCAACTCTACCATTATTGTACCTTGCACAGCACTTTAGAGATAAAAATGTGGTTTGTCATTTATAGTTGAGAGCTACTCTCAGAAACAAAGGTAAAAGATTATGCTTGTGTTCCACAATGAACAATCAAAGTATTTGTTTTCCTGGACTCATTCTATTAAAATGGAATGCATACCAGAATGAAGACTACTGATTCTTGGGGTAGTGTCTTTCAGTTAACTCACATCTTCGCAAATAACTGAAGGATAAGTTCAGTAGGGTCCTGGTTATCCCTAGATAATCTTTTGTTTGCAGCAACAATATGTTTACTAAAAATTAGTATATCCAAGATGAAAGTGTGAGATGGAGTTGAGCCATGGAATTGGCCAAACACATCTAAGGAGTGGGATACAACACTATCATTCATATCCCCCATAAAATGATTGTCCTAGAAATTGAGGAGGAAACAAAGGATGGCCCAAGTGTGCCAGTGTATAAAGTAAAATTGATAATTATATCAAAAATATATGGTTTCTTAAATGAACAAAGCAAACAAACTGAATTTATGAGATCTTTACTTTTTCAAAAAATATAAGCACATCTAAAAATAGAAGTGTCCCTGATTTGTGGTTTTGTGGTACAATCAAGCTTGTCTGACATTCTTTTTTGACCCAGGAGCATAGCAGACATTTCCATCAGGGAACTGTGCCATCAGGCACTTCCCACACGGTATAGCCAGGATGAGAAAGCTCCAGGCATGTCCCCAGTTTTCTGTCCTTATTTTCCCAGGCATGCTGCCTCTTCATCTCTAGCCAGTTCCGGGAAACATGATGACAGGTAATTATAAGAACTAAATAGGCTTGGCATTGTCATTTTCAGAAACTGCTTGCAAAGCCCACAAGCTCCACTTGCTGCACTCCCTCTAGTTCAACATCCAAGACAAATTAAAAGGGGTTTTATTTAGAATTCATATTCTACAACCATTCTGTGATTATTTTTCTCACTGCAGAGCATTTTCATTTGATCTGAATAAGAGTTTCTTCTCTTAAAAAATGCTAACAATTTACTATGGCTGACCTACAGTCCAGGTTACTACAACCAATTAAAAAAATAATATAGAGAATGCAACTCCAATGATGCAAGTGATATGAGACAAGTTTCCATTCATCATCTTTCCAAAGTCTTCCAATGGAGGAATTTGTCTCCAGTTGCCATGCTAGATTGAATAGTTTTTTCCATTTCCTGAGGTCTATTCACTTAGATAACAATTCATATTCCTCTACTCCAGTGTTGAATGGTAGGGGATATGATTCTCATAAAATGCTTGGGAACATGTAGTTCAACTTTAAAGAGCAGAAATACTCTATATTGTCCTAAGTCATTTTTAAAAATATTTTATTAAGCGAAAT
Organism: Oryctolagus cuniculus; assembly: GCF_964237555.1. NCBI lineage: Eukaryota > Metazoa > Chordata > Mammalia > Lagomorpha > Leporidae > Oryctolagus > Oryctolagus cuniculus. The sequence goes on from NC_091434.1 coordinate 103,753,690, forward strand.
AATGCTTTTTATTTATATACATTGGTTGGTCTAGAATTTTCTTATATATTTTGTATTTTACAGTCTTATTTTTATCACAGAAGAACTCTTTTGTTCTGCCTTGCACACATTTTTAAACTTCCTCATTTATAATTATTAGAACTATAGAGACAGAGAATTCTCCACCCTCTATACTCCAAGTACTAACAATAAGCTAGGGCTGGGCAAGACCAAAGCTGGAAGGTGGGAATTCAATTCAATCTGGGTATCCCATGTGGGATGCAGGGCTCCAATTACTTGAGCAATGATCTGTTGCTTCCCTGTGTGCATTGGCAGGAAGATGGAATTGGAAGCCAGAGCCAGAATTTGAGCCCAAGTACTCCAGTATAGGATACAGGCGTCTTAACCAGCATCTTTACCCTAGAACAAATGTGCATCCTTCCCTCTGCATCTTTATCAACATTTGAAATGTAAGTATCACAGTTGTCAATAACAAATTTCTGCATTGTTAAAAAAAGTAATATCCACCCGTAAATATTGCCCTCTTTATATCTCAACTGTTTTATTTATCTGGTCAATAATTTCATTACATCTTTCAGCACTCCAAAGTGGTAAACTCAAAAACAGCAGTGAAGATCCTGTCAGCTCGAATCTGGGGCGAGTTGCTGATCTTAAATCTTGAGGGTGTCTGCATAGCACTTAGACTTGTAACTGAGTGATAAGCACTTTTTCTTTTCAGTTTCTCTGGTAACCAGAGAAAAACCAGTCTCTGATTACCAGAGAAAATCCAGGACTGAGACTTCTAGTTATAATGACATATACTGGTTCAGTGTGAAAAGACTGATAAATGAACCCTGGTGTCCAGAGGTCAGTTCAGTGGGAGAGTGAGAGAAATGGGAAGATTGTCAAAGTCTGACATATGCCTGAGAGGATCCTGGTAATTTTATTTGCTGCCTGAGCATCTGATCATTTATTCAGCTTCCCTGAGAGAATTGGTAACATTTTTTATTTGCTATTTCACATTTGGAGTTTTTCCACAGAGCATGTGGAAGGGGCTGGTAGAGATCAAAACTAGTTAGTATCAGCAAATGTTGAAGCATCTCTTCCAGGTACTTAAAATAAATAGCATTGAGAAGCAGGAAAGAGGGAGGAGAAGAGACATGCATGCTTCCGTTTGCATTAAGTCACTCACTTCCCATCCTGAACATCATAGCAAGTAGGGCTGAGTGAGACAATTAATGTAAAAGAGTGATAGGGACTAAGACGTCCAAAGTCTAAATCTGAAATTTAAATTGGCCACAACATATATTTTCCAGCAGAATAATAGAATAATTTATTGATATCAGATTTACCAGGATAATGTTAATGTGGTCAGAGAGAAGAACTTTCACTGAAACATGGCCTTCACAGGTGGAAGCCAGGGCACAGAGTTCAGAAGGGTAACAGCCTCCCTTCAAGTGTACTGGATAGGAATTTCTAAGTTGCCTGTAGTCTACAATTGAGTGCTTGATTAAAAGAAAAGCACCAGGTAAATATTGGCTGGGCCCTTCCTCTCTGCCAAATATTAGATTTCTTGGTAAGTACCAGACAGTAGAGCTTCCACTGAGGTGCAAATGGAATCTGGGCTAGCCCTGCTCTCACCAGGCTGGTTGCCCACTCCCTTTTAGAAACAGATGGCATCTACCCAACTAGGGGTTTAAAGGATGGAAAATATTCCCTTCTGAAAACACGACAACTCCAAATACTTTATACCAAGTGCCTCCTGCTTACCTTTTTTGATAGCCAGGGTAACAAATCCCATCCAGATGGACTTGAAATCCAAGGCAGCACATGCTACATCAATCACTTGTTCTTTGACTCTGGGACAGCTGTTACTAGCTGTGATGCTACCACCAATGGCATAGGGAAACTTGGTTTATCTTTTTTAACAAAATAATGTGTATTTACTTGAAAGGTAAAGCAACAGAGATGGAGGGAAAGAAAGACAGAGAAAGAGATTTTCTACCTGCTGGTTCATTTACCAAGTGGTCACAAAAGCCAGGATAGGTCCAAGCTAAATCCAGGAGCAAAGAACTCCATCAAGGTCTCCCACAAAGATGGCAGGGCCTAAGTATTTGGGCTGTCTCCCAATTCCTTCCCAGGTGCATTAACAGGAAGCTGGATCAGAAGCAGGAAAATTGGGACTTGAATCAGCACTCTGATATGAGATGCTCGCCTTGTAGTCTGTGGCTTAACTCACTATGCCACAATGCTGGCCCCAAAATTCGATTATCTTTGATTCTTCCTTCTCTTCCTATAAGTTTTCAATATCTCAATTCTACCTTCCCAAAGGAATTGCCTTATTATTCTTATGTTTGCTACTGTCCCTTTTGTCTGATTTGCCTTGTTGATATAGAATTTCATGATACAAATATCTTTCTCTAAGTTCTTGAATGCAAGCTACAGAGAAAATCCAGTCTGTTTAAATTATGACTGAATTTCTACACTCGATCTTAGCCAAAAGGCCAAGAAGCGATTTTTGTTGAATTTCTATGTGACCAATTTTCAGCCCTCACATAGTGCTGTTGGTGGACTTATAAACTGCTCCCTGCCCTCAAATTCTAATGTTGAAACCCCAACACCCAATAACTCAGAATGTGGCTGCATTTGAAAATGGGATCTTTAAAGAGGTGATCAGGTTAATGGGATGACTTTAGGGTGAGCCCTAATCAAATTTCGCTTGTGTCTTTATTAGCAGAGATTAGAACACAGAATGTACATTCACAGAGGGATGCCCATATGAGGACACAGCACAAAGTCTTTCTGCAAGTCACACAGAGGCCTCCAAGGAAACCACAGTCTTTGCAACTCTATCACAGTACCTTGAATAATGCCCAGCACACTGTAGATGAGGCTATGAGTTCTGTTATGGAAAGTTCCATGTTTACTCTGTTCAACATCAAGCCCACGTCAAGCACGGATCCTGTGCAAAAACAGGGTGCAGCAAATTTGGGGGGAATGAATAAACACTCAGGTGAACTGATTAAAAGAAATGTATAAATCAGGTAGTTAAATTTCTTTCTATTACAAGCAACAAGACTGATTCATACAGAAGTTAATTCCTAATCTTTGGTCTTTTAATTCAATAGTCCAACACGGCCTACCTGGAACAATATGACCCTTTAAAAAGGTTGTATATTCTCGGGGCAAAAAAACAACAACTAGAAGTCATTAACATTTTCTTACATTTTTGTTTATTATATTAGAAAATTATTAGCTTTTAAGACCTTGAAAACATGGGACCCAAATAATCAAATATATAAAGAGTGACATATCTGTTGATAGAAAATACAGACTGATACTTGACTGTTTACTTCATTATGGTTCTTCAGTGAGATATCACAGCTTGACCAGCATCAACATAATGGCATTAGGACACCAAGCAATGTTTTATTTACTGTTTATGGGTGTACTTCTGTGTATGTTGTCCATGTGCATATGTGCATGCTATAACCAAAAAAGCATTGACAATAAGTTCAGAAAAACAATGGAGAATGCTCTAAACAAAATTCAATTTACTTTTAGGTTTTATGTAGCAATTGTCAAGGCATAATATTAACTCACAATCACACTGTAAAAAAAGTTCTAAAATTTCAAATTCTTTTAGGCTTTTATTAAGTGCTAATGCACTTATTTGTCATAGAACTTATTTGAAAATAACATCAATGTGTTTTTCAACAGATAATAGTAGTAAACTTTCTCTATTGCTTACCTTTATAATACAAGGTTTATTATCTACCACACAATTTACATTTGGGCCAAATTATTTTGTGCTATGAGTACTGTCTTGTGCATTGTAGGGTGTTTACCAGCAACCACTTTCTAGTTGCCAACAGCAGCTTCATCCATTTTCTGACAATAAAAAATGTCTCCATATATTGACAAATATTCTCTGGGAGTAAAACTGTCTCTGGCTGAGAGCCACTGCTAAAAAAGATACTGAGATTTTGTTGTTTAAGTAAAGATGACTGCTGTTAATTCCCACCTCACCTTCCTCCTCCGAAATGCCCACACAATTCCAGTAGCTGAACATAGTAGTTTATTTCTTAACTCTAGCACAGTCAAGTGTAGATCTGAATTGTGGGAATGGGATGTGAGACTTGTCTCATGCCACAATCCAGGCTGACTGGCCACCATCAAGGTTTCCCTGAGTGTACACACAAACAGCATATGGAGAAAGAGGTAAGAGGATTGTTACTGATAGGTTTCCGTTAGCCTGACCTACACTTGGAACGTAAGCTGTCCATTCACACTGCTAGTGACATCTGTACTAATGACCACTTGAAACGCAGTCACAAGGCCTCAGTTTATTGATAGGGAATCAGAAACAGAGAATAGGTCTATGCATATGAGAAAAGATCATCTTAGTAATATATGGTTTCTGCTGAATGTCTAATAATTTTTTAAGATTTATTTATTTTACTTGAAAGAGTTACACAGAAAGAGAAGAGGCAGAGAGAGAGAGAGAGGTCTTCCATCCCACTGGTTCACTCCCCAAATGGCTGCAACAGCCGGAGCTGCTCTGATCCGAAGCCAGGAGCCAGGAGCCAGGAGCCAGGAGCTTCTTCCCGGTCTCCCATGCAGGTGCAGGGGCCCAGGGCCTTGGGCCATCTTCCACTGTTTTCCCAGGCCATAGCAGCTGGATCAGAAGTGGAACAGCCAGGACTCGAACCAACGCTCATATGGGGTGCCTGCACTGCACACAGCGGCTTTACCTGCTACGTCACAGCACTGGTCCCTAATAATGGTTTTTAAAAGTTATGTTCCCTTGTATTTCTATGGAATGTATCACAGATGAAGGTTTTGTTGACTTGCATTGGACCAAGAAAGTAGTTTATGAGAAGTAATGAACTCCCCAGTTACTTTTCTCAGTATCTGAACCAAGGATGATTGAACAGATTGTGCTTAATCACCTTTTGATCCATTTACAGAATGGGCCAAATGTCACTTAACGTCTACTTAATAAGTAAGTGTATATTTCATGGAAATTCTTGTATGGCTTCTCTGAGAGGAATTGTATTTTTGGTAATCACTTGACAATTAGAAAATTCATGGTTAAAACAAAGATAGATTCTAATGATGAACAGCCTTTCTTAGGTATAATTACAAAGAGCAGTACTTACGTTCTCAAGAGGACAGAAGATTGACTTCTGTTTTTTCTTTGTTTTCACTAGTGGGAAATGTATGTCTACTATTCTATTGAACATAAATACTTAATAAAATGATTGACTGAAATAGCAAGAGTCTTATTTGTAATAATAGGGCATAGAGAAGCTAACATCACACAAAGCTCAAATCCATGTTCCCGGGCCCATGATGTTCACATTTTTACATGTTGTGAGCATGACTGGCCCTGGATGAAATATCCCCTCACAATTTATTTTTGGATGTATTCTACCCTTAGGAGCACTACATCCCATCCTGGAGTTTTTCTGTCAAATTTTTTCCTCTAAATGCAACAAACATTATCAAGAAAAATCTTTGCTAAAGCACATACCTCTGTCATAGAGCCATACAAAAACACCAACTCTGCTCTCCAAGAGACTCATTCAAACTGCCAACCACATTCAACATGACAGAACAGCCTAGCTGCGGTGGCTTTCACAAACCATAGAGTGCAGGTGATAGAATAATTAAGCTTAATTGAGGGCTATTAGCAAATAACTCACAAATAGTTTGAGTCAAATGGAATCTTGAAAGCTATATGACTTTTAATAGATGAGGGAATTATGCTCACTCTCATTTCCATAGCTTTCCTCTTGCAGCTTCAAACCAAGAAAAATACATTCTAAATCTATATTAGCCAACTTTAGTTCCTCTTCTCCTTATAGCTTTCCCTTTGAAATCAATTTCTTCCTACCCACTCTAGTTTCATAAACATTCATCACTTTTTCCCTGGGTTGTTATTTATTATCTCATATTATTCACTTCTTCAAACATAATAAATCTCACTAATTTCATTCATTCATTTCATTCATTCATGGTAGGTTTGAACTCTAAGTCTATGTGTAAAATAACTATGACTTAAGCTCATTGATAGCATCTTTTATGCCCCAAAATGCAACCACCATATAAATTATTTATAATAAACTCTCAGTTAAATGAGTCAGATTCTTGAAATGATACTTAGATCAGTTTGGGGGATTTAATTTCAACTCCAAGATGGTAGCAAAAACTCCTGTCTTTGGCCTGGCCCTAGCTCCAGATGTTGTGAGGATGTAAGTAATGAAGCAGCAGATGAAAACCCTCTCATTCTCTTCCCTCCATTTCAAACAAATAAAATAATTATTTAGAACAATGGTAGCCAGAAAAGAATATGTACCTGTTGAGCACATTCACCTTCCATTTGGCATTAGTGTGGTTTAAATGCATCATTGAATATTCCTATGTGTAGTGGGTACCTTTTGTTAACATGCGATAAGGGTTTGCATGCAATCCATTTTCTTGTTCTAGATAGCTGCAGTGCCAGGAAGATACAGTGAAAGGGGGGTTTCTGCAAGGGGGGAAAGGAAATCCCATCTTCTTCAAATCATGGAATACATCTAAAAACGGAAAGTATGGCTAAGATGATTTTTAAAAATAGAGCGAGGACTAAGAAGGAATTAAAGGGCAAATACAATTTCACAAATTCTATTTACACAGTAAGCTAAATTCCACTGGGAGAGAAAGAATCAGATGAAAGTTTGAGAGATGATTAAATACATAGGCTTCAAATGTTTGAATTCTGATTTTACCTCACTTTGCTCACTTGCAAGGTAGTTTATAGGACAAGGGTACTTCAAGAAGTTCACAGAAAAATGGAATTTAAAGGTAAACTTATTTTGAGGCAATTTTTTGAAATTTATACAGGGTTGTTAGGTAATATACATTTTCCTTGATTGTTTTGAAGATCTTTCATACGTGGTAGAAACATCCTAATAAACTCTGTGTCATAGAGCTGTGAACTGAATTAAAACAGTCAAAAGGCTTAGAGCAGTGTAGCACCAACAAAACCATGTACAGCATTAGATATCCTTAGACCTATGAAAGTCGTGCACGGAGAGGTTTGGGGATTTCAAAAGAGACTCTCTTATCTTTCTTCCCTCTGCTTGATTTGGAGTTCCCCATTCATAATAGATACCAATTTTTCATGTGAATAAGATGATGTGATACAAAGAATTGATACGAATACATGGTTGATATGAATAAAGACTTTGAGGCAAAGATCACAAAATTTCCTCATTATGGAATTTGAAAGGTCTATTGCAGCTTGTAGGGCATTCATTCAGACAAAACTAAACTGCAAATGAAAATGGTGCAGAGCCAGCCAGAATGAAAGCTTGGTTTGCTTCATACGAGTCATCTCTATTTTCTGAACCAGAAACTACAGATTTCACCATCTCTGGAATATATGTTTGCCAAATTAAAATAAATAATCATTCCTAAAAGTTTCTGGAAGACATGACATCAATTCTCAGAGAGTTTTTTTGTACAGCAGTCACATGTGCAGAGTTGCATTGTCTAAGCACAAGTATAAAAACCTTAACAAGAATTAGCCATTTGGAGGTGTTAAGTGGGCTGGTCCACTCTGAGCTGCCTCAGGAGACTTCTTGTTTGCATTCATGAGAGCCATTGTAACTAAGGTCTCTAGTCTCTGGTAAGAAAGCTTTCCCTGAAGGGTGCTTAAAAGGAGCCTGGAGGACTGAACTCAGCATATTCTCAAAGGATTTACAGACATCTTCACAATTCAAGGATGTAAGAATGACATGACCCAGTTACTTTTCTTCTCTTGAAATAATGTAACAAAATAATAGCTGGCAGTTGAATTTCCCCAGTGCTTACAAGTGTTTAATTCCTAACTAAATGAGAGGAAGACTGACTCTCCACTTTTTCAAGCTGTTTCAGAGAACAAAACTGGACTAAGCTCACTGAAAAAAAACTGCTTTTCAAGGAAAATGTCAGAAGTCACTATATTAATTAATGCGCTGTCAAATTATCAATAGCTTATGTGAATTTAATTGTCTATAAATATATCTTCAGACATGTACATGAGGGTCTACTGAGAGTCATAACCTAGAATTTCTAGTTTTCTTGACATAGAAAAGGGAAAGAATTCACTCATTGATTTATTTATGACAATTAAAAGATGAACTCAGTTTCTTTGACAGAGCAATCTACAATATTATCATTCTTTTCAAAATTAGAAAACCGCAACAGAAATATATGTTGCTATCTCAGCAGCTTAAGGGGTTAAAAAACATTCTATGTACAAAAAAATCTAGAATGATAGAAACACTGTATTTTTTTTAAAAAGCTATGCTTTTCTATCCTCAGCATCTATGTCTCTGTTTTGCATATTTTATGGAAGTTCATTTTATAACATTAAACTTGAAGCATTGATTTTTAGGTTTTTAATAGCTATACATATTTTGTTACATTACACAGAAACAGAATGTATTTAAAAATATAGACCTATTTAAAGCGGTACTAAACCTTTCCAAATAGATAAGCTTTCAAGGTCATCAGATACATCTCAATGCATAATTTGAAGATGAATGTGTTCTTTGACTGCAATTAAACTATATTTGGTCTGTGGTTTACATAAAAATGCAATTTTTAGGGAAAAATCATCATCATATCTGAAAAAGTTCTGATGTAGCTTTCTGCCCAGTGATCCATTCCCTCA